>NC_091977.1:497689815-497989815 GCF_044704955.1 Pristiophorus japonicus | reverse complement strand
CATGCGGGCACCTTCTCAGGATACAGAGCTTTTTCGTGACAGAAAAGGATTCACTCCCTGAAAGTCCAACTAGTTGTCGACCACGACTAGATAATAATAGCAGTGAATGCCAAATGTCTGGGCAGCTTCGATGAGGCTCACATCCTGTATGAAAGCCCTGTCTCTGACATGTTTAAGAGTCAGCCACAAGGACAATGCTGGATGCTTGGTGATAACCGATATGGCCTAGCCACCTGGCTGATGACACCACTGCGTGACACCCACACAGAGGCTGAGAAACGATACAACCAGAGCCTCAGAGACACATGCAATTGGTCCAGAAAACAATAACTGTGCTTAAGCAGCGCTTTAGATGCCTGAAGCACTCAGGAGGGGAGCTACAATACAACCCTGAGCAAGTAGCTAAATTCATGGTCGTGTGCTCCATGCTGCACAGCCTGGCTATCAAGCGGGGACAAGAATTGCCAGAAGGAACTGATGCTCCACTTCAGGAGAGAGAGGAAGAGGAGGACAAGGGGCTGGACGCTTAGCTAGGGCCAGACAATCAGGATGACTATGCAACCATACCCACGCCCCCCCTCCAGACTGCAGGAAAGGGCTAGTAGTGGCTACATAGCTGCAAGACTCTTACATCAGGAGCTCATAAATGAGTGATTTGCCTGAAAGAACATTGCTGTGATTGACAATGCTGACACACTGCTGTGTGTGTGCAGCTCAGGCATCAATGGTGGGCATCACCTTGGTGCCAGTTAAAGTTTAAGTTGGTTCAAGTTAAGTTTTATTTAACCCTTTTATGTTAAGCAATCACCTGTGTGTAATGGTCCAGCTATCTGAGACAATGTTATGTTCAATAAAACATATTTGAATAAAAAACATTTTATACGACCATTGGTCTGAAATCATCAGTAACACGGGCAAAAACACCCCACCCCCCCCCGACTTTTTCGACCATTGACATCAATCAAATGGTCAACATGTCCAGCAACACAGAATACAAATGCAAAGCAGGAGGGTGCCCCCCTCCCCCCATACATTACAATAAATTGCATACACCAGATGGAGATATAACACAGCCATCACCCACGGACATGCACCTCACTTTCCTTCTCCCCTCCCCTTCTTCTCCCTACCTCCACCCCTTCTCCATGCCACCTGGCCGAAGTGCTTCTCAGACGGTACCTCATTGGGGGGATGAACGCAGAGGTGGTGGTTGTACGGGTACGGGAGCGGGGGTGCCAAGGGGGGAATATTCTTGGATCCAGAAGCAGGATCTTGGTCCTGCCTCTCATGTGTCATTGGCACTGGTAGTGTGGAACCTAGGGGTGGAGTGCCGCGCTCCGGGACCACTGGGAAGCCTGTGCCAGCAGTGTTCCTGGCTATAGCTTCCAGGGCCTCCGCCATCCACGGAACATACTCAGTCATGGTGGATGTTATGTATCTCCAATGTTCCGCCACCAGGGAGCGCATCCCCTGAAGTCCCAAGGGATCCCAGCATCCCTTGGGAGTACTGTATATAAGCCGGCTCCTAAGGCCTGTTCCCCACTCTGGAGTGTCTTAATAAAGACTGAGGTCACTGTTACTTTAACCTCCCTGTGGGCAGTCTCATCTGCGTTAGGTACACAATAACTGGCGACGAGTATACGAATCCAACGCAAAGATGCAGCAAATTGTAGGCATCCTGGAGAAGTTCTCGGAGGGTGAGGACTGGGAAGCCTATGTCGAACGGCGAGACCAGTACTTTGTAGTCAACGAGCTTCACGGAGAAGGAAACGCTGCAAAAAGGAGAGCGGTCCTCCTCGCGGTCTGCGGTGCACCGACCTACAGCCTCATGAAGAATCTTCTGGCTCCGGTGAAACCTACAGATAAGTTGTATGAGGAGCTGTGTACACTGGTTCGGGAGCATCTTAACCCGAGGGAGAGTGTGCTGATGGCGAGGTATCGGTTCTACACGTGCCAGCGATCTGAAGGTCAGGAACTGGCGAGCTAAGGCGACTTGCAGGACAATGTGAGTTTGATAGCTACCTGGAGCAGATGCTCAGAGACTTTTTCGTATTGGGCATTGGCCACGAGACCATCCGACGAAAACTTTTGACTGTAGAGACACCGCCCCTCAGTAAGGCCATTGCGATAGCACCAGTGATAACACCAAACAAATCTCTCAGCACACAAGTGCTAGCAATGTTCATAAATTGACTGGAACTGTGTTTGCGAGCAGAAATGTACAGGGCAGAAACCATGAGTCTGCAACTGCCAACAGGCCTCAGGTGTCCCAGATGACTCAGAGTCTGCAACAAAGGATGCAAGGCAATTCACACCTTGTTGGCGTTGTGAAGGTTTCCATTCAGCCTATACATGCCTCTTCAAAGGGTATGTGGAACAATGGGGCACCTCCAACGAACTTGAAGACGAGCTGCAAGCTCTGCAAAACCTGCTAACCACCATGTGGCAGAGGAGAAATCGATCCATGGTGGATCAAAGCAATTTCGAGCCTCAGAGAGAGGAGGCAGATGCTGAAGTACCCGGGGTGCACACACTTTCGACGAAATGTCCACCTATAATGCTAAATGTAAAATTGAATGGCTTACCCGTAGCCATGGAACTGGACACTGGTACTAGCCAATCCATCATGAGTAAAAAGATGTTTGAGAGACTGTGGTGCAACAAGGCACTCAGACCAGCCCTGAGCCCCATCCATACAAAACTGAGAACGTACACCAAAGAGCTCATCACTGTCCTGGGCATTGCCATGGTCAAGGTCACCTATGAGGGCACGGTGCATGAACTGCCACTCTGGATTGTCCCGTGCGATGGCCCTACACTGCTTGGAAGGAACTATATTCAAGAGGGAGTTAGATATGGTCCTTATGGCTAAGGTGATCAAGGGGTATGGAGAGAAAGCAGGAAAGGGGTACTGAGGGAATGATCAGCCATGATCTTGTTGAATGACGGTGCAGGCTCGAGGGGCCGAATGGCCTACTCCTGCACTTATTTTCTCTGTTTCTTTGTTTCTATGTTAAGAGGTCGAAATGCGTCTTCATGGCAACAGAAGTCGAGTTTTTGGGGAGAAAGATCATGGCGGACGGCATTCGGCCCACAGTCGCCAAGATAGGGGCTATCAGGAACGCACCCAGGCCACAGAACATCACGGAGCTGCGGTCGTTCCTGGGACTCCTTAACAATTTTGGTAACTTCCTACCGGGGTTAAGCACCCTCTTAGAGCCCCTACATGTGTTATTGCATAAAGGTGAGAACTGGGTATGGGGAAAAAAACAAGTAATTGCTTTTGAAAAAGCCAGAAACACTTTGTGCTCCAACAAGCTGCTTGTATTGTATAACCCGTGTAAAAGACTTGTGCTAGCCTGTGATGCATCGTCGTATGGAGTCGGGTGTGTATTACAACAAGTTAATGTTGCGGCGAAGTTGCAACCTGTCGCCTATGTCTCCAAGAGCTTGTCTAAGGCTGAGAGGGCCGACAGCATGATTGGGAAAGAGGCATTAGCATGTGTGTTCGGGGTAAAGAAAATGCATCAGTACCTGTTTGGCCTCAAATTTGAGCTGGAAACCGGTAACAAACCCCTTATATCCCTGTTCGCTGAAAACAAGGGGATAAATACTAATGCCTCAGCCCGCATACAAAGGTGGGCACTCACGCTATCAGCGTATAACTATACCATCCGCCACAGGCCAGGCACCGAGAACATTGCGGATGCTCTCAGTCGGCTACCATTGCCCACCACGGGGGTGGAAATGGAACAGCCTGCAAACTTGTTGATGGTGGCGCAGCCAGCAGACTTGTTGATGGTCATGGAAGCGTTTGATAATGATAAATCACCTGTCATGGCCTACCAGATTAGGACTTGGACCAGCCAAGATCCTCTGCTGTCACTAGTAAAAAACTGTGTACTGCATGGGAGCTGGGCCATCATCCCCGTTGAAATGCAAGAGCTAATCAAGCCGTTCCAGCGGCGAAAGGACGAGCTGTCCATTCAGACAGACTGTCTGTTATGGGGTAACCGCGTAATGCTACCTAAAAAGGGCAGGGAGACGTTCATCTCGGATCTCGACAGCACACACCCGGACATAGCCATGATGAAAGCGATAGCCAGATCCCACATGTGGTGGCCCGGCATCGACTCTGATTTAGAGTCCTATGTACGGCAAAGCAGTGTGTATGCTCAGTTGAGCAACGTGCACAGAGAGGCACAACTAAGTTTGTGGTCCTGGCCCTCCAGACCATGGTCGAGGATCCATGTCGACTATGAGGGCCTGTTTCTCGGTAAAATGTTCCTGGTGGTGGTGGATGCTTTTACAAAATGGATTGAATGTGAAATAATGTCGGGAAGCACCGCCACCATTGAAAGCCTGAGGGCCATGTTTGCCACCCTCGGCCTGCCTGACATACTGGTCACTGACAACGGGCCATGTTTCACCAATGCCGAATTTAAAGAATTCATGACAATCAATGGGATCAAACATGTCACCTCGGCCCCGTTTAAACCAGCCTCCAATGGGCAGGTAGAGCGGGCAGTACAAACAATCAAACAGAGCCTCAAACGAGTCACAGAAGGCTCACTCCAAACCCGCATGTCCTGAGTACTGCTCAGCTACCGCACGAGACCCCACTTGCTCACAGGGGTGTCCCCGGCTGAGCTACTCATGAAAAGGACACTTAAAACCAGACTCTCACTGGTTCACCCCAACCTGCATGATCAGGTAGAGAGCAGGTGGCAACAACAAAATGTAAACAATGGTCGCGCCATGTGTCATGGGAAATTGATCTGAGTGACCCTGTGTATGTGCTAAACTATGGACATGGTCCCAAGCGGATTGCGGGCACAGTGATAGCTAAAGAAGGGAGTAGGGTGTTTGTAGTCAAACTCGACAATGGACAAAGTTGCAGAAAGCACCTGGACCAAACGAGGCTGCGGTTCACAGACTGCCCTGAACAACCCACAGCAGACACCACCTTTTTCGAGCCCACAACACACCCAAAGGATCAACGACACCATGCCGGACCAGGAAATCGAACAGTCCAGCAAGGCCAGGCTCACCCAGCAGCCCTGCAGGGGCCAACAAGATGCCAGTCCAGCGAGGGCACAGCCAACACACCAGAACAGACATTTGTACCGAGGCGGTCCACCAGGGAAAGAAAGGCTCCCGACTGCCTCACCTTGTAAATAGTTTTCACTTTGACTTTGTGGGGGGAGTGATGTTTTGTATCTGTAAAACATGCACTCCCATGTTCCGTCACTAGGGAGTGCATCCTCTGACGTCCCAAGGGATCCCAGCATCCCTTGGGAGCACTGTATATAAGCCGGCCCCTAAGGCTGTTCCTCATTCTGGAGTGTCTTAATAAAGACTGAGGTCACTGTTACTTTAATCTCCCTGTGTGCAGTCTCATCTGTGTTAGCAACACAATAGTGACCAGCTGTCGGGATATGCCCCCCAATGCATCGAGGATCTGGTCACCAA
Organism: Pristiophorus japonicus; assembly: GCF_044704955.1. Lineage (NCBI taxonomy): Eukaryota > Metazoa > Chordata > Chondrichthyes > Pristiophoridae > Pristiophorus > Pristiophorus japonicus. The sequence goes on along the minus strand of NC_091977.1, from coordinate 497,984,343 downwards.
TGTCTGTAGTCCTCCTGGACAACTGCACCATTTCTCTGCTCTCAGTGGCACTCTTGGACCAGACCGTCCACATCCCCGAAACCTCCGCGGGGTCGGTGCTGTCCTGGGGACAAATGGGGTGCCCTGTGGCGGGGGTGCTTGGGCCCATACCTCCAGAGTAGAGGCGGGAATGGCCGGAGGAGCACTAGATGACCTTGGGGTTGAATGCCTTCTGGAGCCTGGCGATGCAGGTTCCTTGAAGTCCGCACTCTCATCCGTAGAGAACAGACCCAGCGGACCTCCTCAGCACCAGATGTAGGATCGATTGGCGAGTCCGGCCCTGCGCCCCCACCTTCTGGCCTCTGTGATCTTGCCTTGGGCTGCACTGCTGGCTGAGCTGCAAAACACAAATGAGGTTATTAGAGGAGGAGGGGCTTCTCGGGTCACAAGGTGAGTCCAGCGCTACACACAGCATATGCACGACAAAAGCACCATCGCTCCCAAAATCATCACAGGCATCACATTTCATGACCATCAACACATTGTGCATTGCAATGATTTTCATTCGCCCAGCATTATTTACAGGACAATTTTAGAATATATTATTGTTCGGATATGAGTAGGCGTGGCATCTATTGACTTTACATCACCCAATAGTGTGAACTTTACTCAGGTGGCATCACTTCAGGGTCTGCAGCTGTTTGCGTGGCCATCCGGGTGTGCTTCCCCACGAGTGCGAGAACCCGCTCCTCCATCTCAGTGATGTCGTTGGTGACTGGTGGCCCCCCACCCATTCACCTCTGCATGGACCTCACCATCGATAGCTTCTTCTGTAAAAGGTAACAGGACGACATGGCATGAGATCATTGCGTGATATCATTACTCGGAAATATCACAGAGATTGATACAACACATAACCGACAGATGTAATCATGATTATTATGATAATCATCATTCTTTACCGAAAGACGTACACCATGAACGCAGGCTTTGAGTACAACATTCCCAGTAAAAGTGAAAGACCTCACATCTGATGATGGTCACTCATGACTCCTACAAATCAAATTATATAAATGCATAAATAAATGTAAATAAATGTAATACCCTTGCGGATCCGACAAGATCGTTCCATCGTTTGCGGCATGGTTGCCCTCACACACTTCGTTGGTCGCCGACGAGACCACCTCTGCTATCTCAGCCCATATCTTCTGGTAGGCCTTTGGGGTGGGCTTCAAATCACCCCAGCGTAACGCGACCTCCTGTAGGAGGGAGGCATTTGCCTCGTCCGAGTACCTCCTCACTCTTTTGCGCCCTCCAATTTGCTCCTCTCCCAGCTCACTGTTCTTGCCAGCATCAGTCTCCACAACGTGCTGTGTCGCCTCCTCCTCTCCCTCCATTATAGGCACCAAATTCGGGCAAATATCTGGCTGGTAACAGCTAATTTTTATTTCCCAATTTACTCTAAAGCTCTAAACTCTCCCTCCTTCCTCCCAAAGCAGCCACACTACACCCACACATGCCTTCACTCCCTCTCAGCTCCCTCTCTCTCTGTCTCCTCTTAGGCGCACGATGACCCTTGACCTCCTGAATCGCGGGAATCGAGCGTTGCCATGCCGTTGCAAAGGATGGCAAAACTTTAAGGCAGCAGGTCAGAGAGATTTAACGCTAACGCCCATTTTATATCGCTCACAGTAACGCCCAATTTCAAAAATGGAGACTAGGGGCTTTGAGCATGGGCAACAAGCCGGCAATCTGAAAACCCATTTTTACTACTCACACCAAAATCTAGCCCCATGTCTCAGTTATTGCCACAACATCATGTTCCCATGTGGCTATTTGTGCCTAAAGCTCACTTACCTTGTTTCCTACACTTCGTGCATTCACATACATACACTGTAAACCTATCTTAGACCATCCTGTATTCTCTATTAGTTGGACCTCCACCTAAAACCTTACTATTTCTTACTTTAGTGCTCTGTATCTCCCAATCCTTTGAACACTTTATTTCCCCTTTCTGAAGTCATATCCCTGTGCCCATCCCCCTGCCAAATTAGTTTAAACCCTCACCAACAGCATTAGGGAGGATATTGGTTCTAGCCCTGTTGAGGTGCAATCCATTCGGCCTGTACAGGTCTTACCTCCTCCTGAACTGGTCCCAATCCCCAAGGAATCTGAAGCCTACCCTCTCTCCAGCCACTCATTCATCTGTTCTATCTCATTTCAATACTCACTCGCGCATGGCACCGGGAGTAACATGGAGGTTACTACCTTTGAGGGCTTGTTTCTTAATATTTTGCCTAGCTCTCTAAAATCTGCCTGAAGACCTCATTCCTCTTTCTACCTATGTCATTGATCTCTGTTTGTTCACCCACCCCATCATAATATTCTGCAATTACTATGACAAATGGCCATGTAACCCAATGTATGAACATTTTTATCCTGGTATGATTCCACAAATTTGGTCTGAGTTTAATCAGGGAAACAGAGCTGGAGATTTAGATGAATCAGGATCTACAATTTTGAATGCAAAAGAATATGAGAGATATTGGGCGAACAGTTAGATACAGGAGCCATGGCAGGAACTGGAACCTGCAACTGAGTGGACATTGAATTATTATGGGCGCATGATGAGGCACTGCAGAAACGACTGAAAGGTCTGCTGAAGGGGATAAGAACATCAGAACATAAGAAATAGGAGCAGAAGCAGGCCATATGGCCCCTCGAGCCTGCACCGCCATTTAATATGATCATGGCTGCTCCAATCATGGACTCAGGTCCTCTTCCCTGCCCGCTCCCCATAACCCCTTATTCCCTTATCGATTATTTCCATTTCTGTCTTAAATTTATTCAATGCCCCAGCTTCCACAGCTCTCTGAGGCAGCGAATTCCACACATTAACAACCCTCTGAGAGCAGAAATTTCGCCTCATCTCAGTTTTAAAGCGGCAGTCCTTTATTCTAAGATCATGCCCTCTAGCTCTAGTCTCCCCTATTAGTAGAAACATCCTCTCTGCATTCACCTTGTCAAGCTCTCTCATAATCTTATATGTTTCGGATAAGATCATCTCTCATTCTTCTGAATTCCAATGAGTGGAGGCCCAACCTACTCAAACTTTACTCATAAGTCAAACCCCTCATCTCCGGAATCAACTTAGTGAACCTTCTCTGAACTGCCTCTGGTGTGCATGGAGAAAGAGTCAGACTGAACACTGTGAGCTCAAAATAAAGTGTGACCTTAGTCTTTGATTGCAGGTCTCCAGAGTGCCTCTCCAACTTGTGAAGCCTTGTAAATACCTGTGCTCTCAAGGGATAATGAGATCCCTTGGGACTCCTGGGGATGAGCCCTCTGGTGGCTGTATAGAGTAAATACAAGTTTACATCTTTAACAGCACTCCCCCCGCCAAAGTCAATAGTGTAACTAATTACAATGTGAGTCGATCTGGGGCCCTTCTTGCCCTGGTTGATCATCTTGGTGTGAAAGCTGGTGTTGTTGAATCATTTGTTGGGCCCTCGCTGGGCTGCTGTGCAGCTGGCCTTGTTGAGCTGTCTGGTGTGTTGGGCCCTGCAGGGCTGCTGTGGATGATGGGTTCTGCTTCGTTGTCAACCATGATGCCGGTTGCCACATGGTGTGTATGTTGGGGATCAAAAAAGGTAGGGTCCAAGGTGGGTTGCTCGGGGTAGTCCGTGAATCTGAGTTTGTTTGGTCCAAATGTTTCTGGTAAATGAGTCCATTTGAAAGTTTGAATCGAAACACCCTGCTCCCTCTTTGGCTACGACAATCCACTTGAGACCTTGTCCATAATTTAATACAAATACAGGATCATTGGTTTCAATCTCGCGTGACACATTTGCGCTATCATGGTATGCACTCTGTTGAAGCCGCCTGCTCTCAACCTGTTCATGTAGATCAGGGTGAACTAACAAGAACCTTGTCGTAAGTGCTCTTTTCATGAGCAGTTCAGCAGGTGGGATCCCAGTGAGTGAGTGTGGTCTTGTGCGGTAGCTAAGCAGGACTCGGGATAGGCGAGTTTGCAGTGAGCCTTCAGTTACCCTCTTCAATCCTTGCTTGATGGCTTGCACTGCTCTCTCTGCCTGATCATTGGATGCTGGTTTAAACGGGGCAGATGTGACATGTTTGATCCCAATAAGGGTCATGAATTCTTTGAACTCAGCACTGGTAAAACATGGCCTGTTGTCGCTCACCAGGACATCGGGTAGGCCGTGTATGGCAAACTTGGCCTGCAGGCTTTCAGTAGTGGACGTGCTAGCCGACATGATCTCACATTCAATCTACTTGGAGTACACGTCGACAACCACAAGGAACATTTTACCCAAGAACGAGCCTGCATAGTCGACGTGTACCCTAGACCACGGTTTGGAGGGCCAAGACCATAAACTTAGCAGCGCCTCCCTGGGTACATTGCTTAACTGCGAGCATGTATTACATCTGTGAATGCAGGAATCTAAACCCGCATCGATACCGGGCCAACACATGTGGGATCTGGCTATCGCTTTCATCATTACGATGCTTGGGTGGGTACTGTGGCGGTCATTAATGAAGGTGTCTCTGCCCTTCTTGGGGACCATTACTCGATTGCCCCACAGAAGGCAGTCTGCCTGTATAGACATTTCATCTTTGCGCCATTGGAACGACTTTATCTCTTCCTGCATTTCCACTGGGACACTGGACCAGCTCCCGTGAAGCACACAGCTTTTGACTAGAGATAATAAGGGGTCCTGGCTTGTCCTGGTTTTGATCTGCCGGGCAGTGACCGGTGATTGCTCACTCTCAAATGCATCCATAACCATGGCTAGATCTGCGGGCTGCACCAATTCCACCCCCGTGGTGGGCAATGGCAGTCTACTGAGATCATCGGTGCAGTTTTCTCTGCCTGGCCTGTGGCGGATGGCGTAGTTGTATGCAGACAACGTGAGCACCCATCTCTGGATGCAGGCTGATGCATTGGTATTTATCTCTTTACTTTCAGAGAACAGGTATATAGGTGGCTTATGGTCAGTTTCCAATTTGAATTTTAGCCCAAACAGGTATTGATCACTTTCCTTACCCCATAGACCCACGCAAATGCTTCTTTCTCAGCCTTCGGCAGACTCCTGGATGCATAAGCAACCGGTTGCAGTTTCCCGAAAGCATTAGCTTGTGGCAATACACACCTGACGCCATATGATGACGCATCACATGCTAGTACCACGGTGTGCGGGAACGACTTCCGTAAGCTTTCCATGTTTCTCTGGAATATCACCACCACCAATCAAATTCCAAACGGGCATCTGTTACAAATGAAGAGACCTTTGTGCATGTTGATGCAGGTGAGGGCCTTCGATGATTCCTCCAGTACCTGCGTCATATAGGCTGAAGTCAGATACAGCTTCATGAACGTCTTTCCTCCCGCCATCGTTGCAAAGAGATCGTCAGCTTTTGGTAGTGGGTACTGGTCCTGCAGGGAGAAACGATTGATAGTTACTTTGTAATTGGCACAGATTCTGATGGTGCCATCTCCCTTGAGGACTGGGACGACAGGCAAGGTCCACTCGTTGAACGTGATCGGGGAAATGATACCCTCTCTTTGCAGCCAGTCTAGTTCGATCTCTACCCTTTCTCTCATTATGTACGGTACTGCTCTCGTCTTGTGATGGATGGGTCATGCCCCCGGAATTAGGTCGATCTGCACTTTTTCCTGATTACTGGTTCGAATAGCGAAGGAAATTTGTTTAAGACCTGGGCACACGAAGTGTCATCAGCGGGCGATTGCGCTCAGACGTCGTCCCAGTTCCAGCGTATCTTTCCCAGCCAGCTCCTGCTGAGCAGCATGGGACCATTGCCCGGTACCACCAAGAGTGGTAGCTTGTGCACCGCTCCATTGTCGGAGACCCTTACGGTAGCACTGCCGATTACAGGAATCAGTTATTTCGTGTAAGTTCTTAGTTTCATGTGAACTGGAGTTAAGACTGGCCTTAAGGCCTTGTTGCACCACAATCTTTCAAAAATTGTTTTGCCTATGATGGACTGGCTCGTGCCTGTGTCCAGCTCCACTGACACCGGGAGTCCATTTAATTCAACATTCAGTATTATCAGGGGACAATTCGTGGTGAATGTGTGCACCCCATGTACCTCTGCCTCCTCGATCTGAGGCTCTGGTTCGTCGTGATCCTCTGTGGATCTGTCCTCCTCTGCAACATGATGGTTTGCAGGTTTAACAACCTTTGTAGCTCGCCTGCACACTCGTTGGAGGTGTCCCATTGTTCCACAGCCCTTGCAAACGTACTCTTTGAATCGGTATGAATGGAAACGATGATCACCCGCGCAGCGCCAAAAAGGTGTTAATGACCTTGCATTCATCACCCTTGATGGTGGACTCTGAGATATCTGCGGATGTGTAGCTGCAGGTATGTGTGACCCGCCCTGTCCGTTATGATTCGAAAACAACATCACTTTGTTCACAGTACTTGTAGCAGCACTTGTGTGCTGAGAGATTTGCTTTGTATTGTCACTGGTGGCAATGAACGCCTGGGCTATCGCTATGGCCTTACTCAAGGTTGGGGTCTCTACAGTCAAAAGTTTACGAAGTATGGTTTCGTGGCCAATGCCAAGTACGAAAAAGTCTCTGAGCATGTGCTCCAAATGTCCTTCAAATTCCCAATGTCCTGCAAGGTGTCTTAGATCAGCGACATAACTCGCCACTTCCTGGACTTCAGATTTTTTGTAGGTGCAGAACCGGTACCTCGCCCTCAGAACGCTTTCCTTCGGGTTCAAATGCTCTCGGACCAGTGTGTACAAATCATCGTATAATTTCACCGTGGGTTTCGCTGGAGTGAGCAGATTCTTCATGAGGCCACACATTGGTGCCCCACAGACGGTGAGGAGGATCGCCCTTCGTTTGGCAGCACTCACTTCCCCATCAAGCTCATTGGCCACGAAGTATTGGTCGAGTCGCTCCACAAAAGTTTCCCAGTCATCTCCCTTCAAGAATTTCTCCTGGATGCCCACTGTTCTCTGCATCTTTGGGTTGGCTATCTGTATCTTGTCGCCAGCTGTTGTGTATGGAGAAAGAGTCAGACTGAACACTGTGAGTTCAAAGTAAAGTGTGACTTTAGTCTTTTATTGCAGGTCTCCAGAGTGCCTCTCCAACCTGTAAAGCCTCCTTAAATACCTGTGCTCCCAAGGGATTATGGAATCCCTTGGGATTCCAGAGGATGAGCTCTCTGGTGGCTGTTCAGAGTAAATACAAGTTTACATATATGGCATGTTGGCCTTCATAGCGAGGGGATTTGAGTACAGGGGCAAGGAGGTATTACTACAGTTGTACAGGGCCTTGGTGAGGCCACACCTGGAGTATTGTGTACAGTTTTGGTCTCCTAACTTGAGGAAGGACATTCTTGCTATTGAGGGAGTGCAGCGAAGGTTCACCAAACTGATTCCGGGATGGCGGGACTGACATATCAAGAAAGACTGGATCAACTGGGCTTGTATTCACTGGAGTTCAGAAGAATGAGAGGGGATCTCAAAGAAACGTTTAAAATTCTGACGGGTTTAGACAGGTTAGATGCAGGAAGAATGTTCCCAATGTTGGGGAAGTCCATAACCAGTGGTCACAGTCTAAGGATAAGGGCTAAGCCATTTAGGACCGAGATGAGGAGAAACTTCTTCACCTAGAGAGTGGTGAACCTGTGGAATTCTCTACCACAGAAAGTTGTTGAGGCCAATTCACTAAATATATTCAAAAAGGAGTTAGATGTATTCATAAGAACATAAGAATTAGGAACAGGAGTAGGCCATCTAGCACCCTTACTACTAGGGGGATCAGGGGGTATGGCGAGAAAGCAGGAAGGGGGTACTGAAGTTGCATGTTCAGCCATGAACTCATTGAATGACGGTGCAGGCTCGAAGGGCCGAATGGCTTACTCCTACACCTATTTTCTATGTTTCTATGTTTTCTATAACAGCCTCCAAAATAAGTATATCCTTTTGTAAATATGGAAACCAAAACTGCATGCAGTATTCCAGGTGTGACCTCACCAATATCCTGTATAGCTGTAGCAAGACTTCCCTACTTTTACACTCCATCCGCTTTGCAATAAAGACCAAGATTCCATTGGCCTTCCTGATCACTTGCCGTACCTGCATATTATCCTTTTGTGTTTCATGCACAAGTATCTGCTGTTATGTATTTAACCCCTTGTAACCTGCATGACACCTGACCACCAGAGGGCCCACCTGTTGGAGTTCCAAGGGATCTCAGAATCCCTTGGGAGCACAGTATATAAGCAGGCTACCCACAAAGCACCTACATTCTGAAGTCTTAGTAAAGGAGCTAAGGTCACACTTGCTCATTGTACAATGTACTCAGTTTCATCCTTTATTATGAGTGTACCAATTGGTGACGAGTAAACGAACAATCGCGCAAAAATACAAAGAACAGTCGGTATCCTGGAGAAGTTCTCAGAAGAAGATGATTGGGAGGCCTTCGTGGAGAGACTCAACCAATACTTTGTGGCCAACGAGCTGGAAGGGGACAAGAATGCTACCAAATGAAGGGCAATCCTCCTAACTCTCTGTGAGGCAACAACCTATGGCCTCATGAAGAATCTCCTGGCCCCGGCAAAACCAACAGAGAAATCCTACGAAGAATTGTGTACACTGGTTCGGGAGCACCTAAATCCTAAGGAAAGCGTTTTGATGGCGAGATATCAGTTCTACACATGTGAACAATCGGAGGGCCAGGAAGTGGCGAGCTATGTCGCTGCACTAAGACGCCTCACAGGACATTGTGAGTTCGAGTGTAAGGGGGTGGTCTCTATGAGGGGGTCAGGTTCCCTTCTGACCAACTTGAGTGGTTCGAATCACTCCCATTCCCTTGGGTTCTAGACTCTGGATTTACTTGGGGGATGTGACAAAGTGCAAAGGACAACTGGATTGATGCAAAAGAACTTTGATTTTATTACAGTCAAGAAATTACAAACTTATAATTACTCTAATAAGAAAGTACAATGTCAGAACTTATTCAAACTTATTGAAGAACAATACCTTACACACTCATAGGGGGTTACAATAGCTTATAATGATTCTAATAGAGAACAACACATTACATTCAAAGGGGGTTACAGTAGGATTACACCTCCCACCTCCCAATACCTAATTCTAGCTAGGTTGGACTCCAGGGCAACCAGGGACTATGCTTACCAATCCTTTTGACAGTTAACAGTAGATCATGGTTTCAGGATTCGCTGGATGCAGTTGGGTCTGCTTGCCGTACCTCGAACGTCGGAGAAGACTTCTTGCTGCGCAATCTTCAGTTGGGTTGAGTCCGCTGATTCGGTAAGGCGCGTTTTGGATCTGTGGGGTAAGTACCTGTTTTCTTTGGTTAGAAATAGGTTTCTACAGTCTTTTAGGTAATGTTTTACCCATTGGTAGGTCAGGATTAGATTGTAGAGTGGAAACTTCTCAATTCTTCGGTTTTTCCCTGTTGGAGTTTTGTTTCGAGTTTAGTCGACCGCGGTGGTTTTTCGTTAATACCATGTTGGTTATGGTCGGTTGCTGCCGCGATGGTGATGTTGTTCCTTCCTTCTGGACTTCAGGACTTCGAGGCTGGAGAAGTTAGTTCACCACTGTCGCGTTGGTTTCTCTCCTTGTCTTGATGACATCAGCATAGTGTGGTACTAGTCTGTCAGTCATACCCTCTGTTGAAACAGGGGGGCAGTTATATGGTTTGAGTGGTTCTAATCTTGGCGCCAAATCTGTTCAGAATCCTTTGGTTAAATTTGGCGTGCTTGGCTCTTCTTTGTAATATTTTGGCAGGCTCGTTAAAAGTTAATATGTCTCGGGTGGGCTGCAGTTCGAAAACTCTTTCCTGATGGAAAATATTAGTTTGGTAATTGCAGTGTCCTTTTGTGCTTAGTTTTTCACATACAGGATGGATTGGGCCTCTTTGTGATGGAAATGCTGAAATGGTTTTCCAGATTCATGTTGATGGGTAGCTATCTCTGAGTGATTTTGTAATGTTAATGTCTCTTGTGGAGAAAGATTCTCAAATACCCATTTCTCCAGACAGGTTACTTCAGACCTCACACCCAGATAGTCTCCCTTAATCAGGTTGACTCCTGTAAGTCCTTTTAGGCCCGCTCACAGCCTTGAATTTGTCTTTTAAAATCCAAAATTCAATGAAAGTTCGTAGTTTCTTCCATAAGCACTTTAGGGTTCTGTAAAGTCCTGTCCCCTCAGTACAAATTCACACGAGGCATGTAGTGAAGTCAAGGTCACTCTGGACCTGCACCTTTATTTCACAGCTCTGGAATGCTGCACTTGCCTGAGACCTGTCCTTATATACCTGTCTCTTGCAAGTGCACCCCTGGTGGTAAGGTATGCTGGTGGTTACAGGTCATATCTTATTACAGTCATGTATAGCATGTTAGGATACAGTTATATATAATAATGTAAGATACATGACATCACCCTCCCCCAAGGTCTTATTGTCTTTACAGATTCAGTCTCTCAGGTGGTCTACGCTCTCGCGTGGAGCGTCTGAGTTGTGGTTCAGTTGTTTGCCTTGGTGTCTGTTTTTCTTTGGGTGTGGTTGCTGGTATCTCGCCTGGGCTGTCTGTTTTGATTGGTGTGATTGTTTTTGACTCACCTGGGCTGTCTGTTGGGATTGCCCTTTCCTCAGGTTGTTCCCTCTGTCTGTCCACCAGGTGTGGTGTGAGTTCCACATTGTAGTCTGCCTCTGGTTCCGCAGTGTTGTAGGTAAATCTGCTTTTGACTTGGTCTACCTGCCTCCGGCAGGTTTTGCCATTGTCCATTTGTACTACCAGTAGCCTGTTTCCTTCCTTGCCCGTTACTGTCCCTGCAAGCCATTTGGGACACCTGCCGTAGTTTAGTACAAACACTTTGTCTCCTATCTCATTCCATCTCCCCCTCGAATTCCTGTCATGGTACTCAGTCAGCTTACGGTACTTTGCCTCAACGATTTCGTGCATATCTGGGAGGATTAATGAGAGCCTTGTTTTTAAAGTCCTTTTCATCAACAGTTGTGCGGGGGGGTTCCCAGTCAATGAGTGCGGACTAGATCTGTATGCCAGCAGCAGTCGCGACAGGCAACCCTGCAGCGTGGGACCTTGGGTTTTAAGCATACCTTGTTTAATGATTTGCACTGCTCTCTCCACCTGGCCGTTGGAGGCCGGCTTGAACGGTGCCGTCTTGACGTGATTTATGCCGTGGTCAATTGTAAAGTCTTGTAATTCTGCGCTGGGGAAGCACGGACCATTGTCACTGACCAATATGTCAGGGATTCCGTGCATTGCAAACATGGTTGCGAGGCTCTCCGCAGTGGTGGAGGTTGTGCTCGACTTTAAAATGGTGCATTCGATCCACTTTGAAAATGCATCTAAAACTATGAATGGGCCCGCATAGTCTACATGCACCCGTGATCACAGTTTGGTAGGCCAGGGCCAGGGGCTCAGTGGAGCCTCCCTGGGAGTATTGCTGAGTTGGGCACAAATGGTGCACCTTCGGATGCAGAGCTCCAAGTCCGCGTCAATACCAGGCCATCAGATGTGGAATCTGGCTATGGCCTTCATGAGAACAATCCCTGGGTGCTCGCGGTGGAGCTCATGGACAAATGCCTCTCTGCCTCGCAGAGGCATGACTACTCAGCTGTCCCACATCAGGCAGTCTGCTTGGAGCAGGCGGGTAATTGGAGCTGAGTCCACGGCCAGATCAGCCATGATCTTTTTGAATGGCGGAGCAGACTCGAGGGGCTCGATGGCCTACTCCTGTTCCTAATTCTTATGTTCTTATGTGATAGCTCATGCATGCGCCTGTGAAAGGATTTTAATTCCTCGGGGCAGGCATCGTGAGCCTCTGCCCAATCACCGGTTAGGACACATCTTTTTACTCAGGATAACGTGGGGTCGCTGGCCGTCCAGGCTCTGATTTGGCGAGCTGTCATGGGCATACCTGTGGACTCAAAGGCATTGATTGCCATGACTATCTCACAGTCCTGTTCGTCAGACCCTTCCGTGGTCGCCAGGGGTAGCCTGTTGAGCGCGTCAGCACAGTTGTCTCTGCCTGGTCTGTGTCTTATGGTATAGTCGTAGGACGCCAGCATGAGTGCTCACCATTGAATTCGCGCCGAGGCATTGGCGTTTATTGCCTTGCTCTCGGAAAGGAGGGACGTGAGGGGCTTGTGGTCGGTTTCTAATGCGAACTTGGCTCCAAAAAGGTATTGGTGCATCTTTTTGACACCGTACACGCACGCGAGCGCCTCCTTCTCTACCATTCCGTACCCGCGCTCCGCCCGCGAAAGTGACCTGGAGGTAATTTGCCCGCACGATTGACATGTTGCAAAACACACCCGACCCCATACGCTGATGCATCGCATGTGCGAACTAGCTTTTTACCTGGATCAAAGAAAGTCAAAACACTGTTGGAACACAGAAGGTTGCGTGTCTTATTGAAGGCACATTCCTGGCCGTCCCCCCAAAACCAATCGCACCCCTTCCTGAGTAGCATGTGGAGAGGCTCCAGCAGCGTGCTTAAGTTCTGCATAAAGTTCCCAAAATAATTGAGTAGCCCGAGAAAAGCGCGCAGTTTTGAGACATTCCGAGGCCTGGGTGCCAGGCGAATTGCTTCTGTTTTGGATGTTGGGCGGATTCCATCAGCGGCAATCCTTCTGCCCAAAAATTCAACCTCGGGTGCGAGAAACAGGCAGTGGATTTCTTGACTCGTAGGCCTACCCGATCCAACCGCTTTAGTACTTCCTCCAAATTACGGAGATGGGAGTCGGTGTCCCTGCCCGTGATAAGTATGTCGTCTTGAAATACAACCGTCCCCGGGATGGACTTGAGCAGACTCTCCATGTTGCGCTGGAATATGGCAGCTGCCGACCTGATGCCGAGTGGGTATTGATTGTACATGAAAAGGCCTCGATGTGTGTTGATAGTGGTGAGTAGCTTGGATTCCTCGGTCAATTCTTGCATCACATACGCAGATGTGAGGTCTAATTTTGAGAAAAGTTTACCTCCAGCCAATGTGGCAAATAAGTCCTCCGCTCTGGGCAGCGGGTATTGGTCCTGTAGGGAGACTCTGTTTATGGTAGATTTGTAGTTCCCACAGATTCATATGGATTCATCAGGCTTCATGACTGGGACGATGGGACTTGCCCAGTCGCTAAATTCCACAGGTGATATAATGCCTTCCCGCAGAAGCCTGTCGAGTTCGTGTTCAATCTTTTCCCTCATCACATAGGGTACAGCTCTGGCCTTGTGATGGACCGGTCTAGCATCCTGTGTGATGTAGATTTTGACTTTGGCCCCTTTGAAAGTGCCCACACCTGGCTGAAAGAGATGTTCAAATCGCTTTATAACTGTTGAGCAGGAGGTCCGTTCCTCTAATGACATGGCATGGACATCATCCCATTTCCAGTTTAGCTTTGCCAGCCAGCTTCTCCCCAGCAGTGCTGGGGGGTCTCCGGGGACAATCCACAGGGGAAGTCGGTTCACTGTCCCTTTGTGTGTGACAGAGAGCATGGCGCTGCAGAGGACTGGTATGATTTCTTTGGTATAGGTCCTTAGTTTGGTGTCGACCCTTGTGAGCTTTGGTCTCTCTCTTTTATGCGGCCACAGTTGTTCAAATTGTTGAGCGCCCATGAGCGATTGACTCGCTCCCATATCCAGCTCCATGTTGACAGATATCCCGTTGAGTAGGACCCTCATCATTATAGGAGGCATCCTGTTGTAGGAGCAGCGGCCATTGATCGTGTTGACCCGCTGTACATCGGTGTCCCGCGTACTGTCCCCACCATCTTCTGGTCTACTTTCCGACCCATCTGATTTGTAGACCAGCCGAGCTGCTGTTTTTTTGCACATGCGGGCCAAATGCCCTGTATATTCACAATTTCTGCAAACAGCCTGCTGAAATCAACATCCCCTTGACGAATGCCCACCCTCACACCTCCAGCTCAGACCTGTTCCATTGTTCAAAGTGTTCCCAAATAATGAGCTGCGTCTGGCTGATCTCTCTTGAGCTTCTCTCAGTTTGTAGTTGATTGTTCGCATTGTGGGTTGATGAGGTGTGAACGGCCATTCCTGTGGCCCTTGATGGCTTCTGCCTGCTGTCGAGAGCCTGTTCTCCCGGTTTTGTCTGTGTGTGGGGGTAGCAGCTTGTTTAGTGCTGTGAACTTCTTGTTCTGATATTTCGTTAGTTGTCGTACCTGCATTGTAAATCAACCTCGTTTCTTCTTCCCTTACCAAGAATGTCTGTGCAACCAGTGCTGCTGCCTCGAAGGTCAGGTTTTTGGTCTCTATGAGCTTTCAGAATATGCCTGCATGGCCTATTCCTTCAATGAAAAAGTCTCTCAGCATTTCTCTCCTCAGTTCATCGGAGAACTCACATAAACTAGCCAACCTCCGAAGTTCCGCCACGAAGTCGGGTATGCTCTGGCCCAAACAGCGTCTGTAGTTGTCGAACCTGTGTCTGGCCATATGTAGGCTGCTCGCTGGCTTCAGGTGGTCTCTTACCAGTGTGCTCAATTCTTCAAACGACTTACTTGCTGGTTTCTCGGGTGCCAACAGATCCTTCATTAAAGCGTATGTTTTCGAGCCACAGCTGGTCAAGAGATGGGCTCTTCACTTGTCTGCCTTATCGTCGCCTAACCAGTCTTTGGTTACAAAGTTTTGCTGGAGCCTTTCTATAAAGTCCTCCCAATTGTCTCCCGCATTGTACTTTTCATCTGATCCGTTGTTCGCCATTCTGTGGATTCTGTAATCCCGTAACTCGTCGCCACTGTAAAATCCTGTCCCCTCAGTACAGATTCACACAAAGCAGGTAGTGAAGTCAAGGTCACTCTGGACCTGCTCCTTTATTTCACAGCTCTGGAATGCTGCACTTGCCTGAGACCTGTCCTTATATACCTGTTTCTTGCAAGTGCACCCCTGGCGGTAAGGTATGCTGGTGGTTACAGGTCATATCTTATTACAGTCATGTATAGCATGTTAGGATACAGTTATATATAATAATGTAAGATATATGACAGGTTCCAAACTTTTCGGTAGATAGCCCCAAATTAAATTTCCTTTCGAATGAGCCCAAACACGGGGGGGGGGGGGGGGAGGTTTTTGTGAATTTTGCAGCCCCCCCTTCAGAGTGGTTCTGAGAAACATAGAAACATAGAAAATAGGTGCAGGAGTAGGCCATTCGGCCCTTCTAGCCTGCACCGCCATTCAATGAGTTCATGGCTGAACATTCAACTTCAGTACCCCATTCCTGCTTTCTCGCCATACCCCTTGATCCCCCTAGTAGTAAGGACCTCATCTAACTCCTTTTTGAATATATTTAGTGAATTGGCCTCAACAACTTTCTGTGGTAGAGAATTCCACAGGTTCACCACTCTCTGGGTGAAGAAGTTCCTCCGCATCTCGGTCCTAAATGGCTTACCCCTTATCCTTAGACTGTGACCTCTGGTTCTGGACTTCCCCAACATTGGGAACATTCTTCCTGCATCTAACCTGTCTAACCCCGTCAGAATTTTAAATGTTTCTATGTTTCAACAAATGCTCAGAAACTTTTTTGTACTGGGCATTGGACATGAGACAATCCTTCGCAAACCGTTGACTGTAGAAACTCCGAATCTAAGTCATCATCATCGGCAGTTCCTCGGAATCGAGGAGGATTTGCTTCCACTCCCAAAGTGAGTTCTTTGATGGTTGAACAGTCCGAAACGAGAGCCACAGGCCCTGTTACAGGTGGGACAGACATTCATCAGGGGAAGGGGTCGGTGGGGCTGGTTTGCCGTGAGCTCCTTCCGCTGCCTGCGCTTGCCCTCTTCATGCTCCTTGCATCGAGACTCAAAGAGCTCAACGCCCTCCCAGATGCACTTTCTCCACCTTGGGCGGTCTGCGGCCAGGGTCTCCCAAGTGTCAGTGGTGATGTCGCACTTTACCAGAAAGGCTTTGAGGGTGTCCTTATAACGTTTCCGCTGTCCTCCTTTGGCTCGTTTACCATGAAGAAGCACCACATAAAGCATTTGCTTCGGGAGTCTCGTATCTGGCACGTGTACTGTGTGGCCTGCCCAGCGAAGCTGATCGAGTGTGATCAGTGCTTCAATACTGGGGATGTTAGCCTGGTCGAGGACACTGGTGTGCCTGTCCTCCCAGGAGATTTGCAGGATCTTGTGGAGATATCGTTGGTGATATATCTCCAACGACTTGAGTTGCGTTCTGTACATCGTCCATGCCTCAGACCCATACAGGAGTGCGGGTATTACTGCAGCCCTGTAGACCATGAGTTTGGTGGTAGATTTGAGGGCCTGGTCTTCAAACATTCTTTTCCGCAGGTGGCCGAAGGCTGCGCTGGCACACTGGAGGCGATGCTGAATCACCGCATCAATGTCTGCCTTTGTTGATAAGAGCCATCCGAGATATGGGAAATGGTCCACGTTGTCCAGGGCCGCGCCGTGAATCTTGATGATTGGAGGGCAGTGCTGTGCGGTGATGACAAGCTTGTAAAGGACCATTGTCTTACAGATGTTAAGCGTAAGGCCCATGCTTTCATATGTCTCAGTGAATACATTGACTATATCCTGGAGTTCAGCCTTTGAATGTGCACAGACGCAGGCATCGTCCGCATACTGCAGCTCAATGACAGAGGTTGGGTTGATCTTGGACCTGGCCTGAAGGCGGCGTAAGTTAAACAGGAGTCAAGGCCACCTACAGTCCAAACTCCCAAGCCCCCACCCCACTTCTAGCCAAGAACGGGTAAACACTTATCAAGGACACCAAGGCTGTCAGGACCCGGTGGAAGGAGCGCTTTGAAGATCTCCTCAATCAAGACTCTGCCTTTGACTCGAGTGTTCTCGATTCCATCCCGCAGCATGCCAGCTACCACCAACTCAGTGAAACTCCAATGTTGCATGAGGTTGGCAAAGCCACAAAACGAATCTAAGTAAAGCTATAATGATAGCCCAGGCATTTATGTCCACCAGCGACAATACCAAACAGATTTCGCAGAGCAAGGAAGTTTCAGCCAGTACTGTGCATAAAGTAACGTCGGTTTCAAGCAGAAATGTACGTGGCAGAATGTACACGCCGGCAGCTGCGGCCCGACCTCAGTTGACCCAGAGTCCGCCATCTATCGTTAATGCGAGGCAGTTAACACCATGTGGACACTGTGGAGGTGATCATCGGCCCCATCAATGCCACTTCAAGCACTCTGCGTGCACGGGTGCAGAACAACGGGACACCTCCAGCGAATGTGCAGGTGAGCTGCAAACGCTGCAAACCCTGCAAACCACCACGTTGCAGAGGAAGATCGATCCACTGTGGATCAGGCTGAATTGGAGACTCGTACCAAGGAGGCAGACGTGTATGGGGTGCACACATTCACTACGAAATGTCCACCAATAATGTTGAAAGTTGAACTGAACGGTATTCCAGTATCTATGAAACTGGACACAGGCAGAAGTCAGTCCGTAATGAGTAAAAAGGTCTTCGACAGGCTGTGGGGCAAAAAGACACACAGGCCCAAGGTCAGCCCCATTCACACCAAACTAAGGACTTACACCAAGGAACTAATCCCTGTAATTGGCAGTGCAGAAGTCAAAGTCGCCTATGATGGAACAGTGCACGAGCTCCTGCTGTGGATTGTGCCAGGGGATGGCTCCACGTTGTTGGCAGAAGCCGGCTGGGAAAAATCTGCTGGAACTGGGACGACATCCGAACGCTTTCGTCCATCGACGACGTCTAATGTACCCAAGTTCTCAGCAAGTTCCCATCGTTGTTCGAGCCAGGCATTGGAAGCTTCTCGGGGGCAAAATTGCAGATCCATTTGGTTCCCGGTACGTGACCCATCCACCACAATACAAGGGCGGTACCGTACATGATGCATGAAAAAGTTGAAATTGAACTGGACAGGCTGCAACGAGAAGGCCTCTTTGCACCGATGGAATTCAACGACTGGGCCAGTCCGATTGTCCCGGTACTTAAAGACGACGGCACGGTTAGAATTTGTGGGGACTATAAAGTAACGATTAACCGTTTTTCGCTGCAGGACCAGTACCCGCTATCCAAAGCAGACGACCTATTTGCGACCCTAGTTGTAGGGAAGACGTTCACCAAGCTGGACCTGACCTCTGCCTACATGACACAGGAGCTGGAGGAGTCTTCAAAAGGCCTCACCTGCATCAACACGCTCAAAGGTCTGTTCATCAACAACCGGAGCCCATTCGAGATTCGGTCGGCCGCGGCTATCTTCCAGTGGAACATGGAGAGCCTGCTAAAGTCAGTTCCTTGCATCGTGGTTTTCTAGGATGACATATTGGTTACAGGCCGGGACACCATTGAGCACTTGAAGAATCTGGAAGTGGTTCTTAGTTGGTTGGATCGTGTGGGGCTCAGGTTGAAACGCTCGAAGTGTGTTTTCCTGGCACAGGACGTCGAGTTCTTGGGAAAAAGAATTGCAGCAGATGGCATCAGACCGACCGACATCAAGACAGAAGCCATCAAGAACGCGCCGAGACCACAGAACATGACAGAGCTGCGGTTGTTTCTGGGACTCCTTAACTATTTCGGTCATTTCCTATGCAGGTTAAGCACCCTGCTAGAGCCCCTACACGCGCTACTGCGTAAGGGAGATGACTGGGTATGGGGGAATTCACAAGAGGCTTCCTTTAAGAAAGCCAGAAATCTGTTGTGTTCAAAGAAACTTCTTGTCCTGTATAACTTTTGTAAACGATTAGTGCTAGCTTGTGATGTGTCGTCATACGGGTGTGTGTTACAACAGGCTAATGAAACGGGGATTTTGCAACCAGTTGCTTATGCATCCAGGAGTTTGTCCAAGGCCAAAAGGGCCTACAGCATGATTGAAAAAGAGGCTCTGGCGTACATCTACGGGGAGAAAAAAATGCACCAGTACTTATTTAACCTCAAGTTTGAATTGAAACTGAACACAAGCCGCTCATATCGCTGTACTCTGAAAGCAAAGGGATTAATACCAATGCCTCTGCCCACATCCAAAGATGGGCGCTCACGCTGTCGGCATACAACTATGTAATCCGCCACAGACCGGGCACAGAGAACTGTGCAGATGCTCTCAGTCGGCTGCCACTGCCCACCACCGGGGTGGAAATGGCACAGGCAGTGAACTTGCTCATGTTCATGGAGGCATTCGAGAAAGAGAAGTCTTCCGTTATGGCGCACCAGATCAGGACTTGGGTGAAATGACTGTAAGCTTGTAATGTTTGTAGCTCCACACTGTGGATGTGGATGTATTGTGTACTGCAACTACAGAGTCAATAATAAACAGAACCAGGCTGTTCTGGAGGCTTCCGACAGAGCTGCCTGCCATGTAGGAAGCTGTGTGTGCTTGTGCTCTGTGAATATATCACATTTGGCGGTGAGATGGGATTTTTCGGATGATTTAAAGCTTAAATTTTGTTGGGGAAGGATTCAGCCAGCCGACAGAGAGACTTTGGAAGTTTCTGTCTTTGGAAAAAAGCTACAAAATCTAAGGTAAAATACAGCACATGGTGTGAACAGCTGGAGATTAAAATGGCAGGTGTAATCGGACATTTGGGGGAATATAGACATGACCGGGAACATTTTAAAGCGTATATGGATCGGCTAGAAATGTATTTCACTGCAAATAACATAATCGAAGTTCCAGACAATGCAGTCCAGAACCGGGCTGTTGGAACATAAGAAAGCGATCTTCTTAGCGGAGGCGGGTCTGGCATTGTACGAAATCCTTGTAAATCTGCTTGTGCCTGACGAGCCAAAGGACATAACGTTTAAAGAGATTTTAACGAAGTTGGAGCAGCACTATAACCCCAAACCATTAGAAATTACTGAAAGCTATCGTTTTGGGATTCAGAATCAAAAGTCTGATTAAAGTATCAGTGATTACATCGTAGCATTAAAAAAGTTATCGATGCACTGTAATTTTGGAAACTTTCAAAACCGAGCATTATGGGATTGTTTTGTTTGTGGGGTGAAAAGTGATGCGATCAGAAGGAAGTTATTGACGACGGATGACTTGACTTTTGAGAATGTTTGTCAGACAGCGAGGTCGCTGGGCATTGTCGAACAATATTCCCGAGAATTAAATAATAATTACGGTCGTCAGTCAACCGAGGTAAATCACCTGCAGGTTCAAAGTAAAGATGGTGGGGGCCCAAAGTCTCAGAAACTGGAAATTCCAACAGAGCGTCGAAGTCGTGCTATAGGTGTCTGGGACAACACATTGCTCAAAGTTGTCCATACATGAAGGCAGAGTGTTTCTTCTGCAGGAAGACTGGGCATTTTGTGAAGGCATGCCGACTGAAGGGTAAACCAGCTTTCAAAACTATGAGTCCAGTGTTCAAAGCTATGAGTAGAAACCCCAAGAGACTACATAGCATGAAAGAACAACAACAGGATAAGGAGCTGTTAGAGTTACACATCATCAGGAGCACGAGGTTAACGGACAGCAATTAGGATAACATCAAAATCCACATAGAGGTTGCCGAATTCAAGATACCAATGGAAATTGACATGGGTGCATCCATGATTGTAGTAGCGGAGTCGCTGTACCTCGACAAATTGCGTGATTCCAACTGGAGAAATCCAAGATAGAGCTGCGAGGCTACTCGGGAGAGAAAATTCCTGTGGTAGGTCATATCACCGTACCAGTGAAATATAAAGATCAATTTCAGAACTTGCCTCCAATAGTGAAAGGAGACAAGTCTGCCTTACAAGGAAGAAATTGGTTGAGCTCACTGAAGCTGGATTGGAGTAAGATTTTCTGTGTGGAAGTGAGATTTTCATCAACAGATGAGGTTATCAAGAAGTATCCAAAGGTGATCTGCGAAACGGGCAGTCCAATCCAAGGCTTCAAGGCGAGTGTCAGAGTACAGAAGGACGCTCGATCGATTTACTGCAAGCCACGTTCCGTACCATATGTACTCAAGGAGAAAGTTGAGCAAGAACTCAAAAGACTAGAGACTGAGAACATTATTTGTAAGATAGATTGATGTAATTGGGCTACACCCATTGTTGTTGTACCTAAGTCCGATAGTAAGGTAAGATTGTGTGGTGATTTTAAAGTAACCGTAAACCAGGTTCTAGAGGGTAATGTCCCCAATACATTGCCGAATGTAAAAGAGTTGTTCACAACACTGACAGGTGGTCAGATCTTCTCAAAACTGGATCTTACGAATGCCTACTTACAGCTTGAACTAGATGAGGGGTCCAAGTCATGTTGGACTATAAATACTCATCTAGGCCTACATCAATTTAATAGGCTACCGTTTGGAGTGTCTTCCGCCTCTGCCATATTCCAAGGGGTGATGAATCAGATTTTGCAAGGTATTGAACGGGTAGTATGTTATTTGGATGACATGCTAATTTCAGCACCAAATAGGCAAATTCATAATAACATATTGAATGAAGTCCTCAAATGGCTAGAGAAGCACAGAGTAAGAATGTCTGCCCGTAAGTGTGAGTTATTTAAAAACTCAGTGGAGTACTTTGGGTATAAAGTAGACAAAGATGGTTTGCATCCAACCAGGGAAAAACTGGATGCAATCAGAAATGCACCCACTCCCAGGAATGTCACTGAACTTCGTTCATTCTTGGGTCTTTTGAACTATTATGGGAAGTTCCTACCAAATTTGGCGACAGTATTACATCCACTGAATGAACTTTTGAAAAAACAGGTCCAATGGAAGTGGTCAAAAGAATACGATACAGCATTGAAGGAGTGTAAAAGCAAATTGGTAGAGAGCACCATGTTAGTTCACTATGACATATCGAAGGAGATTAAGCTAGCATGTGATGCCTCTCCGTATGGAGTTGGGGCAGTGATCTCTCATGTATCACGTAGTAGGGAAGAGAGACCAATTGCTTTTGCTTCACGCACTCTCAGTGCCAGTGAGAGTAATTATGCGCAAATTGAAAGGGAAGCTTTGGCATTAATTTTTGGGGTCAAGAAGTTTCACAAATCTTGTATGGTCGCAAGTTTACCATCATTACGGACCATAAGCCCCTAACAGCAATCCTCCATCCAAAGACCCCAGTTCCAAAATTAGATGCAGCCCGAATACAGAGATGGGCTTTGATTTTGTCCGCATATATATATGATATTGAATACAGACAATCAGCTGATCACAGTAATGCTGATGCAATGTCTAGATTGTCTTCCTCATCACAAGTTACACCCGATAGGGAAGAAGTGTTTTATTTTTCATACATTGATGAACTGCCAGTCACAGCTGAAGAGATTGGTAGAGCAATCAAACGTGACCCAGTGATGTCAAAGGTGTATGATTATATTGCAAATGGATAGCCAAACCAGTAACAGACAAAGATACACAACCATTCTTCATTTGTATGAATGAATTATCAGTCGATAAAGATTGTATCATGTGGGGTGCAAGAGTGGTTCGACCAAATAAATTCAGGTCCAAATTATTAGGAGACCTCCATGACCAGTACCTGGGTTTTTCACACAGTTATTTATGGTGGCCAGGTCTTGATAAAGATATAGAGTACATCATGAGTCAGTGTACGACATGTCAATCGGTAAGCAAGCAACCACCATCAGTACCATTACAGCCATGGAAATGGCCACCCATGGTTTGGCAAAGGCACATATTGATTTTGCTGAGTAAGAAGGACAACAATTGTTCATTGTGATTGATAGCTATTCGAAGTGGGTTGAAGTGTTCCCAATGTGGAAAATAACAACAAATAAAACATTGGACATTTTACAAAAATGATTTTCTTCATTTGGCCTCCCTGAAGAGATTGTTTCGGATAATGGACCACAATTTCGTTCAGAAGAATTTGCACAATCCACGAGCAAAAATGGTGTGAAACATACCAAGGTTCCACCATACCATCCTACTTCAAAAGGTGCAGCAGAGCGCATTGTACAAATTGTAAAACGTGCCCTCATAAAACAAATGTTCGATCCAAATCCAAGGAAACGACAGTTGTCTTTGGATCACTAATTGGCTAATTTTTTGATTACATATCGAAATACTCCTCATGCAACTACTGGTAGAACACCAACAGAGTTGTTTCTCAAATGACAGCCATGAACCAGATTCTCGTTGTTAAAGCCAAATTTGGCACAGTCCGTAGAAGAGACACAATTAAGACAGAAAGAGAATCATGATAAAGGTAGAGTAAAAGAGAGAAGTGTGAAATTAAACCAGAAGGTGAGAGTGAAGAACCATCACCATAAATGATTAAAGTGGTTACCAGGAAGAGTGGTGAAGATATGTGGTCCTCGCACATATTTGGTAAAGATGTTTGATAATGGACAGGTTAAGTTTGTTCATATTGATCATATTTTACCTACAGACATGGAAGGAGTTGAAGGTGGGAATGATTCAATTATTTCTGACACATCAGATAATTTGGATACACCAGTAGCAAATCCTAAATCCAATGTACTGGAAACAATTCGAGGAGAGAATCAGAATGAAAGTCTGAGTCCGAGTCAGGAAAACAAAGAGCCTGAAGTTAGAGTGAGTTCAAATGAAAATCAAGGAAATTCCGTGGAGGAAAACGTTCCTCAGGATGAGCCTCGAAAAAGTTTAGATTCGACACCATGTTTGGAAAGTTCTGTTCAAGAGCGAAGGTATCCTTTTTGAAACAGAAAGCAAGTGGTAAAGTTAAATTTGTAAATATGGAAAAAAAATAAGTTTATATCCTGTGTTATGTATAAACATGAAAATTATGTATGATGTTTGTTGTAATAACTTCTTCATTAAGGAGGGAGAAGTGTAATGTCTGTAAGCTTGTAATGTTTGTAGCTCCACACTGTGGATGTGAGCGTATTGTGTACTGCAACTGCAGAATTAATAATAAATAGAACCAGGCAGATTCCGGAGAATTCCGAGAGAGCTGCCTGCCATGTTAGGAGCTGTGTGTGCTTGTGCTTGGTAAAAAAACTGTGTCCTCCATGGGAGCTGGTCCGGTGTCCCAGCGGAGATGCAGGTGGCGATTAAGCCATTCCACAGATGCAAAAACGAGTTGTCACTGCAGGCGGACTGTCTATTGTGGGGCAATCGCGTGGTCTTGCCCAAGAAAGGCAAAGATACGTTCATATGTGAACTGCACAGCACCCACCCAGACATTATAATGATGAAAGCCATAGCCAGATCCCATGTGTAGTGGCCCGGCATTGACTCAGATTTAGAGTCATGCATACGCCAGTGCAACACTTGCTCTCAGCTGAGCAATGCACCCAGAGAGGCACCGCTAAGTTTGTGGGCATGGCCCTCCAAACCGTGGTCGAGGATCCACGTAGATTATGCGGGCCCATTTCTAGGCAAAATGTTTTTGGTTCTCATGGATGCTTACTCAAAATGGATTGAATGTGCAATAATGTCTGTAAGCATGTCCACGGCCACCATTGAAAGCCTACGAGCCATGTTTGCCACGCACGGCTTGCCTGATGTCCTAGTCAGCGACAATGGGCTGTGCTTCACCCATGCTGAATTCAAGGAATTCATGACCCGCAACGGGATCAAACATGTCACATCTGCCGCATTCAAGCCCGCATCCATCGGCCAGGCAGAACGGGCAGTTCAGACCATCAAACAAAGCTTGAAACGCATGTTGGAAGGCTCCCTGCAGGCTCGGCTGTCCCGAGTGCTGCTCAGCTACCGCACCAGACCCCACTCACTCACCAGGGTTACCCCAGCCAAGCTGCTCATGAAAAGGTGCTTAAAACAAGGCTCTCTCTTGTCCATCCTGATCTCCATGATCATGCGGAGGGCAAGCGGCATCAACAAAGTGTGTACCATGACCGTGCAAATTTGTCACGCGATATTGGGATCAATGATCCTGTGTTTTACTCAAATATGGACATGGTCCCAAATGACTTGCTGGTACAGTCACAGCCAAAGAGGGGAGTAGGGTGTTTCGGGTCAAATTGGCCAATGGACAAACATACAGAAAACATTTGGACCAAATCAAATTGCGGTTCACCAATAGCTACGAACAACCCGAAGAAGACACGACCAACTTTGACCCTCCAACACACACAAGTGGCAACTGACATCATGGTTGACCACGAAGCCGAATTCATCATCCCCAGCAGTCCAGCAAGGCCGATCGACGATCGACAAGGGAGCAAAAAGCCCCAGATCGTCTCTCCTTGTAAATAAGTGTACTGTTGACTTCACGGGGGAGTGATGTTATGTACTTAACCCCTTGTAACCTGCATGATACCTGACCACCAGAGGGCCTACCTGTTGGAATCCCAAGGGATCCCACTTCCTTTGGGAGCACTGTATATAAGCAGGCCACCCACGAGGTACCTGCACTCTGGAGTCTTATTAAAGGAGCTAAGGTCATACTTGCTCATTTTACACAGTACTCAGTTTCATCCTTTATTATGAATGTAATACCCCCAGGTCTCGTTGTACTGCAACACTTTGCAATCTTTCTCCATTTAAATAATAACTTGCTCTTTGATTTTTTTTCTGCCAAAGTGCATGACCTCAGACTTTCCAACATTAACATCCATCTGCCAAATTTTTGCCCACTCACTGAGCCTGTCTATGCCATTTTGCAGATTTTTTGTGTCCTCCTCACACATTGCTTTTCCTCCTATCTTTGTATCATCAGCAAACTTGGCTACGTTACACTCTCAAAATGGAGACCTTAGAAGTGAAAGAAGAAAAACTATTATCAGTGAGGGTAATAATCATTGCCATGTGCAAGATGAAGGATTAAGATCAATGAAATGATTAATCTAATTAATGCAGAATATCAGAATTGAAAGTGTCAAAAACAGTTATGTGTGACATTTATGAAGGGTTTTTATTGAATGAGTTTCAAAAGTTATGAAATAATATAGAAAATAATAAGCTGCGTAATTTTATGAAGGAAAGCCATTTAATCAGTCGACATCCAGTCGAGAGCAAACTGAAGCCAAGCATCGGCAGCAGAAGGAGCGTGCAGCAACCCAGGCACCCCAAACTCCCGTTGCTCCAATCATCATCTGCCCCACCTGTGACAGAGACTGTAGGTCCCACTTTGGACTCTTCAATCACCTGAGAGCTCATATTTAGTGTTGAAGCAAGTCATCTTCGACTCCGAGGGACTGCCTAAGAGAGAAACTTCAGGACTAGTGTAAAGCAAGATACTAGAAAACCATGCAGCTTATCTGAAAATACATGGCGGGGGTGATACCTGTTGTGGTGGCAGTACCACAGCTGGAGAGACATAAATCTATGGAAGCTTTTAAAGTTGAGTCAGTGGGATGGATTGAGTTTTGTAACTACTCGAATATGTTGAAGGAATATGTGAGTTATCCTCCAGCAGTAGTAATGGGAGAGGAGTCTGGAAAATCGTTGGGGATGAAATTGCCCCTTTTTGAAGCCCCGTTATCGCCTCCGGGGGCGTTCTAGCGGGGCGCAAGACAGCTTTTGCCCAGGGGAGGAGGGCGCTTCCGCCTCCTGGGTAATTGCCTGGGATGTTGCAGAGTCATTGGCACAGCAGCAGCACGCCCCGCGGTTAGCACCCTGGGCCGCCACGCAACCAGCGATGACATCACCGCCATGCGCGGCGACCCATCGCTGACCTGTGGAAAATTGCCCCGCAGGCCACAAGCCTGGCACGGGCGGTGATTAAAGGGGAGGGCACTAGCGTCCCGGGCCGCCATCTTTTTTTGTCGGTCGACACTCAGGTCGGCTCAACCGTCGTGGCCCGAGTGTGGTCTGGGCCGCCATCATGCAGCCCGTCACTCTGTCTTGGATGCCGGGCTGCTGGCCCGGTCGCACGCTGCCCTGGTGACCCAGTGGTGGCTATCAGAGGCCTTGCAGAGTGCTCAGCGGCCCTCCCCTTTTATCAAATCTAATCCCAGTAGCGCCCCGTGATGCACCCCCAAAGGAAGATAGCACTCCGCTTCTGCTGAGGGGCGGTAATGCCCAATTCAAGGTGGGGGCGGGACCTCCATGCCGGGTGCTAAAAGTCCTGGCCCCGAGAGGTTTACTGTCTTCAATCAGAGCATGGGGCAATTTCGCCTCCCCCCCCCACCTTGTAAGTATAATAGACATATTTTCTTGCTTGCAATCATATATATGTTCAATAAATCTTGAACGTTAACTTGTTCAGCTCCATTTTGGAAAATCTGTGGACAGACTCAGTTCTGGAGCAGCAAAGGAAAAGAAAAACTATTTCAAAAATATACCTTGACCCTCTGGAAAAGGTGATATTGCAGTAAATGTTAAAGCAGTGTAAACAACAACTAGATATTTACTTACTTTAATTTTAGATTATATATAGTTTAAATTGTAAAAACGCTCACTAATGCGAATGCTCTGTGATTGCACCAAACCATAATTACTCACTTTACTATTTACATCCCCAGTAATTTGTCTTGTAAGTCACTTTTTACCAAAGAGTAATGCTGCCTTAATCATCTTGAAATTGTTCCAGAGTCACTGCTGTTTACACTCACTAGGATGTGTCCTTCAAATGATTACCTTCTTCATTCTGTGTCCAATCTCAGGAATGTACTTTGGCTGCATGCTCACAATGCAATCCAAATGATCCACATTTATGTGTTCATTTTGTGTATTTGATCTATCAACACATTGAGTGCAGCGATTTATTCTGTCCATTGTGTAAGCCCCGCTGCTTCTACTGTCGAAATTATTCCTGTGGTGTTCTGCTGCAACAAACCGTTTACTTAATCCTGTAATGATTTATCATATGTGCTGTGCTATGTTTAATCTACAAATTCATTGTAAAAGCCTGACCCTTCTACTGTATTTACTGCCACTGCTTGTAAAAGAAGCAGAGCATTACAATGTGGCACAGTGGAACATCTGTCTATATCAAATAAAGGGAGATCTTACATCCCAGGGTTCAGCAGTTTTGTATTTCTACAACCATGAAAGATTCCACTTCATTAAGGGTTGGCCAGAAAAATTGAAATATCTGCTGCCATCTTCGAAATTTACGAAAGGTCATCAGTAAATCTCTGATAAAAGAACTCAGATGCACATTCACTTGTTTTCTCTGCGTATCTTTCTCGGCCCAGCAAAAGAGCTGCACGAAACTAAGGAAGTAAAATGCTGGAATACAACTTTCTCACATTCATCAACTTAGCTATGTAGAGTTTTGTTTTAAGAAATTCAGAAGAAAAGATGTAAGGCCAAGGCCCACAATGCAGTGCAAAACAAAGGTTGACAAGCGTAAAAAGGAATTCATTCTAGGCTGGACTTTCGGTATGTTGCTGCCTCTGGTGGCGGGAATGGTTTCTGGGTGGGCGGCCAGCTCCCAGCGCCCTGCCGAGAAATTAGTTGCTGGTTTTGCGGGGGCACTGAGCAGCACTGCCTGGGAGCGTCGAGCCGGTGTGCAACACCACCAGTTTCAACAGCGCTTCAATTTTTGTTCGATGCCAACCTTCTAACGCTCCATAGCACGCTGTAGTGGGACCGCCTGGAAAACTAGACAGTCAGAGCTGTCCCGGCGGCGGTAAGTGAAGTAAGTAATGAATGAGGTAAGTTTGATTGTTTTGTTTATTTTTATTTTTGTGATTTATACTAATGTGGGGTGGTCAAGAATGTTCTTTGTGTGTTTTGTGGCAATTTATTTTTCCAAGGCAACCTCACTTAGGGCGCTCCGAGGCCGACTCTTTAGCAATGGATTTTCAGTTGCTCAGCCGGCCTCACATCCTAAAAGAGGTGTGGAATGCCTCCCTCAGTGCTCTGCTCCACACTCAGGGCCCAGCTGCTCAATTTTGTGGCTGCAGACGCAAACCATTTCCCGCCGCAAACTTTACCGCCCCGTCGCCATTACCGCCCGAAAAATCCTCCCTCCGAAAATCCAGCCCCATATCTCTCAGGAACATCTCAGAGTGCTTCACATATAATTAAATAGTTCAAAATGTAGTGACTGTTGCTTTGCCTTCTTGCAAAGGTCAGAGTATGCTCAAATAACATTCTCTAGGCAAAGATAGTTTAATGGGCCTAAGCCTAGCTTGTGGGATCTGTGTTCTTCAGAGTGACGGAGGACTGAGCCTAGGAATGAGAAGTATGTCTCTGTTCGCCTTGGTTCATAACTGTCACTGATCATTTTGGGTGATTGGAATTTGTCAGGCTTGGAGCATCAAAGATGGTGCGAATCCCTCCAGCGGCAGTATTTTCTCCTTCCGTTCCAAATTCGTGTCATTGACATCGGGTTCAGAGCAGCACAGCAAATGATGCAGCTGTGAGCAGCTCAGCATATCCTTTGCTTTCCAATTGTATTGTTCAATGTCAGTAGGAAACCAAAAAGATGAGGATAATTTTTTTTATGCAGCTCGTTGTTATGATCTGAAAAGGACTGCCTGAAAGGGTGGTGGAAGCAGATTCAATAGTAACTTTCAAACAGAAATTAAAATTGTACAGGTACTTGAAAAGGAAAAACTTGAAAGGCTAAGGGGAAAGAGCGGGTGAGTAGGATTAATTGGATAGCTCTTTCAAAGTGCTAGCGCAGGCACGATGGGCCAAATGACCTCCTTCTGTGCTGTAAGACTCAGTGATTCAATGAAACTTTGGACTCTAACTGGTTACCTTGTACATCAAAAGGACAGCTCAACTGCCTTGGGCAAGATACTAGTCTGATGATAAAATGTGATACTAAGACCAAATGGCTTATGGTCTCTGTTCTACAATTGATAAAGAAGATGTTCAGCTACAAGTAAGATATCAATGAACCTAAAGCCTATAAAGTCTGCAGACATTTTAATGATAGTAATGCAGTGCATTTAGTATTAAAGAAAACAAACTGTGAGCAATGTAGCAGGAGTAAGGCAGCTTTCATGGTCACATTAAATCATAATCCCAACATGCATGGGTAAGATAGTGTAGTGCTGATGACACTGGCCTCCGAATTCAGGTGAATTCTGAGTTTGCATCCCAACATAGCAGTTTGAGAATCTGAATTTAATTAAAAAATAAAAATCTGGAAAAACTGAAAGCTAGTATCAGTAAAGGTGACCTTGAGGCTGTCTCATTGTAAAAACCTAACAAGCAGTTGTATCAATCTGCTACAATAGAAAAATTGCTGCAGTTCATGAGAACAACCCACCACTATATTCTCACGGTATCGAGGGATGTAATATAAATGTTGGCTTTGTCAGTGATGCTCATTTGCTGTGAATGAGTAAAAGAAAATATATGATTTTGGTTTTGTCAAATTTATTTTCAAAATTGCACTTTTAGTTACAGTTGAAATAAGTGCATGGTAGAAATTGGGTGATGCCCCGTTTGGGAGCGGTAACCGAGGGGGGGGGCGGTACTTCCTGCGCCTGCTGAGGAAGTCCCGCCCCGGCAGCAAAATTGCGCATACTGCCCCTCACAGGAAGTGGAGCGCAATGTCACGCACTGCACTTTGGGACGGGCTCGGGGGCCTCCCCGTGTAGTGCTAATGCGTCTCAATGCCCCTCCCCTTCCATTAACGGGGAGAGATGCTGCAAACCTGCAGGCCATTTGAAGGCCTCCACTGCATAGTGTCCCTGCACCTTACTACAAACTCACACGAGGCATAGATATATCAGACACGGTCACTCTGTGACCTTCAACTTTATTGCCAGGACCAAGGAGTGCTGACCCTGGGTGGGACCTCCCCTTTTATACCTGGAAACCCAGGTGAGGAGTGTCTCCCGCAAGTTCACCCCCTGTGGTCAGGGTGTGCATTTCTAGGGTATAGGTACAGTGTACATGAGTTACAGTTACAAGACTATGTCATTGCAAGATGGTTAAATACATGACATCACCTCCCCCCTTAAGTCTTTTTGTTTCAGAGGTTAAGTCTGTCAGGTGGTCGACGCTCTCTCGTGGAGCGCTGCAGTTGTGGCTCTGGTGGCTGAGCCTCGGCACGCGTCTGTCACTTGAGGTGAATCCGGGCTGTCCGGGCTGGCCGCAGGGACTGTGCATGCTGAGGACTGTCTTTGTTGCTCATCCGCTGGCAGTGGTGTGGGTGCCTCCTCATGCTCTTCTTCAGGTTCCTCCGTGTCTATGTTGAACCTTTTCTTTACTTGGTCCAAGTGTTTGCGGCATAGCTGCCCATTGTTTAGTCGGACCACCATGACTCTATTGCCTTCTTTGTCAATTACAGTGCCCTCAAGCCACTTG
This sequence comes from Pristiophorus japonicus, assembly GCF_044704955.1. Lineage (NCBI taxonomy): Eukaryota > Metazoa > Chordata > Chondrichthyes > Pristiophoridae > Pristiophorus > Pristiophorus japonicus. The sequence continues at coordinate 497,953,238 of NC_091977.1, read as the reverse complement.
GGTCCCAAAGCATGGTTAAGAACAAATACCGGGTCATCTATTTCTATACACCTCCCCCTTGAGCCTCGATCATGGAGCTTGGTTTGGGACTGGCGCTTGCCCTCAATAATGTCTGCCAGGGCTGGGTGAATGAGGGACAGCCGCGTCTTGAGCGTGCGTTTCATGAGGAGTTCCGCTGGTGGGACTCCCGTGAACGAGTGCGGGCGGGACCTGTAGGCCAGCAGGAGGCGCGATAGGCGGTACTGAAGGGAGGGTCCTTGGATGCGTAGCATGCCCTGTTTTATGACTTGGACCGCCCGTTCTGCCTGGCCATTGTAAGCCGGCTTGAACGACGCTGTCCGGACGTGCTTGATACCATTGCCCGACATAAACTCTTGGAATTCATGGCTGGTGAAACACGGGCCATTGTCGCTGACCAGGATGTCCGGCAAGCCATGGGTCGCGAAAACCGTACGCAGACTCTCCACAGTGATGGATGTCGTGCACAAGTTCAATATGATGCACTCGATCCACTTCGAGTATGCATCGACAACGATCAGGAACATTTTCCCCATGAACGGGCCCGCATAGTCTACATGAATACGTGACCATGGTCTGGTGGGCCAGGGCCAAGGGCTGAGTGGGGCCTCCCTGGGAGCATTGCCCAGCTGAGCACACGTCGTGCACCTGAGGACCCAGTGTTCCAGGTCTGAGTCAATCCCCGGCCACCATACATGTGATCGGGCAATAGCCTTCATTAAAACGATGCCAGGGTGCTCGCTGTGGAGTTCCCTGATGAACGCTTCCCTTCCTTTCTGGGGCATGACTACCCGGCTGCCCGTTAGCAGGCAGTCAGCTTGGATGGAGAGCTCATCCATCCGTCTCTGAAACAGTCTGACTTCCTCGGGGCACGCCCTGTGTGTGGGCACCCAATCCCCAGTCAGGACACATTTCTTTATCATGGATAGGAGGGGGTCACTGTTGGTCCAGAGTTTGATCTGGCGGGCTGTGATGGGGGAGCCCGCAGTGTCAAAAGCCTCAACAGCCATGACCATCTCGGCGCTCTGCTCCGACGCCCCCTCGGTGGTGGCCAGTGGGAGCCTGCTGAGCACGTCAGCGCAATTTTCGGTGCCTGGCCGGTGCCGTATGGTGTAGTCATACGCAGCCAGCGTGAGGGCCCAGCGCTGTATGCGAGCTGACGCATTGGCATTGACAGCCTAGCTGTCGGACAACAAGGATGTCAATGGCTTGTGGTTCGTCTCTAGCTCAAACTGTCAACCAAAAAGGTACTGGTGCATCTTTTTCACACTGTAAACACACGCGAGTGCTTCCTTCTCGACCATGCCGTATCCACGCTCTGTCTGGGAGAGCGACCTAGAGACGTAAGCCACGGGTTGGAGTCGGCCGTCATCGATACCCTACTGCAACACACACCCAACCCCGTAGGATGACGCATCGCATGTTAAGACCAGTTTTTTTACAAGGGTCATACAAAGTCAACAGTTTGTTGGAACACAGCAGGTTCCTCGCCTTATTGAAAGCCAGTTCTTGACAGTCCCCCTAAAACCATTCACAACCTTTATGCAGGAGCATGTGTAACGGCTCCAACATTGTGCTTAAGTTCGGCAGAAAGTTTCCAAAATAGTTCAAAAGTCCCAGGAATGATCACAACTCCGACGTGTTGCCGGGCCTGGGCGCCCGGCGGATCGCCTATGTTTTTGATTCAGTAGGCCGGATCCCGTCTGCGGCAATCCTCCTGCCCAAAAACTCGACCTCTGGGGCCAAAAACACACACTTGGCCTTTTTCAGCCGCAAGCCTATCCGATCCCTCGACCCATTATGAGAATGTCGTCTTGGAATACGATCGTTCCACGAATGGATTTGAGCAAGCTTTCCATGTTTCTTTGAAAGATGGCTGCTGCCGAACGAATGCCAAATGGACACCTGTTGTAGACAAATAATCCCTTGTGCGTCGTGATGGTGGTCAGTAGCTTGGATTCTTCAGCCAGATCATGAGTCGTGTAGGCCGAAGTGAGGTCCAACTTAGTGAACAGCTTGCCACCTGCCAGCGTGGCAAAAAGGTCCTCTGCTCTCGGAAGCGGGTATTGGTCTTGCAGCGATACCCGATTGATGGTGGCTTTGTAGTCACCACAAATCCTAACTGAGCCATATGCTTTGAGGACGGGGACGATGGGACTTGCCCAGTCGCTGAATTCAACGGCCGAAATTATGCTCCCTCTGAGCAGCCTGTCAAATTCACTTCCAACTTTCTCACGCATCAAATACGGCACCGCTCTGGCTTTGTGGTGCACTGGTCTGGCGTCCGGGATGATGCGTATCACTACTTTCGTGCCCTTGAACGTTCCGACACCAGGTTGAAATAGTGACCCGAATTTTTGCAGGACCTGTGAGCATGAACTTCGCTCCACGGATGAAATGGCGTTCACATCCTCCCATTTCCAATTTATCTCAGCTAGCCAACTCCTCCCCAAAAGCGCGGGGCCATTTACCAGAACGATCCAGAGTGGCAGCCGGTTCTGTAATCCATTATGTGTTACCACCAAGTTTGCACTGCCCAGCACTAGGATGATCTATTCAGTGTACGTCCGTAGCTGCGTCTCAGTGCATTCCAGTTTGGGCCTGCTAGCTCTGTGTGGCCATAGTCTTTCAAATTGTTGGGCGCTCATGAGTGACTGGTTAGCTCCCGTATCCAGCTCCATGTGCACCGGGATTCCATTCAGTAAGACTTTCATCATCATGGGTGGCGTTTTAGTGTATGAGCTGTGGACGTCAGCCACATGAACCCGCTGAACTTCAGCCTCTATGGCTTTACCCCAGGCCTCATCCTGCATTGCAGACCCCTCGTCTGGTTCCTCTATCTCGCAGATTAGTCTCTCTACTGCCTTTTTGCATATCCTGGCCAAGTGTCCACTGACATTACAAATCCTACAGGTATATTGCTAGAACCTGCAGCTTTTCGCAGTGTGTCTACCCCCGCACCTCCAGCATGAGCTGAGATTGAGATTGCAGTTAACAAAAGGACTATTACCAGGCATTCCTCTCTGATTGCCTATTTGGCTGTTTCTAAGCACTCTGATGCTGGGTATTAATGGTCCCATCGCGGGACACATTGTTCCTCGAGATGGCGTGAATTGCCGATCCCCTTTCCATTGTCCTTGTTGCAGGCCCACCCTAGAGCCTGTTGCTGTCTGGGTGGTTTCGAAATTCTCTTGCCTGCCCGCGGGGTTCCGAGCCGCGTTCACCATGTTAACTCCCTGGTCCATCGCCACGTTTGGACCAGGGCTACGCACGTAAATTAGCTTGGTCTCCTCTTCCCCTGCCATAAAGGTCTGAGCTATCAACGCCGCCCCTTCTAAAGTCAAGTCACTAGTCTGTATGAGCTTCCTGAAAATGCCGGCATGATTAATGCCCTCGATGAAAAGGTCCCTTAATATCTTCCCCCCGCAGGCATCGGAGAACTTACAGAGACTGGCCAAGCGCCGCAGTTCCGCATGAAGTCCGAGACGTTTTGTCCCTCCCGATGCTGGTGAGAGTAAAACCGGTGCCGGGCCATGTGTACGCTACTCGCCGGCTTGAGATGCTCACTGATCAGCTGGCTGGCACCCACACAGTAACATTCCTCTGTGCCACCGGTGGCCATCCTCGTGGTTCCGTGATTCCCGTTTCTCGTCGTCAAATGTAGTGTCCCTGCACCTTACTACCAACTCACACGAGGCATAGATATATCAGACGCGGTCACTCTGTGAACTTCACCTTTATTGCCAGGACCAAGGAGTGCTGACCCTGGGAGGGACCTCCCCTTTTATACCTGGAAACCCAGGTGAGGAGTGTCTCCTGCAAGTTCACCCCCTGTGGTCAGGGTGTGCATTTCTAGGGTACAGGTACAGTGTATATGAGTACAGTTACATGACTATGTCATTGCAAGATGGTTAAATACATGACACACTGGGCCACCAGCGCTAAGGGGCGCCGTGGCCGCAAGTTAAGTACTTTGCATTCGCAGTTTGCACTTGCGGGCCTTTGTACTTTCACTTCCCACCCCCACCATCATACTTGCCTCCTTGGTGATTCAGGCTCTGCATGTTCAGCTGCCTGTCTTCATTTTTTTATTCATTCATGGCATGTGGATGTCGCTGGAAAGGCCAGCATTTATTGCCTATCCCTAATTACTCTTGAGAAGATGGTAGTGAGCCACCGTCTTGAACCGCTGCCGTCCTGTGGTGAAGGTACTCCCACAGTGCTGTTAGGGAGGGTGTTTCAGGATTTTGACCCAGCGACGATGAAGGAACGGCGATATACTTCCTGGTCCGGATGGAGGGAAACTTGGAGGTGGTGGTGTTCCCATGTGCCAGCTGCCCTTGTCCTTCCAGGTGGTAGATGTTGCAGGTTTTGGAGGTGCTGCCGAAGAAGCCTTGCTGAGTTTCTGCAGCGCATCTTGTAGATGGTACACACTGGCTTTGGCAATGATAATGTCATTAAATGTCAAGGGTCGGTGGTTAGACTCTCGCTTGTTTGGAGATAGTCATTGTCTGGCACTTGTGTGGCGTGAATGTTACTTGCCACTTATAGGCCCAAGCTTGAATGTCGTTCAGGTCTTGTTGCATGCGGACATGGACTGCTCTATTATCTGAGGAGTTGCGAATGGCACTGAACACTGTGTAGTCATCAGCAAAGATCCTCACTTCTGACCTTATGATGGAAGTAAGGTCATTGAAGAAGCATCTGAAGATGGTTGGGCTAGGACACTGCCCTGAGGGACTCCTGCAGCGATGTCCTGGGGCTGTGATGATTGACCTCCAACCACCACAAATATCTTCCTTTTTGTTAGGTATGACTCCAGCCAGTGGAGAGTTTTCCCCCTGATTCCCATTGACTTTAGTTTTACTAGGGCTCCTTGATGCCACACTCGGTCAAATGCTGCCTTGATGTCAAGGGCTGCCACTCTCACCTCACCTCTGGAATTCAATTTGTTTGTCCATGTTTGGACCAAGGAAAATAACCTCTGGAGCTGAGTGGTCCTGACGGAATCCAAACTGGGCATCGGTGAGCAGGTCATTGGTGAGTAAGTGCTGCTTGGTAGCAATGTTGACGATACCTTCCATCACTTTGCTGATGATTGCGAGTAGACTGATGGTGCGCTAATTGGCCGGATTGGATTTGTCCTTCTTTTTTGTGGACAAGACATACCTGGGCAGTTTTCCATATTGTCGGATAGATGCCAGTTTTGTAGCTTTACTGGAGCAGCTTGGCTAGAGGTGCAGCTAGTTGTGAAATCTTCAGTATGATAGCTGGGATGTTGTCGAGGCCCTTAGCATTTGCTGTATCCAGTGCGCTCAACCCTTTCTTAATATCATGTGGAGTGAATCGAATTGGTTGAAGACTGGCTTCTGTGATGGTGGGAATGTCAGGAGGAGGCCAATATGGAACATCCACTTGGTACTTCTGTTTGAAGATGGTTGTAAACGCTTCAGCCTTGTCTTTTGCACTCACGTTATGGGCTCCGGCATCATTGAGGATGGGAATATTCATGGAGCCTCCTCCTCCCGTTATTTGTTTAATGGTCCAACACCATTCATGACTGGGTGTGGCAGGACTACAGAGCTTTAATCTGATCCGTTGTTTGAGGGATCGCTTAGCCTTGTTGATGGTATGCTGCTTATGCTTTTTAGCATGCATGTAGTTCTGTGTTGCAGCTTTCCCAGATTAGCAACTCATGTTTAGTTACTCCTGGTGCTGCTCCTGGCATGCTCTTCTATATTGAACCAGGATTGGTCCCTGACTTGATGGTCATGGTAGCGTGAGGGATATGCCGGGCCATGAGGTTACAGATTGTGGTGGAATATAATTCTGCTGCTGCTGATGGCCCACAGTGCCTCATGGATGCCCAGTTTTGAGCTGCTAGATCTGTTCTGAATCTATCCCTTTTAGCACGGTGGTAGTGCCACACAACACGTTGGATGTTGTCCTCAGTGAGAAGACAGGACTTTATCTCTACAATGACTGTGTGGTGGTCGCTGCTACCAATGCTGTCATGGACAGATGCATCTGCGACAGATAGATTAGGGAGGACGAGGTCAAGTAGGTTTTTCCCTTGTATTGGTTCTCTCACCACCTGCTGCAGGCCCAGTCTGGCAGCTACGTCCTTCAGGACTCGGCCAGCTCGGTCAGTAGTGGTGCTACTGAGCCACTTTTGATGATGGACATTGCAGCCTCCCATCCGGATTATATTCTGTGCCTTTGCTACTCTTAGTGCTTCCTCCAAGTGGTGTTCAACATGGAGGAGTACTGATTCATCAGCTGAGAGAGGGCGGTAGGTGGTGATCAGCAGGAGGTTTCCTTGCCCATGCTTGACCTGAAGCCATGAGACATCATGGGGTCCGGAGTCAATGCTGAGGACTCCCAAGGCCACTCCTTCCTAACTGGATAACACTGTGCCGCCATCACTAGTGGATTTGTCCTGTCGGTGGGACAGAACATACCCAGGGATGGTGATGGAAGAGTCTGGGACATTGGCTGAAAAGTAAGATTCTGTGAGTATGACAATGTCAGGCTGTTGCTTGACTGGTCTGTGGGTCAACTCTCCCAATTTTAGCACAAGTCTCCAGATGATGGTAATAAGGAATTTGCATGGTGTACTGGGCTGGGTGTGCCGTTTTCATGTCCGTAACCGGTGCCGAGTTCAATGCCAGGTGATCCGACTGGTTTTATTCTTATTATTGTTTTTCATAGCGGTTGTGTTCAACTGAGTGGCATGCTAGGCCATTTCAGAGGGCAGTTAAGAGTCAACCACATTGCTGTAGATCTGGTGTACATATAGGCCAGACCAGGTAGGGACAGCAGATTTCCTTCCCTAAAGGACATTAGTGAACCAGTTGGGTTCTTCTGTTGATAGGATCCTAGCCATTCACTGCCCTCCCATTTCAAGGAATGGCCTGGAATTCCACAATATAGTGATAGGGTACTCTATTGTAATGGGAATATATAGGAGTTTCTGCGGCCGCAACCGATACTCCAGGATGGTATGTTGCCTCCCTGGTGCAAGGGTCAAGGATGTCTCGGAGCGGCTGCAGAGCATTCTGGAGAGGGAGGGTGAACAGCCAGTTGTTGTGGTATATGTAGGTACCAACGATATAGGTAAGAAGCGGGAAGAGGTCCTACAAGCTGAATAAGGGAGCTAGGAGTTAAATTAAAAAGTAGGACCTCAAAGGTAGTAATCTTTGGATTGCTACCAGTGCCATGTGCAAATCAAAGTAGAGGGAGCAGGATAGTTAGAATAAATATGTGGCTTGAGCAGTGGTGCAAGAGGTAGGGATTCAAATTCCTGGGACATTGGAACCAATTCTGGGGGAAGTGGGATCTGTACAAAAGGGACGGTATGCACTTGGGCAGGACTGGAACTGATGTCCTGGGGGTAACATTTGCGAATGCAGTTTGGGAGTGATTAAACTAATATGGCAGGGGGATGAGAACCAATGCAGCGAGACAGGGCGAAGTAATATGGAGTCAGAAACAGATGGTAGAAAGGTAAAAAGCAATAGTGGAAGGCAGAGTAAACAAAGACAAGAAACAAAAAGGGCCACACTACATCATAATTCTAAAAGAACAAAGGGTGTTAAAAAAACAAGCCTGAAGGCTTTGTGTCTTAATGCAAGGAGTATCCATAATAAGGTGGATGAATTAACTGTGCAAATAGATGTTAACAGATATGATGTGATTGGGATTACAGAGACGTGGCTCCAGGATGATCAGGGCTGGGAACTCAACATCCAAGGGTATTCAACATTCAGGAAGGATAGAATAAAAGGAAAAGGAGGTGGGTTAACATTGCTGGTTAAAGTAGAGATTAATGCAATAGTTAGGAAGGACATTAGCTTGGATGATGTGGAATCTATTTGGGTAGAGCTGCCGAACACCAAAGGGCAAAGAAAGTTAGTGGGAGTTGTGTACAGACCTCCAAACAGTAGTAGTGATGTTGGGGAGGGCATCAAACAAGAAATTAGGGGTGCATGCAATAAAAGTGCAGTAGTTATCATGGGTGACTTTAATATGCATATAGATTGGGCTAACCAAACAGGAAGCAATACAGTGGAGGAGGATTCCATGGAGTGCATATGGGATGGTTTTCGAGACCAATATGTCGAGGAACCAACGAGGGGGAAGGCCATCTTAGACTGGGTGTTGTGCAATGAAAGAGGATTAATTAGCAATTTCGTTGTGCGAGGCCCCTTGGGGAAGAGTGACCATAATATGGTGGAATTCTACAGTAGGTTGGAGAATGAAACAGTTAATTCAGAGACCATGGTCCAGAACTTAAAGAAGGGTAACTTTGAAGATATGAGGCGTGAATTGTCTTGGATAGATTGGCGAATGATACTTAAGGGGTTGACAGTGGATGGGCAATGGCAGACATTTAGAGACCGCATGGATGAACTACAACAATTGTACATCCCTGTCTGACGTAAAAATAAAAAAGGGAAGGTGGCTCAACCGTGGCTATCTAGGGAAATCAGGGATAGTATTAAAGCCAAGGAAGTGGCATACAAATTGGCCAGAAATCGCAGCGAACCCGGGGACTGAGAGAAATTTAGAATTCAGCAGAGGATGACAAAGGGTTTGATTAGGGCAGGGAAAATAGAGTACGAGTGGAAGCTTGCAGGGAACATTAAGACGGACTGCAAAAGCTTGTATAGATATGTAAAGAGAAAAAGGTTAGTAAAGACAAACGTAGGTCCCCTGCAGTCAGAATCAGGGAAAGTCATAACGGGGAACAAAGAAATGGCAGACCAATTGAACAAGTACTTTGGTTCGGTATTCACTAAGGAGGACACAAACAACCTTCCGGATATAAAAGGGGTCAGAGGGTCTAGTAAGAAGGAGGAACTGAGGGAAATCCTTATTAGTCGGGAAATTGTGTTGGGGAAATTGATGGGATTGAAGGTCGATAAATCCCCAGGGCCTGATGGTCTGCATCCCAGAGTACTTAAGGAGGTGGCCTTGGAAATAGCGGATACATTGACAGTCATTTTCCAACATTCCATAGACTCTGGATCAGTTCCTATCGAGTGGAGGGTAGCCAATGTAACCCCACTTTTAAAAAAAGGAGGGCGAGAGAAAACAGGGAATTATTGACCGGTCAGCCTGACATCAGTAGTGGGTAAAATGATGGAATCAATTATTAAGGATGTCATAGCAGCACATTTGGAAAGAGGTGACATGATAGGTCCAAGTCAGCATGGATTTGTGAAAGGGAAATCATGCTTGACAAATCTTCTGGAATTTTTTGAGGATGTTTCCAGTAAAGTGGACAAGGGAAAACCAGTTGATGTGGTGTGTTTGTACTTTCAGAAGGCTTTCGACAATGTCCCACACAAGAGGTTCTGTGCTGAGGCCCCAGCTGTTTACATTGTACATTAATGATTTAGACGAGGAGATTAAATGTAGTATCTCCAAATTTGCGGATGACACTAAGTTGGGTGGCAGTGTGAGCTGCGAGGAGGATTCTATGAAGCTGCAGAATGGCTTGGATAGGTTAGGTGAGTGGGCAAATGCAAGGCAGATGAAGTATAATGTGGATAAATGTGAGGTTATCCACTTTAGTGGTAAAAACAGAGAGACAGACTATTATCTGAATGGTGACAGATTAGGAAAAGGGGAGGTGCAACGAGACCTGGGTGTCATGGTACATCAGTCATTGAAGGTTGGCATGCAGGTACAGCAGGCGGTTAAAAAAGCAAATGTCATGTTGGCCTTCATAGCGAGGGGATTTGAGTACAGGGGCAGGGAGGAATTACTACATTTGTACAGTGCCTTGGTGAGGCCACACCTGGAGTATTGTGTACAGTTTTGGTCTCCTAACTTGAGGAAGGACATTCTTGCTATTGAGGGAGTGCAGCGAAGGTTCACCAGACTGATTCCCGGGATGGCGGGACTGACATATCAAGAAAGACTGGATCAACTGGGCTTGTATTCACTGGAGTTCAGAAGAATGAGAGGGGATCTCATAGAAACGTTTAAAATTCTGACGGGTTTCGACAGGTTAGATGCAGGAAGAATGTTCCCAACATTGGGGATGTCCAGAACCAGGGGTCACAGTCTAAGGATATGGGGTAAGCCATTTAGGACCGAGATGAGGAGAAACTTCTTCACCCAGAGAGTGGTGAACCTGTTGAATTCTCTACCACAGAAAGTTGTTGAGGCAAATTCACTAAATATATTCAAAAAGGAGTTAGTCCTTACTACTAGGGGGATCAAGGGGTATGGCGAGAAAGCAGAAATGAGGTACTGAAGTTGCATGTTCAGCGATGAACTCATTGAATGGCGGTGCAGGCTTGAAGGGCCTAATGGCCTACTCCTGCACCTATTTTCTATGCTTCTATGTTTCTAATAGTTGCTTTTGTCCCAGCACCATTACTTCAAAGAAGCATCACCAACTGAGCAGCACCAGCCACAAAGAAATTCCAAGCATACCAAGTACAAATTTCAACTCTTTCCAACTGCGACTGGTAAGCAAAGTATAAAATACTGCAAGTGCTGGAAACTTCAAACAAAAACAGAAAATACTCATCACATCAGGCCATGCCTGTGAAGAAAATAAATTGTTAATGTTTCAGGCAGAGTCTGGCCTTTATCAGGAGATGAAAATATTACAGATGAATTGCTTACATGAAGTAACAGAGCGAGGGAAATGTGGCATAGGTGTGGGGTGGGAAAAGCCCAGATACAGAAGAAAAGAAAAAAGATGAACTGTTAACTTGATTGACCAACCTTTTTCTTCCACCAGATGTCTGCCCACTTTTCCAGGCTTTCAAACTTCCTTCCTCCAAATGAGCTAGTCTGCTTTGACACTTCACACATTCTCTAGATCTGCTTTGTCTTTTATTTCTCTAATTTCTCTCATTGTATCTCATTTTTTATTTCAACACATCACGTGGTCAAATGTAGGGAAGTTGCTCGAATTTATCATCAGGACCAGAATGTCATATATGAGCTGGATTAATGATGAGCATTTGACTATTCTGGTTGAATTTTTTGAGGAGGTCACTAACATGGTGAGTAGTGGAATGTCTATGTATGTGGTCCAAATGGACTTCCAGAAGGTATTTGAAAACACAAGAGATTATTAGCAAAACTAAAAGCATATAGAATTGGAGGTACTATGATAATTGGTTGGGAGGTAGGAGACAGAGAGTAGGGATATGTAGAATATGACAAACGTTGCTCCCCAGAGATCTGTACTGGAACATCAGCTTTTTACCATCTGTATCAAAGAATTGGATGAAGGAATAGAGAATTGTAGATACAAGTTTGCGGATGACACTGAGTTAATCAACACAATAACTTGAGTGGAGGACGTAGGACTTACAAAGGGACATGGGGCTAGATTTTGCATATATTTTGCATGCATAACGCCCACTTAACGCCCATTTTACCACTGAAATGACGTATAATGCCCAGATCGCGCCCATTTAGCCACAAAATGGAAACTGACGGCCATTTTCTGGACATTATCGCCGAGCTTTACTTTCCCCATGTGCGTAACATCGGGAAAAAGATAATACCTTCCACCCACTTTTTTGGGCGGAATCATCAGAATGGGTGAAATCAACACCCATAATATCGGTAAGCTTTAGTTTCCGCACGTAATTAACGCCAAGATTCAATAATACCGACTGCCCACTTTTTTTTGTCGTAAAGATCACATTTACCGAAACCAACGCCCAGGAGATCGCCCAGCGCCACTTTCACGACCTCGTACACATCTCACCCACAATATCGCTCGCCTAAAACACCGCTCAGAAAAAGTGGAACTATTCTGAACGAATCACAGCTGTGTCGGCGCCATTTTTTTAAACGCAGGTCGCTTCATTCAAAAGGCTGCTTCAACTTTGGGGGAGTTTGGATTGACTCTGGAGTTCTTTTCTAGTGAAGTGACCATCTAAACAGACATATTTTCAGACTCTGGACTATTGGGGGTTTACTGTAGGTGTATTTTAGTGAGGAAATGATTGCTTCTGATCAATCGCTATTATACTTTCATTGCAATGGGGCCAGCCATTTCTCAGCCTGCATCGATTAATACGCAGGTGCTGCAGAGTGTAAATGGTTCAATGTCTGATGCACATCATTATGTCCCCAATTTAAGATGTGCCAGAATGAGGAGAAGGTCCAGACCATACACACCCCGCACTTACAGGGAAAAGAGGTCTTACCTCAACGTGTCCGAGCACACCTGCCTTCGGAGACTGCGCTTCTACAAGGGACCTCACAATGGCCCGCTTCTATCCCGGGCTGAAAGGACTCCACACCTGTCCCGGGCCCCAGCGGGACAACAAATAAGCGTTACCTTGCAGTTGCCGAAGGGACCCCGCGCCGGCCGCTTCTGTCCCGGGCCGAAGGGACCCTGCGCCGGCCGAAAGGACTCCACACCTGCCTCTCCTGTCCCTGTGGTCGCACACCAGGTGTTCATTGTGCTGACAGATTCGGGGGGACGTGGAACCGGCCGAAGGGACTCCGGGGACATCGAACCAGCCGAAGGGACTCCGGGCCAGCGCTGAACCAGCCGAAGGGACCGTGGCGGCGGCGTTCAACCCAACGTCTTAAGCTCCTCACCAACTTTTAATTAATTTTTAAACTTTTAATCAACTTTTAAACTTTTTTAAACAATTTGGGAGAACTTATAAAACTTACATTTTAGACATGTAATTGAAATACTTTTAAACGTCTATTATTGATCTACATCTTTGACTTTTTAACAACCTTTAGAAACTTTTTAAACTGGGGAAACTTCTATAACCTATTATTGATTTACATGTTAGACTTTTTAACAACTCTTAGAAACTTTTTTAATAAATTGGGAATCTTTATCAAATTTTAACTTATAAATAACTTTGGAAGTCACCTTCCCAATGCCTGCCCCCCAACCAAGCCTCGGGCCATCTACCATCAATGGCGCTACTCGGCGCCGAGCTTACGGTCAGCACTTCGCTGTAGGCAATTAGGCTTATAGAGCTGTGCCTGGTCTCCAGTTGTCTTGGACCCCTTTGCCACTGGACCAAGACCTTGCTCAGCTAAGCCCGTGTAATTGCCGGTGTGCAGCGGCCACCCAACGTTAAAAGAACTCATGCACAGGCATCTTCCACTTCATCAGTATGAAGTTCGGGACCTGGAACGTCAGGACCCTCATGGACAATTCCAATAGCAACAGGCCGGAACGCTGCACCGCCATAGTTGCCCGGGAACTCAGACGTTTTGACATTGACATTGCCGCCCTAAGCGATATCCGGCGGGCAGGGGAAGGCCAGTTGAAGGAACATGGTGGAGGTTACACATTCTCCTGGAAAGAGAAACCAGAGGCAGAACGCCGGCTTCATGGAGTCGGCTCTGCCATCAAGAATGAGCTGGTCGACCGCCTCAAAGACTCCCCCTTTGGGGTTAGCGAACGCCTCATGATTCTTTGTATTATCCTATCCCGGAACCAATGCGCCACAGTCATCAATGCGTACGCCCCTACACTCGATGCAACGGATGAGGCTAAAGAGGGTTTTTATTCAAACCTCAAGACGTCCCTGTCCCGTGTCCCCACAGGCGACAAATTGATCCTCCTGGGTGATTTTAATGCCAGGGTCGGCAAAGACACAGCCCTCTGGGGAGGCGTGATTGGCAGAGAGGGGGTAGGGAAAGCCAACTCCAGCGGTACCCTACTCCTGACAAAATGTCTAGAACGTGAACTCCTCATCACCAACACCCTGTTCCGCCAGAGGGACAAATACAAGACATCGTGGTAACACCCTCGCTCCAAACACTGGCACCTGCTTGACTATGTCATTGTCCAAGCCAGGGCATGCAAGGATGTGCGCATCCCCCGCGCCATGACTGGAGCTGACGACTGCTGGACGGATCACCGCCTAATCCGATCCATCATCAACATTAACATTGCCGTAAAGCAGAGGGGATAGCCGAAGCAGTTCCGCAAAAAAATTAATGCCGGGGCACTTAGAGACCCAGCTGAGAGAGCCCTATACAGCCAGTGCCTCACAGCCAATCTGGCGTGCCTTGATGACCCTGAGATGCTGAATCCCCACAGAGTTTGGTCTGCCCTCCAGGCCTCTATAACCAGTGCCTGTGAAGAGACACTTGTTCACTCAACCAGAAAACATCAGGACTGGTTTGATGAAAATGATCAGGAGATCGAAGAACTAATAGATCGCAAGTGCAAAGCATTTCTGAGCCTCAAGCAACAACCCAACTCGGGAGCTGCAAAACAACATTACAGACGGTTTAAAGCTCAGGTCGAACAAAAAACGCGGTACCTAAAGAACAGGTGGTGGATGGAGAAAGCACAGGAGATACAACAACTGGCCGACAGCCACAATATGTGATGATTCTTCGCTGCAGTCAAGGCCACCTACGGACCAAACTCCCAAGGCCCCACCCCAATCCTGGCCAAGAACGGGGAAACACACATCAAGGACATCGAGGCTGTCAGGGCCCGATGGAAGGAGCACTTTGAAGATCTCCTCAATCGAGATTCTCCTTTGACTCGAGTGTTCTCGATTCCATCCCGCAGCATGCGACCCGCCACCAACTCAGTGAAACTCCAACGTTGCACGAGGTAGGCAAAGACATAAAACAGCTCAAGAATAACAAGTCTACGGGTGCAGATGGAATCCCTGCTGAGATGCTAAAGTATGGCGGAGAGGCGCTGTTGGCCTCATCTCTCTCATCTGGAGGGAGGAGAGCATGCCAGGAGATCGCAGAGATGCAGTGATTGTAAACATTTTTTAAAAAGGGGACAAGTCCGACTGCGGCAATTACAGGGGAATCTCCCTGCTATCAGCCACTGGGAAAGTTGTCGCTCGGGTTCTCCTCAATCGTCTTCTCCCTGGGGCCGAGGAGTTCCTCCCGGAATCACAATGCAGATTTCTCCCCTACGGGGCACAACAGACATGATCATTTTAGCACGACAGTTGCAGGAAAAATGCAGGGAGCAGTGCCAGCCCTTATACATGGCCTTTTTCGATCTCACAAAGGCCTTTGACACTGTCAACTGTGAGGGTCTATGGAGCGTCCTCCTCCATTTCGGATGCCCCCAAAAGTTTGTCAACATCCTTCGACTGCTTCATGATGACATGCAGGCCGTGATCCTTACCAACGGATCCATTACAGACCCAATCCACATCCGGACCGGGGACAAACAGGGCTGCGTCATCGCTCCAACCCTCTTCTCAATCTTCCTCGCCACCATGCTCCACCTCACAATCAACAAGCTCCCCGCTGGAGTGGAACTAAACTACAGAACTAGTGAGAAGCTGTTTAACCTACGCCGCCTCCAGGCCAGGTCCAAGATCACCCCAACCTCTGTCATTGAGCTGCAGCATGCGGACGACGCCTGCGTCTGCGCACATTCAGAGGCTGAACTCCAGGATACAATGTATTCACGGAGGCATATGAAAGCATGGGCCTTACGCTTAACATCCGGAAGACAAAGGTCCTCCCCCAGCCTGTCACTGCCGCACAGCACTGCCCTCCATTCATCAAGATCCACGGTGCGGCCCTGGACATTTCCCATATCTCGGGAGCCTCTTATCAACAAAGGAAGACATTGATGCGGAGATTCAACATTGCCTCCAGTGCGCCACTGCAGCCTTTGGCCGTTTGAGGAAAAGATTATTTGAAGACCAGGCCCTCAAATCTACAACCAAGATCATGGTCTACAGGGCTGTATTAATACCTGCCCTCCTTTTTGGGTCTGAGGCATGGACAATGTACAGAAGGCACCTCAAGTCATTGGAGATATATCACCAACGATGTCTCCGCAAGATCCTGCAAATCTCCTGGGAGGACAGGCACACCAACATCAGTGTCCTCGACCAGGCTAACATCTCCAGTATTGAAGCACTGACCATACTCAATCAGCTTCGCTGGGCAGGCTACATAGTAAGCATGCCAGATACGAGACTCCCTAAGCAAATGCTTTTTGCGAAACTCCTTCATAGTAAACGAGCCAAAGGAGGACAGTGGAAATGTTATAAGGACACCCTCAAAGCCTCCCTGGTAAAGTGCGACATCACCACTGACACCTGGGAGACCCTGGCCGAAAACCACCCGAGGTGGAGATAGTAGATCCGGGAGGGCGTTGAGCTCTTCGAGTCTCAACGCAAAGAGCATGAAGAGGCCAAGTACAGGCAGTGGAAGGAGTGCGCGGCAAACCAGCCCCCTTCCCTCGACGAATGTCTGTCCCACCTGTAACAGGGTTTGTGGCTCTCGTATCGGACTGAGCAGCCATCAAAGAACTCACTTTGGGAGTGGAAGCAAGTCTTCCTCGATTCCGAGGGACTGCCTATGATGGGATATGATCAATGAAATATGCGAGCTCATCAGGCCAAATATGCAGCCTGCCATCAGGACATCACTGTCGGTCGAGGTTCCTTTCAGATCTCCGTAGTCGAGATTTCCCCTCTGTCTCACCATGCCACCCATCGCTGCATTAGACTGGTCACGGAGGCCCTGTACGCGTGAAGGATGGAATTTATCAGCTTCCCCATGACCACGGAGGCTCACACTGACAGGACTGGAGCATTCTACCGCATTGCTAAGTTCCCCAGGGTCATGGAGCAATACAGTGCACGCACATCACCATGCGGACACTTTCGCAGGACCCAGAGCTTCTTCGTAACAGAAAAGGATTTCACTCCTTGAAGGTCCAACTAGTTGCCGACCACAACCAGATAATAATGGCAGTGAATGCCAAATGTCCGGGCAGCTTTGATGAGGCTCACATCCTGCATGAGAGCGCTGTCTCTGACATGTTTAAGAGTCAGCCACAAGGATGATGCTGGATGCTTGGTGACAACCGATATGGCCTAGCCACCTGGCTGATGACCCCCCTGTGTGACACCCACACCGAGGCTGAGAAGCGATATAACCAGAGCCACAGAGACACATGCAATGTAGTCCAGAAAACAATAACTGTGCTTAAGCAGCGCTTCAGATGCCTGGACCACTCAGGAGGGGAGCTACAATACAACCCGGAGCAAGTAGCTAAATTCATGGTCGTATGCTCCATGCTGCACAACCTGGTTATCAGGAGGGGCCAAGAATTGCCAGAAAGGACTGATGCTCCAACTCAGGAGAGAGAGGAAGATGGGGACAAGGAGCTGGACGCTGACCTCGGGCCAGTCAATCAGGCTGGCTATGCAACCATGCCCAAGCCCCGCTCCAGACCGCAGGAAAAGGTCCATGGTGGCTAGATAGCTGCAAGACTCTTACGTCAGGAGCTGATATCTGAATGAATTGCCTGAAAGAACGTTGCTGTGAGTGACAACACTGGCACACTGCTGTGTGTGCAGCTCAGACATCAATGCTGGCCATCACCTTGGTGCCAGTTTAAGTTTACGTTGATCGAAGTTAAGTTTTATTCAACACTTTCATGTTAAGGAATCGCCAGTGTGTAACAGTCCAGCTATTTGAGACAATGCGCAACAAGGTTATGTTCAATAAAAAAAATTTTATACCAACATTGGTCTGAAATCATAAGTATCATGAGCAAAAACATCCCAACCCTGCCCACACCCCACTTTTTCGACCATTGACATCAATCAAATGGTCAACATGTACAGAACACAAATACAAAGCAGGAGCAGGGCCCCCTCCCCCCATGCATTGCAATAAATTGCATACACCAGATGGAGATATAACACAGCCATCACCTGTGGACATGCATCTCACTTTCCTTCCCCCCTCCCCTTCTTCTCCCCACCTCTATCCCTTCCTCTCCTCGTTCCATGCCGCCTGATCGAAGAGCTTCTCAGGCGGTGCCTCATTGGGGCGGATGAAGGCAGAGGCAGTGGTTGCACAGGTACAGGTGCGGCGGATGCCGAGGGTGGAACATTCTCTGATCCAGAAACAGGATCTTCGTCCTGCCTCTCATCTGTCATTCGCAGTTGTGATGCGGAACCTAGGGGTGGAGTGCCGTGCTCCGGGACCACTCGGAGGCCTGTGCCAGCAGTGTTCCCGGCTATCGCCTCCAGGGTCTCCGCTATCCGCGGAACGTACTCAGTCATGGTGGCCAGCTGTCGGGATATGCCCCCCCAATGCATCGAGGATCTGGTCACCAATGTCTACAGTCCTCCTGGACAACTGTACCATCTCTCCGCTCGCATGTGGCGCTCGAGGACCAGACCTGCTGCGTCCACAAAGCCTCCACCGTGTCGATGCATCTTGGGGACAAATAGGGTGCCCTGTGGTGAGGTGCTTGAGGCCAGTAGCTCCAGAGTGGAGGCAGGAATGACCGGTGGAGCACTCGATGGCCTTGGGATGGAATGGCTTCTGGAGCGTGGCGATGCAAGTTCCTCGAAGTCCGCGCTCTCATCCGCAGAGAACAGAACCAGCGGATTGACTGGCGAGAATCGGAGCTCCTCAGCACCAGATGTAGGATCGTCTGGCGAGTCCGGCCCCGCGCCCCCACCTTCTGGCCTCCGTGACCTTGATTCCAGCGCTGCACACAGCATATGCGTGACAAAAGCACCACTGCTATCAAGATCATCACAGACATCACATTTTATGACCATCAACACATTGTGCATTACAATAATTTTCATTAGGCCAGCATTATTTATAGGACAATTTTAGAAATCATCTATCATATATGATTGTTCGGATATGAGTGTGTGTGACATCTATTTACTTTACATCACGCAATGGTGTAAACTTTACTGACGTCGCTTCACTTCAGGATCTGCAGATGCTTGCGTGGCTGTTCGGGGGTGCTTCCCCACGAGTGTGAGCACCTGCTCCTCCATGTCAGTGATGTCGCTAGGGACTGGTGGCCCCCCACCCGTTCACCTCTGCATGGACCTCATTGTCGATAGCTTCTTCTGTAAAAAGTGACAGGACGACATGGCATGAGATCATTGCATGATATCATTGCTAGGTACTGTCACAGAGACTGATATGACACATAATCATGATTATTATGATAATTATCATTCTTTACCTAAAAACGTGCACCGTGATCGCAGGCTTTGATTACAACATTCCCGGTAAAAGTGGAAGACCTCACTTCTGCTGATAGTCAGTCATGACTCTTACAAATCAAATTATATAAACACATAAGTACATGTAAATAAATGTAATACTTACTCTTGCGGATCCCACAAGGTCTTTCCATCATTTGCGGCATTGGTTGCCGTCACGCACCTCATTGGTCGCCGGCGAGACCACCTCTGCTATCTCGGGCCATAACTTCTGGTAGGCCTTTTGGGTAGTCTTCCCACGGTGTCCCTGGGTCAAATTACCCCGGTGTAACTCGACCTCCTGCAGGAGGGGGACATTTGCCTCATCCAAGAACCTCCTGGTTCTTTTGCACCCTCCAATGTGCTCCTCTCCCAGCTCACTGCTCTCGCCAGCAGTGCTGTGACGTCTCCTCCTCTCCCTCCATGATAGGCCAAATTCGGGCAAATATCTGGCTGGTAACAGCTAATTTTTGTTTCCCTATTTGCTCTAAAGCTCTAAACTTTCCCTCCTTTCTCCCAAAGCAGCCGCATCACACCCACACATGCATTCAGTTATTCTCAGCTCCCTCTCTATCTGTCTCCTCTTCTGCGCATGTCATGATGACCCTTGACCTATTGATTTGCGGGAATCGAGCGTTGCCATGCCGTTGCTAAGGACAGTGACACTTTACGGCACAAGGTCAGAGAGATTTAACACTACCGCCCATTTCATATCGCTCGCGGTAACACCCAATTTTAAAAATGGAGACTAGGAGCTTTGAGAATGGGTGACAAGCCAGTGATCTGAAAACCCATCTTTACCACCCACACCAGAATTAACGCCCATTTTTGAGCGATCTGCACAAAAGTGTAAAATCTAGCCCATGGAGTTGTGGCAGATGGAGTTCAATGTGAGGAAATGTGAGGCCATCCAGTTTTTATGCAGAAAGCCAATTTGGAAGATTTTCTTAATGGCAAGAGACTAGGAACTGTGGAGGACCAAAGGGATTTAGGTGTCCATGTACACATGTCACTAAAAGCCAAAGCACAGGAACAATAAATAATCAAGAATCTCATGGAATGTTAGCTGTATCAAGGAGGGGCAAGTACACAAAGTGGGGATGTTATGCTTCAGAACTTTGATCAGACCCCATCCAGAGCACTTTATTCATTTTTTGGCACCACATTGCAGGAAGGTTTTGAAGGGGATACAGCACATCATCAGCCACTCTCATCTACTATTTACTAGTATATCAGGCTTAAAGGGTTAAATTACAAGGACAGGTTGCATAAACATGGCTTGCATTCCATTGCGTTTAGAAGATTGTGGGTGATCAGGTCAAAGACTTCAAAATGATTAAGGGAATCGATAAGCTTGATACAGAGAAACTATTTTCTCCGGTGGGGGAATGCAGCACTAGGGGGAATAACTTTAAAATTAGAGCCAGGCCATTCAGGAGTGAATTTAGGAAGCACTTCTGCACACAAATGGTAGTGGAAATCTGGAACTCTCGCCCTTTCCCAAAATGCTGTTCATTCTGTGTCAATTGCAATTTTTAAGACTGAGACCAATAGATTTTTGTTAGGTAAGGATATCAAGGAATATGGATCCAATCAGCCAAATAAAGTTGAAGTACAGAATCATAATCATAGATATAATATGATTAAATGGCAGAACAGGCTTGAGGGGTTGAATGCTCTACTTCTGTTCCTATGTTCTAGGAATACATCCAACCAGAATTTGCAACCCTAGACACATTGGGCTCAATTTCCCCAATGCCGTTTTTTGGCGTATTGTCGGAGTTACGCCCGTCTTTTCTGGTCCTAACTACCCAAAAAAAATAAGGACCAAGTTCCCCCGTTCTATTTTTTGAAATTAGCACCACGCAGCCTGTCCTGTAGCTTCGGGAGATGGAGCCTAATGTCTGCACCGAAAAAATGATGCACCCACCTTCTGCATATGCGTGATTGCTGTGGGCGCGCATGCCCAGTACACCTCCCAGTCTGCATCCGGCCATTTTTAAAGAGTCAGTTGAGTGTGAGAGCTTTCATTCTCATTGGAAAAATTGGAACTGCAATACAAGATGCAACGCGGCTCAAGGACCAAGAATTTCTTACAGGATGAAGTTTAGGCACTGGTTACTGTAATTGTGGCCAGATGGCACGAGCTAAACACCAGCAGAGGTCACATAAAAGATTCACCAAAAGAAATGAAGAAACGCTGGAACCAACTTGCAGAAGATTATTGTGCAATGGTGACCACGCCGAGGTCTGGAGGCCAGTGCAAAAAGAAGGGGCAGGACTTTGGTCAAGTCGTTCGTATTATGTTCAGAATAACTCCACAAGCCTTCATGCTGTAAGCTCAAACTGATGTGGCCTTAGTCTCTTTAATCAAACTCCAGAGTGCTGAAGCAGCATGGTTGACAATGTTTTATACTTGCTTGCACGGGGTGTGCAGGTGACCCTTGGGTCTCCAACAGGTGCGCCTCCTGGTGGCAAGTCTTACATTATTATAAAGTGTACATACATAACATCACTCTGCCCCCAAAGTTTTAGATACAAGTTTGAGGCAATCCGGGGCTTTTCGTTCCCGGGTTGATCGCCTGAGTTGAAGTCCTGGCATGGGTGAGTCGGTCGGATCATTGCTGCACTGCAGTACAGCTGGTCAAATCAGACTGTCGGGCATGGTGGGTTCATCCTCATGATTGACAGCGAGGTTTATTGCTGGCTGGGTGTGTGTTGGTGGATCAATGATATTAATGTCCTCTTCAAACTATTCTTGGTTGTCAGTGAATCGCAGTTTGGTCTGATCCAAATGTTTTCTGCACATTTGTCCATTCAGAAGTTTGACAACTAACACTCTATTCCCCTCCTTGGCTAAAACAGTGCCAGTGACCCATTTAGGACCATGACTGTAGTTAAGAAGAAATACAGGGTCATTAACCTCAATGTCACGCGATACAGCCACGCGATCGTGGTACACGTTATGCCGGTGACGCCGGGTTTCTATATGATTGTTAAGATCCAGGTGGACTAAGGAGAGCCTGGTTTTGAGTGCTCTCTTCATCAACAATTCTGCCGGGGGAACCCCAGTGAGCGAGTGGGGTTACGTCCAGTAGCTGAGCAGAACCCGAGATGACCGGGTCTGCAGGGAACTGTCCATCACGCGTTTCAAGCTCTGCTTGATAGTTTGGACTGCCTTTTCCATTTGACCATTGGATGCGGGCTTAAACAGGGCAGACCTGACATGTTTAATGCCATTGCGGGTCATGAACTCGTTGAATTGCGAGCTGGTGAAACATGGACCATTGTCACTAACAAGGACGTCAGCAAACCATGGGTGATGAACATGGGCCGGAGGCTTTCAATGGTGGCAGTGGACATACATGATGACATTAGTACACATGCAATCCATTTAGAGTAAGCATCCACAGCTACTAGGAACATCTTTCCTAGAAAAGGGCCAGCAAAATCTACATGGACCCTGGTCCACGATTTGGAGGGCCATGGCTACTGTAAACAGTTTTGATCCTAGCCCTATTGCTAGACGGATGGTTCGAATCGTCCCCGCCTTATGAAAGTTCTAGACCCGGGAATTATTATTCAGAGTGTAAATGAAATGAGTCACGGACAGGAATGCTTCAGTGACAAATCGTACATATATTTATTTGGTCTAACATACACTGGCTAAAACATGCACTACTTAACAAAATCACTGTCGCTATGGAGAATAAAATCCAGGTTACAAACAGCATACATACAGGACAGAAATGAAACCTACTAACATGCAGTAATTCCCTGGTGGATTCTAACTCTAGCCCTCCCAATGAATTACCCAATCGAAGCTTTCTCCACAGAATAGCCCTGAGAAGCTTCACTTCTGAGAAAACCCTGAGCCCTTAGCCTCACCCAGCTTGGGACACTCGCGACCATGCTCACCACTACACACACAATTGGTTTCCTCGCTCAGCTCAGTCGTGGGAAGTCACTGCCTGGTTTTCAGTCTCGGCGGCTTCTTCTGCGGAACTGCGGCTTCCTCCTGATACATCGATCTTGGTGGAGCGAGAGGGAGAGAGAGCTCTCTCTCTCTTTACAAGCTGCAAGCTGCAAGCCCCAAGCTTCACTCCAAACTCCAAGCTTCAAGCTTCAAGCTAAAAATAAAGTAGAAAAGGCCCTGTCTTTATGGGAGTCTCTTTACCCCTATCTTTCCCACCAATCTTTAAAACCCCTTTATTTCTAAGCACGGGTACTTAGTCAGTGATGGGCCATCCAACCCATATTATTGGGCTGATGACCCTTAATCTGGGCATCGCAGAGTCTTTATGTTGGGAAAGACTCGGCTCCTATATGGCTGGCCAGGCTAGTAGGCTCATTATTTCTGTTTTTCCTTCTGAGATGGAGGTGAGAACTCCTTTTGTATATTAGAGTGGCTTTGTCAATGCCCCCCCCCCCCCCGCCCCGCTTTCCTGGCCAATAGCTCTTTTGTCAATATTCGTGGCCCCTTCCTTTAGCTGTAACTGGTGGGCAAACCCGTTCTGGATGACAGTTCTTTTGTCACAGCTAACTACCATGCGGCCTCTGGAGTTTTAACAAAACAGTTTTTTTTTCTCACTTCTCTGCACAGAGTGATCCCATCACAGGGAAAATACTCTCAGAAAAGCCCATAAAATCCATGAAATATTCTCGACTAAGCCCATTCTTTAAACAGAAACTTTGCGATCTCTTCAATCCCCCGTTAGATGCTTTTTCTTTCCATAAAGCATCACTCGACGAGAGAGCAAAGGCTAAAGTCTCCCACAAGTGAAGCTGTTCCCCTGATTTTACGTTTTAACCCCAGAACTGTACTCCTTACTGCATGTCACAGTTCCCTTCTACAGAGTCAAGACATCAATGAAAACGACTTCTTGACACATGGTTGAGTTCCACTCCACGAGACGTTACAAAAAAACCACTGTGCACATCGCACCGTACAGCATCGACAGGTGGTAACACATTACAAAAATAACAACAGTGTAATACAGAGTGTGAAACTCTAACCAGAATATACAATACAATTGCTTACAGAACTTTGGTACATTACAAGTTTTAGCAGGGAGAAACCATCATCAACAGTAATCAATTACACCTTTCCGGATCGATCTAACATCCCTTGCCACCGCGCTCGGAGCATCTGGCTCCGTCGCCTGCAGCTGGTGTAAAACAAGTAGCCTACAAGCAACAATTGTATGATAACTAATGCATGGGAACAGACACGGATCCAGGGAGGGATCTCTACACTCAGACCGATGTCCCACCACGGTGGCGAGAAAATCCCCTTGATCTCCTCCCCCAGTTCTACTGTCTTTGGCTCTAAAGTGTAAAAATGTTTCTGAGAGAGCTCGATGGCCTTTATTAGCTCAGTGAGGTGTTCCGGCAGAAAAGGAATCGGGTACCCGAAATGCTCCACATAGTCCTGGAGATGTGTGAAGGTGTTGTTCACAGTGAGGTGAATGGTCGAAGGTTCAGGGATGGGAGTGATTCGCTTTTATGCCACTTGAACCTCAGCCTTGGCTTTGAAACAAAAACTGCTGTCGCTCACCGGACACCACATGTCCTGGCTGTACTGGTAGCGGAACAGACTTGCATTAAAAAAGTATGTCCCACTCCCCACGTATGCTACCTGTGGAGGTACGTGATCTGGTACCATCACTTCCATGGTGCAATTGATAGGTTCTATGCCTGCAGAAGCAAACCCACATTCTGATCAGGCAAAAGCAGTCAAGTGCTGGGTACACAGTATTACATGTGCACCCCGGCTCTGGCATCCGGAGAGGTCAGTGCCTGTCATAGCATGGTCCCACTTTATGACACATGGCGGGACCGCTTTAAAACGAACATGCACTCCTCCACAAATGACCCCGATATTCTCAACCCTGTATACCGGTGCTGGCTGGGGTGACCCGCCCATTACCGGCATCCCCACTACAATTCCCATCACTATATGGTTGGACCGCCCGCAATCTACAGGAGCAGGGTAGACTTCAGAGGCTAAACAAAGCTGGCAAGGGCTCAACGAATTGCTATACGGGTGCAGCGCGGTGAGATGCTTGTTGCTTAACCATGAAGGGACGCGACCTTGCCTCAGGTCCTCCAGGTTACTGCGGCCCTCGCCCAGCAACCAAGCTCCATACAACACACACACCTCATTCCGTGCAGCCTGCTCCGAAGTGTTCCTGTCCTCCCGTATCAAATCATTAATAGTTTTAGCCTGCCTCTCCAGCTCCGCAATGACCTCCTTTAAATGAACGGTCATTGCCTGGTCCTCATGAAGCTCTGAACCCACCACTGTGTTGTCTTCCCCTAGAGTCTTATGCAGTTGGTTCTTTAACCCAGTGATCTGCATCTGAAGTTGTACATCATCCATTCTATTAACAATACCCGTTCCTGTACTGAACACCATGGCTTCATCGTTCCAGGTCCCTCTTCTCTGCCTCACGGACCCCAAACTATTCCCAATATTCAGATCATAAAGCTGTTCTTTATCTACATTTCCATAATCCAGTTCATAAAATACCTGAAACATCACTTTTAACAGAGCTTCATAAAGCTTCTCCGTCTACTTCGGGCACCGCACAGGCAGGTGGACTTCAGTCAGGTTCAGGATCATGGATGCCATGGAGTAGTGCACGTTCTGAAACAAAATTTTGTCAGTAGGGATTAACACCAACCCATTCCCTGGACCCATAGTGGTGGTGGGACATCTATGTACAGCCGTCTGTACTGTCGAGGCTCTGGGCGGGGGCTTCCTGGTATATGAGATGAGCTCTGTGGTGTTGATCGTGTTCGGGGGATTTGGGATCACACAGACATTGGGACTCAAACCCACACTCACAAACAATGTACACTGGGCCTCGAACCCATGTAGACAAGACATTGGGCCTCGAACCCACACATGCGCTGGGCCTCAAACCCATGCAGACAAGACATGACATGGATCCCTTGTTTCTCCTTCCACTACTTTTCCCAACACAATCTCGTATCTTTGGCTCGATTTGCTCCTATTAAGACAAAAAAATTGAAAGAAAAATCTTTTGCCCTGCTCCGTGTCCCCTCACAGGTTCTTCTCCAGTTATTAACATATTTTTCATCTTTAAATCAATTTAGCTAAGTCAAATTTTAATCACAAAATCCTATGTCCAGCCTTTGTAATCTAAATTACTGGAGTTCACACAGGTTCAAGTTCATCTACACCTTGAGGTCTTTCCATATAAATCAATTACACCTCTCCGGTAATTGCCTGCTTGAAAGTAAAAGAAAAGAACATCCATTGTGGCTTTTCTGTCCACCCAATGGGTTAATTCATCAAACTGATTTTCCCTTACTGTTACTGAGGGAAAACATCCACTCAAATATAACTTAAAATATAACTTCAAAATTTTACAAATGCTCGGAATAATATATTTCACTCTTGACAAGGTGTTGCTTTCTGCTTGTACAGAATGTTTCTCTCGCCACAGATGCTGCCTAACCTGCTGAGCATTTTCTGTTTTTATTATTAAACTATAAGCTAACTGCGATATGTGTGTGCACTAGGTCCGTGCGGCAGAGCAAGTCTCCAGTCGTCCTGGTTAACCCTTGCCACTGGATAAAGACCTAGCTCTGTCAAACCTGTGTGGTGGCTGGTGTGCAACGGTCACCACACGTTAAAAAAATCCACGCACAGGTATCTTCCACCCCCTCAATTGGAGTTCAGGACTGGAACATCGTGTCCTTCATTAAAACATCTGTGAACTCATGTGGAAGCAAGTCATCTTCATTCGAGGGACTGGCTATGATTATGACAGAGTGTTATCTTTTTTTTTAAAGGCTCAACAAACACGCATACCAGTAGCTTACACATTACAATGGTTCTCTCTTTCATACATAATAGCAGCACACAGCCTTTTCTCCACTGGTCACATTCTTGAATTGGTCGGAAAATTTTTATTTTAAAATACCAAATATTTGTGATTGCCTCATGTCTGGAACTCGAGGTTTTTCACACTATTTAAACCAACCAAAATTCCACCATGGCCACAATGAAAGTTTGATTTTCCCAGGTTAATTAACCTCAATAATTCCAAATTAATTCAAACCAATTTCAGACTAACCTTTGAAAAAAAAAACTTATACAGACACACACACACTTAAAGACAAGTTACAAACCATCCACATGCTTGTAACTTTACCATTCACATTGAAACATCAGAGGTTTTTAGTCCAGCTTTCCTCCACCCGTGTCCATAACCTGCTGTAATGCAGCCACAAAAATTTGTACTGGGTCGTCGGCTGCCTTCCTGTGGTTCTGTTTTGCCTCAGCACTCTCATACCCTGGCTTTCCTCCTTTCGGGAGCCTACAATCCCTGCTCCCGTGTCCCAAATTCCCACAGTTATAACACTCTTGGGATTGACTCGCATTACCTCCCTCTTGTCTCCATTCTTTCTTTTGCCTAACCTCGCCTTTAACTTCATGCACTCTGCTCCCTACTACCACCCCTGTGTCTGACTGTGCCTCAGAATCCCTGAGCTCTGCCTCTAACTGACCAACCTGCTCATCTAGCAGTTGGACTTGTCTTTGTAGACAGACGAGCCATATTGCCTTTTCAATGCTGCGCCTATGCTGCTTGCCTTTCGTCCATTCTGCTGCTCTGTGCACTGGACACTCAGCACACAACAAAGCCTATCACCCACTTCTTAGTAATGTTAACCTTCTTAAATACATAAGAAGAAGTCCCTTCCTCCATTTGGGATCTTTCGCCAGAAGCGCTGTCCATGACTGATTCACATTCCTTTTACCCGTGTCCTGCGCGGTCACCAAAGATGTAAGCGGTTTTGATCCTAGCCCAATTGCGAGACGGACGGTTCGAATCGCCCCCGCTTTACAAAAGTTCTAGATCCGGGAATTATTATTCAGAGTGTAAATGGAATGAGTCACAGACAGGAATACTTCGGTGAAAAATCGTACTTATATTTATTTGGTCTAACATACACTGGTTAAAATATGCACTGCTAAACAAAATCACTGTCTCTGTGGAGAATAAAATCCAGGTTACAAACAACATACATACAGTACAGAAATGAGACCGAGTAACATGGAGTAATTCCTTGGTGGATTCTAACTCTACCCTTCCCAATGAATTACCCTCCTCAGAATAGCCCTGTATGTATGCTGTTTGTAACGTGGATTTTATTCTCCACAGAGACAGTGATTTTGTTTAGTAGTGCATGTTTTAACCAGTGTGTGTTAGACCAAATAAATAAAAGTACGATTTTTCACCGAAGCATTTCTGTCCGTGACTCATTTCATTTGCACTCTGAGAAGCTTCACTTCTGAGAAAACCCTGAGCCCTTAGCCTCACCCAGTTTGGGACACTCGCGACCATGCTCACCACTACACACACAATTGGTTCCCTCGCTCAGCTCAGTCGTGGGAAGTCACTGCCTGGTTTTCAGTCTCGGCGGCTTCTTCTGCGGAACTGCGGCTTCCTCCTGATACATCGATCTTGGTGGAGCGAGAAGGAGAGAGAGCTCTCTCTCTCTCTACAAGCTGCAAGCTGCAAGCTCCAAGCTTCACTCCAAACTCCAAGCTTCAAGCTTCAAGCTAAAAATAAAGTAGAAAAGGCCCTGTCTTTATGGGAGTCTCTTTACCCCTATCTTTCCCACCAATCTTTAAAACCTCTTTGTTTCTAAGCACGGGTACTTAGTCAGTGATGGGCTATCCAACCCATATTATTGGCCTGATAGCCCTTAATTCTGGACATCTCTGAGTCTTTTTGTTGGGAAAGACCTGGTTCCTATATGGCTGGCCAGGCTAGTGGGTTTATTGTTTCTGTTTTTCCTTCTGAGATGGAGGTGAGAAGTGCTTTTGTATATTAGAGTGGCTTTGTCAGTGGCGCCCCCCACCTCCTCCACCTTCCTGGCCAATAACTCTTTTGTCAATATTCGTGGCCCCTTCCTTTAGCTGTAACTGGTGGGTAAACCCTTTCTGATGACTGACAGTTCTTTTGTCACAGCTAACTGCCATGCGGTCTCTGGACTTTTAACAAAACAGTTATTTTTTTTCTCACTTCTCTGCACAGAGTGATCCCATCACAGGGAAAATACCCTCAGAAAAACCCATAAAGTCCATGAAATATTCTCGACTGAGTCCATTCTTTAAACAGAAACTTTGCCATCTCTTCACCACAGACTCAGTGGTGCATTGCTGACCTGTGAGCAAGTGTTACATTGGTGTACGCATGAATCCAATTCGAAATTAATGCTGGGCCACCAAACGTGCGACCTGGCGATAGCCTTCATCATGACTATGCCTGGGTGGGTACTGTGTAGGTCGTGTATAAACGTTTCCCTGCCTTTTTTTTGGGCAAAACCACGCAATTACCCCATTAGAGACAATCCGACTGGATGGACATTTCATCTTTGCATTGGTGAAATGGCTTAATTTCATCTTGCATTTCCCCGGGAATGGCCGACCAGCTCCCATTGAGGACGCAACTTTTTACAAGTGATAGCACAGGATCCTGGCTGTTCCAGGTCCTGATCTAGCGAGCAGTGACGGGTGACCCCTCACTCTCAAAAGCATCCATGACCAGAAGCAAGTCTGCGAGTTGCTCCATTTCCACCCCGGTGGTGGGCAATGATAGCCGACTGAGGGCATCAGCACAGTTCTCAGTGCCTGGTCTATGGTGGATTACACAGTCATATGCAGATAACGTTAGTGCCCATCTTTGGATGCGGGACGAAGCATTGATGTTAATACCTTTGCTTTCTGAAATCAGCGAAATGTGCAGTTTGTGGTCGGTTTCAAGCTTGAACTGGAGTCCAAATAGGTATTGGTGCATTTTCTTAACCCTGTATACGCATGCTAATGTTTCTTTCTTAACCATACTGTAGGCTCTTTCAGCCTCAGATTAACTTCTAGATGTATATGCTACCGGTTGCAGTTTTCCTGACACATTGGCTTACTATAACACACAACCGACCCCGCACAAAGATGCATCACAAGTTAGTACTAAACGTTTACACGGGTCACACAATACAAGTAATTTGTTAGAACATAGCAGGTTTTGGGCCTTATCGAAGACTGTCTCTTGAAATTTACCCCAAATCCAGTCGTCACCCTTACATAGCAATAAATGCAAAGTGCTCTACCGGGTAGAAAATTACCAAATTAGTTGAGGAGTCCCAGGAACGAACGCAGCTCCGTCACATTCTGTGGTCTGGGTGGATTCTTGATGGTCTCTGTCTTAGAGTCCGTGGGTCTGATGCCATCTGCCGCAATCTTTCTCCCCCAAAAATGTTACCTCTGGTGCCAGGAAAACACACTTGGAGCATTTCAGCCTGAGTCCCACTCTGTCCAGTCGACTTAGAACCTCTTCCAGGTTGTGCAAGTGTTTGGTGGTGTCACGGCCACTGATCAGGATGTTGTCGTGAAACACAACGGTGCGTGGAGCCAATTTCAGCAGACCTTTCATGTTCCTCTGGAAGATGGCAGCAGCCGAGCGAATCCCAAAAGGGCATCTGTGGTATATGAACAGTCTTTTTTGCGTGTTGATGCACGTCAATCTTTTCCAAGATTCAGCCAGCTCCTGTGTCATGTAAACAGAGATTAGATCCAGCTTGGTGAACGACTTCCCCACTGCTAATGTTGCGAACAGGTCCTCCGCTTTGGGTAGTGGATACTGGTCCTGTAATGAGACTCAGTTGATCGTTACCTTGTAGTCTCCACAGATTCTGATCGTGCCATCGTTTTTCAACAGTGGTACAATTGGACTGGCCCGCTCATTGAACTCAACTGGCGATATAATTCCCTCTCGTTGAAGTCTGTCCAGTTCGATCCCAACTTTTTCCCGCATCATACATGGAACCGCTCGGGCCTTGTGATGAACAGTCCGTGCATCAGGGACTAGATGGATCTGCACTTTGGCGCCTGTGAAGTTGCCGATGCCTAGCTCAAATGGTGATGGAAATTTGTTTAGTACTTGAGTGCACGAGGCGTCATACACCGAAGACCGAGCTATGATGTTGTCCCAGTTCCATCGGATCTTTCCGAGCCAGCTTCTGCCGAACAGCGTTGGGCCATCGCCTGGTACAATCCATAGTGATAAATTATGCACAGCTCCATCGTACGATACCTTCACTGTCGCACTGCCAATGGCTGGTATGAGCACTTTGGTGTAAGTGCGCAGCTTTGTAAAAATCGGGCTTAGTTTTGGCCTTTATGCCTTGTTGCCCCAGTTTCTCAAAAGTCTTCTGGCTCATAATTGACTGACTCGCCCCTGTGTCCAATTCCATGGAAACTGGAATGCCATTTAATTTGACTTTCAACATTATCGGAGGGCTTTTGGTGGTGAAAGTGTGTACTCCATTCACTTCCTCTTCAGCCTCGGGTTGAGTTGCCTCTCTTACTCGTTCAGCGTGATCCACGCTGGATCGGTCATCTTCTGCCGACTCTGCCACGTGGTGAGTCACAGCACATTTGCACATTCGCTGGAGGTGCCCCATTGTTCCGCAGCCTTTGCACACGTAGTGCTTGAATCGACATTGATGGGCTCTATGATTACCCCGCACCGCCAACATGGTGTTAATGGATTCGCATTCACGCCCCACGGCGGACTCTGAGTCATCCTAGGTCTGGCCTCTGCAGGCATGTAGGCCCTGCCATGTATAGTTCTGCCTGCTGAAGGCATTATTTTATGCACAGTACTTGCCGGTGAGCTTCGATGCTGAGAAGATATCTGCTTAGTGTTATCGTTCATGAACATGAAAGCTTGGGCTATCATGATGGCCTTGCTCAGATGTAGGGATTCGGCAGACAGCAGTTTGCGAAAAGTGACCTCAGGGCCTATTCCAAGCATGAAAAAGTCCCACAACATTTCCCCCCAAAATCAAGCAAATTTGCACGGTCCCATAAGGCGTCTTAGGTTGGCGACATAGCTCACCATATCCTGGCCCTCGGAGCGATGTTGCATATAAAAGCAATACCTGCTCATTAAGATGCTCTCCTTCGGCGTGCACAACTCTGCATATGTCTTGTCCATTGGTTTCGACAGTGTGAGCAGACTTTTGATGAGGCCATCTATCATGGATCACAAACTGTGAGGAGAATCGTCCTGTGCTTGACCGCATTACTGTCCGTATCCAGCTCGTTGGCCACGAAGTACTAGTCAAGACGCGCAACAAAGGCTTCCCAATCATCACCCTCAACAAATCTCACAAGAATACCAACAGCAGCCATAACCGCGTGAAAGTTTGTGATCTGTTACTCGTCGCCAATTATTATGTTCAGAATAACTCCACAGGACTGTATGCTGTAAGCCCAAACTGATGTGACCTTCGACTCTTTAATCAAACTCCAGAGTACTGAAGCAGCATGGCAGACAACCTTTTATACTTGCTTGCATGGGGTGTGAAGGTGACCCTTGGGTCTCCAACAGGTGCGCCCCGGTGGCAAGTCTTACACTATTATAAAGTTTACATACATAACAGTTAGTATAAGTAATATTTTCATTTATTCAATGGAATTGCAATTGTATATGTGACCAGCTGTATATGGCCCACCCAGCAGAAAGACACCCTCCTGAAAAAGTTATGTTTTCATCTTTGCAGAGGAAGGTGACATACAACAAACAGGAAAGAACTCGAACAAGAGGAGGTCCAGCAGATCTGCACCCACTGACACCCTTGGAAGAGAGGGTTGCTGCTTTGATGGGTCCTGCCTGGAGAAAAGCAACCACCACTGCACAAACTGGGCCCACACTCAAGGGAGAGGGTATGCCCTGCAAATTCCACAGTCTGGCTTTGCTAAATGTTAAGTAATGCGCGGGCTAGCCAGGCTTCGGTTCATGGTGATGTCCCTGTTAGCTACGCTTCGGTTGATGCAATGTGCTATCATTCATCCTGGTCCTTCAAATGAGCCTACTGCCTGTGCTGTGTGAGCCTACTCATGTCACCCACCCTGCCATCTTCCCTG
This sequence comes from Pristiophorus japonicus, assembly GCF_044704955.1. Taxonomy (NCBI): domain Eukaryota; kingdom Metazoa; phylum Chordata; class Chondrichthyes; family Pristiophoridae; genus Pristiophorus; species Pristiophorus japonicus. The sequence goes on along the minus strand of NC_091977.1, from coordinate 497,920,256 downwards.
CTACTAACCATTTGTTTGTTCTGTTATATTTTGCAGAACTTGAGGCCAACCCTAACGATGCAGAAGAAGATTCAAACGCGGACTAGCCTGAACACGAGAACATCTTCCAATCCCACCTTGCAGACCATGGGGGTAAGGGGCAGGGGTAGGTGATGGATGAAGCCCCCACTGTTGTACTCACTTTGAAGGAGGTGCAGATGGCGCCCACTGACATGCCAGCCACTTTCCTGAGTGGTTTGAATGATGCTGGGACATTCCATAGTATCCCACCGTCCGAGGCTGGGGATTCCAGTAGGATGCAGCAAGGCACACCCAGGGCCCCACCGTCCGAGGCTGTGGGTCCCAGTGGGATGCAGTGAGCCACACCCAGGGTGAGGAGGGGAAGGAGAGCTTGATAGCACTCTCCTGAGTTGCAGGATCTAACAGATGTGGTTCAGATGATGGCAATGAGTGCGGAGAGCATTGACCTTACGCGATCCCTCCTGGACACCATCAGTGGGGTAGGTGATGAAGTATTGTGACTGTCGGGAGAAATAACAACACTCTCATGAGAAATGGGGACACTCTCCGGGAACATGAGGGAGGGAATGTCTCAGGCAGCAGATACAATGTCGGTGCACATGAGGGAGGGAATGTTGCAGGTAGCTGATGCGATGTCAGTGAACATGAGGGAGGGAATGTTGCAGGTAATTGAGACACATTCAGGGCCCACGAAGGAGGGAATGTTGCAGGTAGTTGACACACTGTTGTTCAACATGACGGAGGGCATGTCACAGGTAGCTGAGACATTGTCGGTGAACATGAGGAAGAAAATGTCGGAGTTAGCTGCAGCAGTAAGGGAACACACCCAGACCCAGTGCCCATTGACAGAGTCAACTGCCACTCCCACTCCAATCTCCAGACCAACATCTGAAGAGGCCCAAGCCGGGCCTTCCACATTACCGGCTGCCCACCCCCCAATCAAGAATTGCGCATTACTCGAGATATTCGAAAGAATAAGCTTGGTACCAACCCAAGAAATGCTGCGCCACCGCCTGCAGGCAGGGGTGGAGTCACCAAGACCAAGCGCGGCGGGCGGTCTTAAAATAAGGTGGAGGAGAGATGGCTGCAGCCTTTCTCTGCTGCTGTTGTTGTTCTTATTATCATTGTTGTTACTGTTGTAACTGTTCTCAAATTAAAAGTATTTTGTAAGTTATGTAAATTTAGAAGTTTAAAAGTTTGTAAGTGATCTTAAAGTTTTTAAGTGATCGTAGAATTTGTAAGTGATCTTAAAATTTTTAAGTGATCTTACCTGAAAACTTTAAAGTTTGAGACAAGAATATTTTTATTAAAGTTAAGTACAAACACGTGTTTGTTAAATTTTTGAATTAAATCTATTTTAAATTATAACTGAATCATTTCCATCATTTGTTCCATTATTAACACAACTTTTTGAACTGAAGAAGAATCATTTCCATTATTTGTTCCATTAACACACACAACATTATGGAACAGGTCCAAACAGTACTCATGTTCCATTTGGAATAGTTACCGCTGAGCCTTCACTAGCAAAGTGTTCATGGATGAGCTGTTGGCACAAGACTCGAGCAATCGTTAAAGGTGCATGACGGCCTGCCCTCCTCCGCCGTCATGCTTCAGGTTCAGGTACTTGCATGGCTTCCTAATCCTCATCTTCCTTCTCCTCATCATCTGCATCTTCCTCCTCATCATCAGCCACTCTCATCTTCCAATAGCAGCTGCTGCTGTCTCATGATGGCTAAGTTATGCAGCATGCAACACACAACAATGAACTGACCGACAATTTCAGGGGCGTATTGCAAGTAGCCTCTGGAATGGTCCAGGCATCGGAAACGCTGTTTCAAGATGCCAATGGTCCTCTCTATTATGCTGCACCTCGCAATGTGCAACATGTTGTGTTCCCAGACAGCTTCCATCCGGGTTACGCGTAGGGGCATCATGAGCCAGGTTGTGAGGCCGAACCCTTTGTCTTCCAGTGGCCAGCTCTGCCCTTCTGGCTGCTGCTGAAACATGGCAGATATAGCACTCGCACATAGGATGAAAGCATCATGGGTGCTCCCAGGTTATGTTCCATCAACTGAAATGATGCAATGCATGTCGGCACACATGAGCTGTACATTAATGGAGTGGAAGCCTTTTCTATTCCTGTACATCTCGGAATCCTCAAAAGGTGCTCGCAAGGCGATGTGGGTGTTGTCATATATGTATACTCTGCGTATATACTATGCTGGTATCACTAGAGGGTGCAACTGTTGGAGGCCCAGGCAGGAGCTGTATAAAAGGCTGGTCACCACGTGGTGAAGGCACTCTGCAGTTCCAATAAAGAAACTAAGGTCACTGCAGTTCAGGCACAGCACTAGGCCTCGTGGAGTTATTCTACAGATAAGTAGAGACAGATGAGGACAGATCACAGACTTACACACAGAGATGGCTGCTGTTGGTAGTTTAGAAAAGTTTACAGAGAGTGAAGACTTTTCTCGGGTTTCGCTGGCCAGGTATCACTGCGACACACATCGCCACACCGAGGGCCAGGAGTTAGCGGAATATGTTGCAGACCTACGAAGGCTCACGGAACTGTGCGAATTTGGCAAACTCCTCAACAATGTGTTGCGGGAAGTTTTTGTGACGGGAAGTGGACCATCACCTTAAGCCAGGCGTTTACAAACTCAATGTTGAAATTCTCCCAGAATCAAAACTCACTGGCAAGTACTGTGCTGAAAATTATTGTTGATCAAAGAATTAGTCCGACTCAGAATCCGCCAAGGGGTGTAAATGTGAATCATTTAATATGCTGGTGTTGCGGTGGTAACCATTGATTGTGTTGAATCAGACACTATGTGTGATACGTCCTTACTATACAGTATAAATGCACACGAGGCCCATGCTTGAGAGAAGGTCAGTCTGTGACCTGTCCTTTATTCCTTAGCACTCAAGTGCAGGAACTTGGTGGAGCTTCCCCTTTTATATCTGAAGGTTCAGCTTAGGAGTGTCTCCCACAAGTTCACCACCTAGTGGTCATTGTTTTCTCAGTGTACAACTTATGTCAGATTATACATGGGTTACATTGCTGGTTGAATACATGACATCCCCCCTCCAAAGTCTTATTGGGATCACAGGTTGAGTCCCTCTGCTGGTTTACGCTCTCTTGTAGAGTGCCTGAGTCGGGGCTCTGATTGTTGGGCGCTGGCCTGAGTGTCTGCTGTTTGCAGTGCCTCAGGCCTATCCAGACTGCTCACAGTGACTGGGCTCGCCTCCCTTTGGTCCCTGTGTTCGGTCACCTGTGGAGGAGTGAACTCTATATTGTGTTCTTCCTATGCTTCTTCTATGGGGTTGCTGAACCTCCTTTTTGTTTGATCCACATGTTTGTGGCAGATTTGTCCATTGGTAAGTTTAACTACCAGAATCCTATTTCCCTCTTTGGCAATCACAGTGCCTGCAAGCCATTTGGGCCCTGCAGCGTAGTTGAGGACAAAAACAGGGTCATTTACATCAATACATCGCGCCCTTGCATTCCTGTCATGGTAGTCATATTGTGACTGGCGCCTGCTCTCGACAATTTCTTTCATGGTGGGGTGTATAAGGGATAACCGAGTTTTGAGCGTCTTTTTCATTAGCAGCTCTGTAGGTGGAACCACTGTGAGCGAGTGTGGTCGGGATCAGTAGGCCAACAGGAAGTGTGATAAGTGGCTTTGTAGAGAACTCACTGGAATTCTGAGCATCCCATGTTTGATTATCTGCACTGCTCGTTCTGCCTGGCCGTTTGAGGCCGGCTTGAACGGTGCCATTTTGACATGGTTAATTCCATTGCCTGCCATGAAATCCTGGAATTCAGTGCTTGTGAAGCACAGGCCATTGTCATTGACCAAGATGTCCGGTAGACCGCGGGCGACGAACATTGCCCGTAGACTTTCTACTGTGGCAGAGGATGTGCTTGAATTTAAAATGTCACACTCGATCCATTTGGAGTAGGCGTCTACAACCAAAAACATTTTTCCCATGAAAGGACCTGCGTAGTCCACATGGATGCGTGACCAAGGCTTGGCGGGCCATGACCAGGGGCTAAGGGGGGCTTCGCTGGGCGCATTGCCCAGCTGGGCACAGGTGTTGCACCTGTGAACACAAAGTTCCAGATCTGCGTCTATCCCTGGCCACCAAACATGTGACCTGGCAATTGCCTTCATTATGACAATTCCCGGGTGCTCATTGTGGAGTTCTCTGATGAACACCTCTCTGCCCATCTGGGGCATGACTACAAAGTTTCCCCACAGTAGGCAATCGGCCTGAATCGAGAGTTCATCCCTGCGCCTGTGAAATTGTTTAAATTCCTCAGGGCATGCCCTGTATGTGGCTGCCCAGTCCCCATTCAGGACACATTTCTTGACTAGAGACAATAGCGGGTCTCTATTTGTCCAGACTTCAATCTGACGGGCTGTCACGGGTGAGCCTTCGCTTCCGAAAGCTTCAAAAGCCATGACCATCTCAGCAGCATGCTCGGTAGCCACCTCAGTGGTGGCTAGTGGGGGCCTGCTGAGTACATCGGTGCAGTTTTCAGTGCCCGGTCTATGTCGAATTGTGTAGTCATAGGCAGCTAACGTGAGTGCCCACCTCTGTATGCGGGCTGACGCTTTTGCATTTATGGCCTTGTTGTCTGCCAAAAGGGACGTTACGGGTTTGTAATTTGTCTCCAGCTCAAATTTCCTGCCATACAGGTACTGGTGCATTTTATTTATCGCATAAACACATGCGAGCGCCTCCTTTTCTACCATCCCATAGCCCCTTTCTGCCTGGGACAGACTTCTGGAGGCATAAGCTATTGGCTGTAACGGACCCTTGGCATTGAAATGCTGCAACACACACCCGACACCATAGGTCGTCGCATCGCACGTTAACACACGTTTCTTACATGGGTCATGTAGCGTTAACAGATTGTTGGAACATAACAAATTGCGTGCTCTATTAAAAGCCCTTTCCTGGCTGTCCCCCCAGACCCATTCGCGACCTTTGCATAGGAGCACATGTAGCGGCTCTAGCAGCGTGCTCAATTTGGGAAGAATGTTACCAAAATAGTTCAGGAGCCCTAGGAACTAATGCAGCTCCATCGTGTTACGGGGTCTGGGTGCTCTCTGGATCGCTTCCGTCTTGGACGCAGTAGGGCTGATCCCGTCTGCTGCTACCCTCATCCCCAGGAATTCTACCTCTGGAGCTAGGAAGACACACTTCGCCTTTTTCAGTCGCATCCCTACCCGGTCCAGTCTGCGTAACACCTCCTCCAGGTTGTGGAGGTGTTCTTCAGTATCGTAACCCGTGATGAGGATGTCGTCCTGAAAAACCACCGTCCCTGGAATCGACTTGCGGAGGCTTTCCATATTTTGTTGGAAGATCGCGGCGGCCGAGTGAATCCCGAACGGACATCTGTTGTACTCAAACAACCCCTTGTCTGTCGTGATGGTGATCAGCTTCTTCGACTCATTCGCCAGCTCCTGGGTCATGTAAACTGAGGTCAGGTCCAATTTTGAAAAAAGTTTGCCACCGGATAGCGTCGCAAAGAGGTCCTCCGCTCTCGGTAACGGGTACTGGTCTTGGAGTGACACCCGATAGATGGTGGCCTTGTAATCACCACATATCCTGACCGCCTTGAGCACCGGCACAATCGGGCTCGCCCAGTCACTGAATTCGACTGGCGAGATGATGCCTTCCCTCAGCAGGCGGTCCAATTCGCCTTCTATCTTTTCCCGCATCACGTATGGCACCGCCCTGGCCTTGTGGTGTACTGGCCTGCCGTCCGGGTTTATGTGAATCACTATCTTGGCCCCCATGAAAGTGCCAATGTTGGGTTGAAATAATGAGTCAAATTTGTCCAGGATCTGTGAGCATGATACTCGCTCCACAGAGGAAATTGCATTGACATCGCCCCATTTCCATTTCCAGTTCATGACAGCAAGCCAACTCCTCCCCAGTAATGCGGGACCGTCCCCCGGGACAACCCAGAGTGGCAACCTGTTCTCCGAATCTTTGTGGGTCATGACTACCGTGGTGCTGCCTAGCACCCGAATGATCTCCTTTGTGTATGTCCGTAGCTGTGCATCAATCGGCGATAATTTTGACCTCCTGGTCTTGAATGCCCACAACTTTTCGAACTGTTTGATACCCATCAGGGACTGGCTGGCCCCCGTGTCTCGCTCCGTTGATACTGGGATGCCATTGAGGATCACTTTCATCATTATCGGTGGCGTCCTGGTGTATGAACTGTATATGTGCTCCACGTGAACTCGCTGAACTTCAGCTTCCAGCGATTTCCCCCAGCGTTCATTTCTGCAATTTCTGCAGGTATTTTGCTCATCTCTGCAAACTCCGGCTGAGTGTGTGCCTCCACGCCTCCAACATGAGCTGCTGTTGGAAACAAAAGATCCCTTGCCAGTCGATCGTCCCTGACTGCCCCTGTTATTGTCCTTGAGTGCGCCATTAAGAGGTGTTGATGGCCCCATTACGGCCGCATTGTCCCTTGCAATGGCGTGAATCGCCATTCAGCTTGCCATTGTCTCTGGGTTCGACTACATGTTGGTGCATGCCCGATTGCCCTTGTCTGCCTGGAGAACTGTGAGCTGCTTTAACAATGTTGAATCTCTGTCCCAACCATTCCTTAACACAATACCTCTCGTCTGTTCTGCTAGTGGCCATGCTCGCATGGTTTAAATCCCAGTTTCTCGTCGCCATTGATACATCCTTACTATACAGTATAACTGCACACGAGACCCATGCTTGAGAGAAGGTCAGTCTGTGACCTGTCCTTTATTCCTTAGCACTCAAGTGCAGGAAGTGGGTGGAGCTTCCCCTTTTTATATCTGAAGGTCCAGCTTAGGAGTGTCTCCCACAAGTTCACCACCTAGTCGTCATTGTTCTCACAGTGTACAACTTATGTCAGATTATACATGGGTTACATTGCTAGTTGAATACATGACAATGTGTGTAAAGGCTGTGGCGAAAAGGGCCACCCACAGTGAATGTGCAGAAGAACTGCGACTCAAAACGTGGCAGAGGAGTCAGCAGGAGGTTTCCGATCCAGCAAGGATCATAAAGTATTAGCTAAAGAGGCGACTCAGTCTGAGGAAGCAGTGCACGGGGTGCACACCTTCACTACCAAAAGTCCCCTTATGATGATGAAAGTCAAGATAAACGGCATTCCTGTTTCCATGGAGTTGGACACGGGGGCGAGTCAGTCACTTATGAGCCAGAAGGCACTTGAGAGGCTATGGGACAACAAAGAACAAAGACCCAAGCTGAGCCCGATTCAGTCAAAGCTGCGCACTTATACCAAAGAACTGATCCCAGTTATCGGCAGTGCGAATGTAAAAGTATCCTGTGATGTAGAGATACACGAATTGCCACTGTGGGTTGTACCAGGCGACAGGCCAACGCTGCTCGGCAGAAGCTGGATGGGGAAGATTCGGTCGAACTGGGAAGATGTCAAAGCACTATCTTCAGTGGATGATGCTTCCTGTGCTTAAGTGCTGAGCAATTTCCCATCCTTATTTGAACCAGGTATTGACAACTTCACAGGCGTCAAAGTGCAGATCCACTTGGTCCCCAAAGCACGGCCTGTTCATTACAAGGCTCGAGCGGTCCCTTACATGATGAGGGAGAAAGTGAGGGAATCATATCACTGGCTGAATTCAAAGAGTGGGCCAGCCCGATTGTTACGGTACTAAAGAACGATCAGAATCTGAGACGACTACAAGGTAACGATCAACCGAGTTTCATTACAGGACCAGTACCCGCTACCCAAAGCCGATGATCTCTTTGTGACATTAGCAGGGGGAAAGGCATTCACCAAACTGGATCTAACCTTTGCTTACATGACTCAGGAGCTGGCTGAGTGGTCGAAAAAATGAACGTGCATTAACACACACAAGGGACTGTTTTTGTAATACAGATGCCCAATTGGGATCTGTCGGCTGCAGCCATCATCCAAAGGAAAATGGAGAGTCTGTTGAAGTTGGTTCCACGCACCGTTGAATTTCAAGATGACATCCTAATCACTGGTTGCGACACCACAGAACACCTGCACAACCTACAAGAGATTTTAAGTCGATTAAACAGAGTCGGACTCCAGCTGAAATGATCCAAGTGTGTCTTCCTGGTGCCAGAAGTATAATTCCTGGGGAGGAAAATTGTGGCAGGCAGCATCAGACTCACGGACTTGAAGACAGAGGCTATCAAGAATGCACCCAGACCACGAAATGTAATGGAGCTGCACTTGTTCCTGGGACTCTCAACTATTTCAGTAGCTTTCTTCCAGGGTTGAGCACCATGCTCGAACCATTGCACAAGTTGCTTCGCAAGGGAGACGACTGGGTTTGGGGTCAAAATCAAGAGGCTGCCTTCAAAAAGACCAGAAATCTGCTGTATTCGAACAAATTGCTTGTATTGTATGACCCAGATAAACGTCTAGTTTTAGCATGCGACGCGTCGTCGTACAGTATTGGGTGTGTTTTACAGCAAGCAAATGTAACGGGCAAACTCCAACTGGTTGCATATGCATCTCGAAGTCTATCCAAGGCCAAAAGAGCCTACAGTATGGTCGAGAAGGAAGCTTTGGTTTGTGTCTACAGGGTAAAAAAAGTCACCAGTATTTGTTCGGACTCAGGTTCGCGTTAGAAACTCACTGTTTTCGGAAAGCAAAGGCATAAACACCAATGCTTCGTCGTGAATCCAAAGATGAGCACTAACACTATCAGCCTACGAATATACGGTCCGCCACAGGCAAGGCACTGAGAACTGCGCCGATGCCCTCAGCCGGCTACCGTTGCCCACCACCGGGGTGGAAATGGTGCAGTCCACAGACCTGTACCTGGTCATGGACGTCTTCAAAAGTGAAGGGTCACCCATAACGGCCCGCCAGATCAGGACCTAGACCAACCAGGACCCTGTGTTATCTCTTGTAAAAAGTTGCATCCTCAATGGGGGCTGGCCAGTGATCCCAAGATAAATGCAACACGAGATAAAGCCGTTTCACCGTCGTAAAGACAAAATGTCCATCCAGTCGGATTGCCTCTTAAGGGGCAACCGCGTCATCCTGCCAAAAAAAAGCAGGGCAACCTTCATACGTGACCTACATAGTGCCCACTCAGGCATAGTCATGATGAAGGCTATCGCCAAGTCCCACGTCTGGTGGCCCAGCATTGACTCAGACTTGGAGTCATTCGTACGCCAGTGTAACACTTGCTCACAGTTGAGCAATGCCCCCAAGGAGGTTCCACTTAGTCTGTGATCCTGGCCCTCAAAACCATGGTCCAGGATCCACGTAGCTTATGCGGGCCCCTTTCTAGGAAAAATGTTCTTCGTTGTAGTGGACGCCTAAGTGGATCAAATGTATAATAATGCCATCCAGCACGTCCACCGCCATCATTGAAAGCCTCAGAGCCATGTTTGCCACCCATGGCTTGCCCGACAATCTGGTCAGCGGCAATGGTCCGTGTTTCACCAGCTCGGAATTCAACGATTTCATGACCCGCAATCAAGCATGTCAGGTCTGCCCCATTCAAGCCCACATCCAACAGCCAAGCGGAGCGAGCATTCCAAACCATAAATAATCTTGAAATGCGTCACGGAAGGCTCCTTACAAACCCACCTATCCTGGGTGCTGATCAATTACAGGACACGACCCCACTGGCTTACCAGGGTCCCCCCCTGCGGAGCTACTAATGAAACGTGCACTCAAAACTAGGTTCTCCTTCGTCCACCATTACCTCAATGATCAGGTGGAAACCAAGCGTTATCGGCAAAACATGTACCATGATCACGCGGCTGTATCATGCGACATCACTGTAAACGACCCGGTGTTTGTGCTGAATCACGGTCATGGCCCCAAATGGGTCGGTGACACTGTTTTAGCCAAGGAGGGGAATAGAGTGTTTGTTGTCAAACTACTGAACAGACAAATGTGCAGAAAGCATTTGGACTAGACCAAATTGCGATTTACCAGGAACTACCGGGTGAGGACCTTATCTTCAGCGATCCACCTACACACACCCAATCAGCAATAGACCTAGCTGTCAACCACGAGGATGATCCCACCACCTCAAACAGTCCAGTCAGACCAACAGCGCTGCAAGACAGCAGTGGCCCGACCAACTCACCTATGCCAGAAGTGACACTCAGACGATCAATCAGGGAGCACAGAATTCCGGATCGCCTCAACCTGTAACTAACTCGCATCAAAGACTTTGGGGGGGAATGTTGTCAAATATGTACACTATGTGTATATACTATGCTGGTACCATTAGAGGGTGCAACTGTGGGAGGCCCAGGCAGGAGCTGTATAAAAGGCTGGTCACCACGCAGTGAAGGCACTCTGCAGTTACAATAAAGAAACTAAGGTCACAGCAGTTCAAGCACAGCACTAGGCCTCGTGGAGTTATTCTACAGATAAGGAAAGACATATTAGGTATAATCAATGCAGCCCTGTACCTTTGGGAAGCCAGCAATCCTGGAGAATTCCACAGCCCTTTCATGCATTGCCTGGGCAGTCATGAGGAGCTTTATGTATTCATTCCTCTGGGCATATATTGCAGCAGTCACCTGCAAAATGCATAAATGTGTTGTATGTTGTGAAGTGGCTCACACATCCCCAGTTGTGGCCTTGAACGATCCAGATGCATAGAATGAAAGTACAGCTGTAACCTTCACTTCAACTGACAAAGCAGTTCTCTTGACACTTCTAGGTTGCAGGTCTACTTTTGCTAACCCATCCCTGTAGCACCCCACAAGTCACCATTTGCCAACCGGAAAATTACCCATTTATCCCAACTCTCCGTTTTCTGTGAGTTCTCCAATCCTCTATCCATGCTAATATATTACCCCCAACTTTTATCTTGTGCAATAACCTTTTATGTAGTGCCTTATCGAATGCCTTCTGGAAATCCAAATACACCACATCCACTTGTTACATCCTCAAAGAACTCCAGCAAATTTGTCAAACATGATTTCCCTTTCATAAAACCATGCCGAATTTGCTTGATTGTCCCGCTACTGCTTCCTTAATATTGGACTCCAGCATTTTCCCCAATGACAGATGTTAAGCTAACTGGTTTATGGATTCCTGCTTTTTGTCTGCCTCCTTTTTTAAATAGGGGCATTACATTTGCGGTTTTCCAATTTGCTGGAATTGCCCCAGAATCCAAGAAATTTTGGTAGATTACAACCAATGCAACTACTATCTCTGCAGCCAACTCTTTTAAGACCCTAGGATGTAAGCCATCAGATCCAAGGGCTGCCTTTAGCCCCATTATTTTATCGAGTACTACTTAATTAGTGATAGTGATTGTACTAAGTTCCTCCCTCCATGTTACTCTCATAATAAAGGATGAAACTGAGTACCGTAAGCAAAGAGTAAGTGTGACCTTGGCTCCTTTAATTAGTCTCCAGAGTGCACGAACCCCGTGGGTGGCCTGCTTATATACAGTGCTCCCAAGGGATGCTGGATCCCTTGGGACTCCAACAGGTAGGCCCTCTGGTGGTGGTGTGATACAGGTTGCCAAGGGGCAACATCACTCCCTCTTAAAGTCAATAGTACACTTATTTACAGGGTGATAAGATCTGGGGCTTTTCGCTCACTTGTCGATCGTCTCAGTACAAATACAGGTGTGGGTGAATTGGTTGGTTCTTCACTGGGCTGCTGGGCTGCTGGGGATGGTGAGTTCGGCTTCGTGGTCAACCATGATGTTGGTTGCCACTTGTGTGTGCGTTGGAGGGTCGACGTTCGTGGTGTCCTCTTCGGGTTGCTCGTAGCAGTTAGTGAACCGCAATTTGATTTGGTCCAAATGCTTTCTGCACGTTAGTCCATTGGCCAATTTGACCTAAAACACCGTTCTTTGGCTATGACCGTGCCAGCGAGCCATTTGGGACCATGTCCATAATTGACTACAAACACATGATCATTGACCTCAATATTGCATGACAAATTTGCGCGATCATGGAACCTATTTGTTGATGCCGCTTGCCCTCGACGTGATCATGGAAATCAGGGTGGGCAAGAGAGAGCCTTGTTTTGAGTGCCCTTTTCATGAGCAGCTCGGCTGGGCGAACCCCGTTGAGCGAGTGGGGTCTGGTGCGGTAGCTGAGCAGAACTCGGGACAGTCGGGTCTGCAGGGAGCCTTCCGACACATGTTTCAAGCTTTGCTTGATGCTCTGAACTGCCCGTTCTGCCTGGCCATTGGATGCGGACTTGAATGGGGCAGATGTGAAATGCTTGATCCCATTGCAGGTCATGAAATCCTTGAATTCAGCACTGGTGAAACACGGCCCATTGTCGCTGACTAGGACAGCAGGCAGGCCGTGTGTGGCAAACATGGCTCGTAGGCTTTCAATGGTGGCGGTGGACATGCTTTCAGACATTATTACACATTCAATCCATTTTGAATAAGCATCCACGACAACCAAGAACATTTTGCCTAGAAATGGACCCGCATAGTCAACGTGGATCCTACACCACGGTTTGGAGGGCCACGACCACAAACTTAGTGATGCCTCTCTGGGTGCATTGCTCAGTTGAGAGCAAGTGTTGCACTGGCGCACACATGACTCTAAATTTGAGTCGATGCCGGGCCACCACTCATGGGATCTGGCTATGGCTTTCGTCATTACAATGCCTGGGTGGTTGCTGTGCAGATCATGGAGGAACGTTTCTCTGCCTTTCTTGGGCAAGACCACGTGATTTCCCCACAAAAGACAGTCCGCCTGCAAGGACATTTCGTCTTTGCGCCTGTGGAACAGCTTAATCTCTTCCTGCATCTCTGCTGGGATCCTGGACCAGCTCCCATGGAGGACACAGTTTTTTTACCAGTGACAGTAAAGGATCCTGGCTGATACAGGTCCTGTTCTGGCAGACCGTAACGGGTGACTTTTTGTTTTCGAATGCATTCATCACCATGAGCAAGTCTGCAGGCTGTGCCATTTCCACCCTGATGGTGGGCAATGGTAGCCAATTGAGAGCATCAGCGCAGTTCTCTGTGCCCGGTCTGCGGCAGATTACATAGTTGTATGCTGATAGCGTGAGCGCCCATCTTTGCATTCGGGCAGAGGCATTGGTGTTAATCCCTTTGCTCTCTGAGAATAGCGATATGAACGGCTTATGGTCAGTTTCAAGCTCAAACTTGAGGCCAAACAAATACTGGTGCATTTTTTTCACCCCATAAATGCACGCCAGAGCTTTTTTTTCAATCATGCTGTAGGCCCTTTCGGCCTTGGACAGACTCCTGGATGCATAAGCGACTGGTTGCAAAATCCCCGATTCATTAGCCTGTTGTAACACACACCCGACCCTGTATGATGACGCATTGCAAGCTAGCACTAATCATTTACATGGGTTATACAGAACAAGCAGTTTGTTTGAACATAACAGATTTATGGCTTTCTCAAAGGCATCCTCTTGTGAATTCCCCCATACCCAGTTGTCTCCCTTGCGCAGTAGCACACGTCGGGGTTCTAGCAAGGTGCTTAACCCAGGTAGGAAATTACCAAAATAGTTGAGGAATCCCAGGAACGACCGCAGCTCCGTCGCGTTCTGTGGTCTCGGCGCATTCTTGATGGCCTCCGTCTTGGCGTCGGTGGGTCTGCTGCGATTCTTCTTCCCAAGAACTTGACCTCTGGCGCCAGGAAAACACATTTTGAGCATTTCAACCTGATTCGCACGCGATCGAGCCGACTTAGAACCTCTTCCAGATTCTTCAAGTGGCGTCTTGACCTGTGACCAGTATGTCATTCTGGAAAACCATGGTGCGAGGAACCGACTTTAGCAGGTTCCCCATGTTCTACTGGAAAATTGCCATGGCCGACCGAATCACGAACAGGCATCTGTTATAGATGACCAGATCTTTGTGCGTATTGATACAGGTGAGGCCTTTCGAAGATTCCTCCAGCTCCTGCGTCATATCGGCCGAGGTCAGGTCCAACTTGGTGAATGTCTTTCCTCCAGCCAGGGTCGCAAATAGGTCGTCTGCCTTGGATAGCGGGTACTGGTCCTGTCACGAAAAACGGTTAATTGTTACTTTATAGTTCCCACAAATTCTGACCGTGCCATCACCTTTGCGTACCGGGACAATTGGACTGGCCCACTCATTGAATTCCACTGGTGTGATGATGCCTTCTCGCTGCAGCCTGTCCAACTGTTCTTTGCATTTATGCGTGGTTGTTCGTTATCTCGTCGCCAATTGTTACGCTCATGATAAAGGATGAAACTAGTACCATAAGCAATGAGTAAGTGTGACCTTAGCTCCTTTAATTAGACTCCAGAGTGCAAGTACCTCGTGGGTAGCTGCTTATATACAGTGCTCCCAAGGGATGCTGGGATCCCTTGGGACTCCAAAAGGTAGGCCCTCTGGTGGTGACGTGATACAGGTTGCAAAGGGTTAAATACATAACACTCTCTATAGTGTAAGGCTTCTCATGCCTTCAGTTCGGCTTCCACCCCCCAAGCCCCCCGGGCTTCTTTTGATGCATAGTGGCATAGTGTAATGGTTCCCATCCCTTCAGTTCGGCTTCCACACTCTCCCACCGCCACCCCTCCGAGCTTTTTTCAAGCCGAGCCCCGAATCCCTGTGTCGGGCCGAGGGACCGATTCTGCCGGCCAACACTCTGACCATCGAGTCCGGCTTGGAGACGTTCAGTGGTGGTGTGGCACTTAAAAAAAATCCAAACTTCAAGAATTGCATGAAAACTTCCATTTTCTGCATTTTCAGTTGGAAAAATTTAAGCTGGATGGTGCACATTTATTTGTTCTTGGCTCCCTACAAAACTTCACCGAAAAACAATGGCCTCTTTCTGCGCCGATTTTTTGATGTGCGCTGCTTTTTCTTAAGTGCCCAGAAGGGTTTTTGGGAGTGGTCACATACACCGTCCTCGGAGAATTGCAAGTTGGCCAAACTTGCATAATTGTAAAAAAATGGCAGACATCTGGTTACACCCCCTATGATGCAAAAGAAAAACTAAACTAAAAAAATCGTAACTAACTGAGTTACGCTGGCGCACAATCTTTGGGGAAACTTGGAATTTTTTATTTAGCCACGTTTGCTTACGTAACAACAGTGACCACACTTTAATTACTTACCTGTGAAACACTTTGGGATCTCCTGAGGACATGAAAGGAAATAAATGCAACTTATTTATTTTTATAAGATGTTACCTGGAAGGCAGGTCTGACAAAATATATTCATATATCCAGGGTTTAGTATCAGTTACACAGAGCAAACATCCGCTGCTGAAACTCCAACTGGTACACACACCATTTAAAGGATTATGGTGTTTGCCCATGCTGTGGGTAGGAGGATGGTAGCAATTCACTCAATGCTGCTCATCATGTTACTTGTGAGGAGTTCCCGGTACCTGTTGTCCATCTGGTAACAATTCCCGATACCCTTGCCTGTCAGTTGACCAGTTGGTGACCACGATATCTGTGCGCACTAGGTCCATGCAGCAGAGCTGGTCTCCAGTTGTCTTGGTTAATCCTTGCCACTGGAGCAAGACCTAGCTCTGTCAAGCCCGTGTGGTGGCTGGTGTGCAACGGTCACCACACGTTAAAAAAATCTACGCACAGGCATCTTCCATCCTTCAGGATGTAGTTCAGGACCTGGAATATTAGGTCCTTCATTGAAACACCTGTGAACTCATCCCTTTTTGGCGTGGAAACAATCATCCTCGTTTCAAGAGATCGCCTATGATGATGATGATGTACTCTTTGTGGGAAGTAATCAAAATCTCCTTGGGGTTTAATTGGCTCTAAGGTGGCCAGAGAAGATTGGAACTAAGTTAACCTTTTGCGACAGACTCAGTAATCCAGCTCCTGAGGCAGGTAGATTTGTGGCACTCCGGGGCACTGCCCAACTCCCGAAGCAGGCATGTCTATATTACTCCAAAACACTGTTGATGATTGACCAGAAGGCTGGTTGATTAATAGGGCCTGGAGGGATAAACCTGTCTCTGGGACTCCAGATAACAACAGTAATTCAATGCATTGACAGATAGGATGTTCATAGCTGAACAAGTGGCAAGAAGCTTATAAATGCTCTGTGTTGGTAAGCTGTACACTCCTCAGTCCCTAATCCTTTCCTCTTGCTAATCTATGCTTAAACTATCTGGACTTAAATAAATACAGTCTATACGTGAAAGGAGAGCGTAAAAACATTTTTCTCAGTAATTCGATTTGGAAACTTTTAGCATCGGGATGCATTTCCACGTGTGTCAGAGTTCTACCAACTAAGCCAAGCTAGTTGTTATGTGATTGCAAGTTTTTTTTAAAAGTATGCATCTCATAGTAGGAATGGAAGACTGAAAGATAAGGAGCTGCCAGATGCCCTCCATTACCGAAGCCATGTGGCTAGCCTTTATTTGTGAGGCTCGGTAGTAAGTGTTGACAAGCAATTTCATTTTGTACAACTGTTAAGATTAGTCCGATTCTATCCTCACCTAATGTTTGCAGATGAATGCGTGCCAACAAAAGTGATGGATGGCGATCAGGGGCTGGAATACTGGATGATGTTTCTCTCCCTAATTCAGTCATGCTAATTAAGTAACATTTTTTTAATAGTTACTCTCACCTGGGCAAATGAAAACAGAAAGAAACAGGCATGTGAATTATTTTAAAGTGAAAAAATAGTGGCAGTTCCAATAAGTAGGAAATATGTTTATAAAAAGTGAAATTGAAGTTTAAAAAAATGGAGAAGAGGGAGGAAATGAGAACTAAAGGAAAGAAGGGACAACAAAGTGGACGTAAGCAAAATATTTTAAAATACTGTTTTACGTGTTTAAGTTAGAAGTTTACAACAACAACTTGTATTTATATAGAGCCATTAATATAATAAAACATTCCAAGGCGCCTCACAGGATTATTATGAGATATAAAATTTGACACTGAGCCGCATAAAGTAGAAATAAGCGCAGGTGACCAAAAGTTTGGTCAAAGAAGTATGTTTTAAGGAGCGTCTTGAAGGGGGAAAGGAAGGTAAAGAGGCAGAGAGTTTTACGCAGTGAGTTCCAGAGCTTAGGGTTTAGGTGAAAGAAGGCACAACCACCAATGGTCCAGCAATTATAATCAGGGATGCTCAAGAGGGCAGAATTAGAGGAGCGCAGACATCTCGGAAGGTTACATAGAAACATAGAAACATGGAAAATAGGTGCAGGAGTAGGCCATTTGGCCCTTCGAGCCTGCACCACCATTCAATAAGATCATGGCTGATCATTCACCTCATTAGCCCTTTCCTGCTTTCTCTCCATATCCCTTGATCCCTTTGCCATAAGGGCCATATCTAACTCCCTCTTGAATATATCCAATGAACTGGCATCAACAACTCTCTGCGGTAGGGAATTCCACAGGTTAACAACTCTCTGAGTGAAGAAGTTTCTCCTCATCTCAGTCCTAAATGGCTTACCCCTTATCCTTAGACTGTGGCTCCTGGTTCTGGACTTCCCCAACATCGGGAACATCCTTCCTGCATCTAACCTGTCCAGTCCCGTCAGAATGTTATACGTTTCTATGAGATCCCCTCTCATTCTTCTAAACTCGAGTGAATACAGGCCCAGTTGATCCAGTCTCTCCTCATATGTCAGTCCTGCCATCCCGGGAATCAGCCTGGTGAACCTTCGCTGCACTCTCTCAATATCAAGAGCGTCCTTTCTCAGATTAGGAGACCAAAACTTAACACAATATTCCAGGTGAGGCCTCACTAACGCCCTGTACAGCTGCATTAAGACCTCCCTGCTTCTATATTCAAATCCCCTAGCTATGAAGGTCAACATACCATTTGCCTTCTTCACAGCCTGCTGTACCTGCATGCCAAATTTCAATGACTGATGTACCATGACACCCAGGTCTTGTTGCACCTCCCCTTTTATTAATCTGCCGCCATTCAGATAATATTCTGCCTTCATGTTTTTGCCACCAAAGTGGATAACCTCACATTTATCCACATTATACTTCATCTGCCATGCATTTACCCACTCACCTTACCTGTTCAAGTCACCCTGCAGCCTCTTAACATCCTCCTCACAGATCACACCACCACCTGGCTTAGTGTCATCTGCCAACTTGGAGATATTACACTCAATTCCCTCATCTAAATCATTGATGTATATTGTAAATAGCTGAGGTCCCAGCACTGAGCCCTGCGGCACCCCACTAGTCACTGCCTGCCATTCTGAAAAGGACCCATTTATCCCTTCCTGTCTGCGAACCAGTTCTCTATCCACGTCAGTACATTACCGCCAATACCATGTACTTTAATTTTACACACCAATCTCTTGTGTGGGACCTTGTCAAAAGCCTTTTGAAAGTCCAAATAGATCACATCCACTGGTTCTCCCTCATCCACTCGACTAGTTACATCCTCAAAGAATTCTGGAAGATTTGTCAAGCATGATTTCCCTTTCATAAATACATGCTGACTTGGACCGATCCTGTCACCGCTTTCCAAATGCGCTGCTATTTCATCTTTAATAGTTGATTCCAACATTTTCCCCACTACTGATGTCAGGCTAACCAGTCTATATTTCCCCATTTTCTCTCTCCTTCCTTTTTAAAAAGTGGTGTTACATTAGCTACCCTCCATAGGAACTGATCCAAAGTCGATAGAATGTTGGAAAATGATCATCAATGCATCCACTATTTCTAGGGCCACTTCTTTAAGTATTCTGGGATGCAGACTATCAGGCCACGGGGATTTATTGGCCTTTAATCCCATCAATTTCCCTAACACAATTTTCCGCCTAATAAGGATTTCCTTCAGTTCCTCCTTCTCACTCGAACCTCGGTCCCCTAGTATTTCCGGAAGGTTATTTCTGTCTTCGTTCGTGAAGACAGAACCAAAGTATTTGTTCAATTGGTCTGCCATTTCTTTGTTCCCCATTATAAATTCATCTGAATCTAACTGTAAGTGACCTACGTTTGTCTTCACTAATCTGTTTCTATTCACATATCTATAGAAGCTTTTGCAGTCAGTTTTTATGTTCCCAGCAAGCTTCCTGTCATACTCTACTTTCCCCCTCCTAATTAAACCCTTTGTCTTCCTCTGCTGAATTCTAAATTTCTCCCAGTCCTCAGGTTTGCTGCTTTTTCTCGCCAATTTATATGCCTCTTCCTTGGATGTAACACTATCCTTAATTTCCCTTGTTAGCCACGGTTGAGCCACCTTCCCCGTTTTATTTTTACTCCAGACAGTGATATACAATTCCTGAAGTTCATCCATGTGATCTTTAACTGTTTGCCATTGCCTATCCACTGTCAACCCTTTAAGTATCATTCGCTAGCCTATTCTTGCCAATTCATGCCTCAAACCATCAAAGTTACCTTTCCTTAAGTTAAGGACCCCAGTCTCTGAATTAAATGTGTCACTCTCCATTTTAATAAAGAATTCTACCATATTATGGTCACTCTTCCCCAAGGTTCCTCGCACAACAAGATTGCTAATTAGTCCTTTCTCATTACACATCAGCCCTCTAGTTGGATCCTCGACATATTGGTCTAGAAAACCATCCCGAATACACTCCAGGAAATCCTCCTCCACTGTAATGCTACCAGTTTGGTTAGCCCAATCTATATGTAGATTAAAGTCACCCATAATTACTGCTGTAGCTTTATTGCATGCATCCCTAATTTCTTGTTTTATGCTGTCCCAACCTCACTGTAATGCTACCAGTTTGGTTAGCCAAATCTATATGTAGATTAAAATCACCCATGATTACTGCTGTAGCTTTATTGCATGCATCCCTAATTTCTTGTTTGATGCTGTCCCAACCTCACTGCTCCTGTTTGGTGGTATGTACACAACTCCCACGAGCGTTTTCTGCCCTTTCGTATTCCATACAGAGTCCACATCATCCAAGCTAATGTCCTTCCTTACTATTGCGTTAATTTCCTCTTCAACCAGCAACGCTACCCCACCTCCTTTTCCTTTCTGTCTATCCTTCCTGAATGTTGAATACCCCTGGATGTTGAGCTCCCAGCATTGGTCACCCTGGAGCCATGTCTCCATGTTGCCAATTATATCATATTCGTTAATTGCTGCCTTCGCAGTTAATTCGTCCACCTTATTATGAATACTCCTCGCATTGAGGCACAGAGCCTTCGGGCTTGTCTTTTTAACACACTTTGCCCTTTAGAATTTTACTGTAATGTGGCCCTTTTTGATTTTTGCCTTGGGGTTTCTCTGCCCTCCAATTTTCCTTTTTTTCTTTCTATCTTTTGCTTCTGCCCCCAATCTATTCCCGTCTGTCTCCCTGCATAGGTTCCCATCCCTCTGCCATATTAGTTTAAACCCTCCCCAACAGCATTCGCAAACACTCCCCCTCGGACATTAGTTCCTGTCCTGCCCAGGTGCAGACCGTCTGGTTTGTATTGGTCCCACCTCCACCAGAACCGGTTCCAATGTCCCAGAAATTTGAATCCCTCCCTTCTGCATCACTCCTCAAGCCACGTATTCATCTAAGCTATCCTGAAATTCCTACTCTGACTAGCACATGACATGGTAGCAATCCTGAGATTGCTACCTTTGAGGACCTACTTTTTAATTTAATTCCTTGCTCCCTAAATTCAGCTTGTAGGACCATCATCCAGTTTTTTTGCCTATAACATTGGTACCTATATGCACCACGACAACTGGATGTTCACCCTCCCCCTCCAAAATGTTCTGCACCCGCTCCGAGACATCCTTGACCCTTGCACCAGGGAGGCAACATACCATCCTGGAGTCTCGATTGTGGCCGCAGAAACATCTCTCTATTCCACTTAAAATAGAATCCCCTACCACTATAGCTCTCCCACTCTTTTTCCTGCCCTCCTGTGCAGCAGAGCCACCCACGGTGCCATGAACTTGGCTGCTGCTGCCCTCCCCTGATGAGTCATCCCCCCAACAGTATCCAAAATGGTGTATCTGTTTTGGAGGGGGATGACCGCAGGGGACCACTGCACTACCTTCCTTCCACTGCTCCTCCTGCTGGTCACCCATTCCCTATCTCTCTGTGTAAACTTTACCTGCGGTATGACAAACTAACTAAACATGCTATTCATGGCATCCTCAGCATCGCGGATGCTCCAGAGTGAATCCACCCGCAGCTCCAGTGCCGCAATGCGTTCTGTCAGGAGCTGCAGCAGGATACACTTCCCACACATGTAGTTGTCAGGGACACTGAAAGCGTCCCTGAGTTCCCACATAGCACAGGAGGAGCATGTCAATGGGAAAAAGTGGGATGTGGGTGGGGCTTGGGTGTTATTGCCTGTGTTACTTATGTTTTCAGACGAATGTTGGTATTAAACTTTTGTTATTAAACATAACGTTGTTGCGCATTGTCTCAGATAGCTGGACTGTTACACACTGATGATTCCTTACTATAAAAATTTAAATACAACTTAACATCAATCAACGTGAACTTTAACTGGCACCAAGTTGATGGGCACCATTGATATCTGAGCTGCACACACACAGCAGTGTGTCAGCGTGGTCACTCACATCAACGCTCTTTCAGGTAAATCTTTCCAACATCAGCTCCTCACGTAAGAGTGGATTTAACAAATGCCAGCCACAGTGCTGGCGTCCGTCCCGGTTAGTTCCAGTTTTTGTGGGTGGTTTTTTGAGCGGGCGATATTCTGGGTGATATGTGCGCGAGGTGGTGAAATTGACGGTGGGCGATCTCCATGGCAGCTAGTTTGGATAAATATGCTCTTTACAACAAAAAGCAGTCACTGGGCGTTATTATTGAATCTCGCCATTAAGTCCATGAGGAAAGTAACGCTGGGCGATAATATGGGCATTGAATTCGCCCATTCTGCTGATTCCGCCCAAAAAACGTGGGCGGGCGGCAATATTTTTTCCTGGCATTAAGCACATGGGGAAATAATGCTCGCCGATAAGTCTCCTAAAAAAGCCTGTCAGTTTCCATTTTCTGCCAAAATGGGTGATATCTGCGTGTATGCATCATTTCAGTGGTTAAATGGGCATTAAGTGGGCGTTAAGCAGGCAAAAAAAAGTGGAGATTCTAGCCCATAGATTACATCATTAGTCAGTATACAACATGTCAATCAGTGAGCAAGAAACCACCATCAGTACTGTTGCAGCCATGGAAGGACAACTCTTGTTCATTGTGACTGATAGCCATTTGAAATGGGTAAAGGTGTTTCTGATGTAGAAAATAACAACAAGTGAAACACATGACAATTTGTGAAGATTGTTTTCTTCATATGGTCTTCCAGAAGAAATTGCTTCTGATAATGGGCCCAAATTTTGCTCAGAATAATTTGCACAATTCACAAGCAGAAATTGTGTGAAACATACCAAGGTTCCACTGTATCACCCTGCTTCAAATGGTGCAGCAGAGCGCACAGTGCAAATTGTAAAACATGCACTCATCAAGCAAATGTTGGATCAAATCCAAAGAAATGGCAGTCATCGTTGGATCACCAACTAGCAAATATTCTAATTACTTATCGTAATACTCCTCATACAACTATTGGTAGAACACCAGCAGAGTTGTTTCTTAAATGAGAGCCACGAATCATGTTCTTGTTGATAAAGCTAAACTTGGCACAGTCAGTAGAAGAGAAACAATTAAGACAGAAAGAGAATCATGATAGAGGTAGAGTAAGAGAGAGAAGTGTGACATTGAATCAGAAGGTTAGAGTGAGGAACCATCACCATTAATAGTTAAAGTGTTTAACAAGAAGAATAGTGAAGATATGAGGCCCTTGCACATATTTGGTCAAGATGTTTGATCATGGAACGGTTAGGTTGTTCAAATTGATCATATTTTACATGCAGGATGGAAGGAGTTGAAAGTGGAATGATTCAATTATTTCTGATGAGTCAGATAGTCTTGTTACAAGTAGAATACCAGTAGCAAAGCCTACATCAGATGTGCTAGAAACAAATCCACGAGAAAGTCAGAATTTATGTTTGAGTCCGAATCAGGCAGACAAGTAGTCTGAAGTTGTAGAGAATGCAAATGTAGATCAAGGATTGCCCTTGGAGAAAAACTCTCCACAGACTCAGCCTAGAATGAGTCTAATTTCAACATCAAGGTTGGAAAGTTCTGTTCAAGAGCGAAGGTATCCTCTTCAAAACAGAAAATAAGTAGTTACGTTTGATTTGTAAATATGGCAAAATAAGTCCATATATTTTGTTGGGTATAACAATGTAAGTTATGTATGATGATTATTTTGTTATGGTTACTTCTTCATTAAGGAGTGAAAAGTCTAACATAGAGCTCCCCCTAGTGGACTATTGCTCCACCTAGTGGATTATTGCTCCGTCTAGTGGATTACTGTAGTAATGCAACTTCTGATGTAAATACAATAAAAGGATCATGTGACAAGAGAGAGCAATCTTGTGTATGTGTGTGTTTGTGATGTTGTAAAGAACATATCATATTAATTTTTAACCATGACATTATATCCTGCATTATATTCTATATAAAGAGCCTTGCCTAACCCTGTACATAAGCAATGTCTACACTTGCACTTTCCAACAGGCTTGCTGGTTCTGAAATCAGAAGTAGAAACACTGAAAAACTTCCCCAT
The DNA here is from genome assembly GCF_044704955.1 of Pristiophorus japonicus. Taxonomy (NCBI): domain Eukaryota; kingdom Metazoa; phylum Chordata; class Chondrichthyes; family Pristiophoridae; genus Pristiophorus; species Pristiophorus japonicus. Next base: position 497,896,684 of record NC_091977.1, on the reverse strand, counting down.
CCCTAACCAAGGGAAGCTGAGCTCAGTTACGGAACTGATTTCCGACACCACCACCAGTTGAGATCGGCTGAGTTAGATGGACTGGAGATGTTTCAATCATCCTACGGCAAAGGAAAGTAGATAGTTAAATGTCCCAGAGCTATCTGTTATTTATTAGTCCTGTTTCCAATGCGGATATGTAATTGTGTGCATCAAACCTTGTAAGCAGCTGTTTACATATTGTAACAGAAGACTATGCTATCTTAAGGGCTTGTCTGAAGTTGCTGAGAGGAATAATCAACCTAGTGTTATGTGTTGTAAGCTACTAATTGTGCTGTGCTGTATCTGTCAATATCTTCCCTCTGTGCATCATGTATTTATAAATAATTTAAATCTGTAGATTTAGTTCCTACACAGTGGATCTAGTATAGAGCCATAGTAGCAATAAAATGTAAGTTCTAGTGTGCAGTATTACAGCTAAATAGATTAGTTGTTAGCCCTGAGCTATGATAATTCAGTAAAGAGTCAATAACATAGCCTTCAGATGATAAAGGATTCAGGCTGCTAGCAGAAATGGTTATCAGGCTACTTGTACCAGAAAATAGTGTTGGAAAAAGTCTAAACTATAACAAAAATGTGTCTCAAAATTGCCTTCACTGCTCCAGTATCCCTTATTTATAAATATTACAATCATTGGGCCCGATATTGGTGGCCTTAGCACCCACTGCCGCCTGCTGCCGTCAACTGCCACCGAGTTTTGGCTCTGGTTTCCTCTCTCTCCCAGTTTCCACTTGGGCTGCTGCGGGCAGGAGTCAGCGCCAGCAGGGGGAATGACCGCTGCGTGGAAGCTGTTCTAACCCCGACGGTAGGTTTGAAGAAAGGAAAAAAAAGGTGAGTGAAAATAATTTAAAAAAAATTTTCACAGTGACTTACTGGATGAGGTCCCCTGAAGATGTTCCGTTGATTTTTTTTGTAATGCTTTTTATTTCCAGCTCTTCCACCTTCCCTGGGCCTGACTCCATCCTTGGCGGCACTTGGGCGAATAATGAAATGGTTAAGTTGTTCGTTCCCAGGATGCTTTAGGGTTTAATGTATCAGTGCACAATTTAGCTGACTGTGTTTGTTGAGGTACAGGATAAGCTAATTCGTGCCTGTTGACTAAGCTTTGTCAATTCATTATGAAACGATAATCTTGAGATAGGAATTGGGACAATGGGACCAACATGATTATTTACGTCATTAATGATAGACAAGGTTGGCCATCTGGAGTTTATAAGGAACAACCTCATTTCTGGGGGTGTTGTTCACAATAACACTATCATGCCATAATGAATCATCTTGGACAGTATACGTGAAAGATCAGAAATTTGTTTCAGGCGATGGCAAAAACGGGTGGTATCAGATCGGCAACGCATGATATTCAGTTCCATTGACTGCACAATCGAATGAGCTTTATGCGGCATTTTTTTTATCTTAATTAACAAAAATGAACCAAAAATGGTCTAATATCTTTCCATGCCTTTACTGTTACATTCTACAAAAAGGAACAGGAATATGCTCCGTGAATTAATATCTCCCCTATGGAGATCCCTTATCTGATTCCATTCAACGTTAAGGAAATTAAAACATCAATAATTATTGCATCACAGTTTTAGAATTAATTCTAGATTTTTCTTTCAGGTTCAGCTTCACAGAGGCTGAGCCCTGACCCAATTTGATCCTGAGTGCACCTTCATCCTCATAGGCAGTCCCTTGAACGAGGATGACTTGCTTCCACAAGAGTTCACGGATGTTTCAATGAAGGACCTGATGTTCCAGTCTTGAACTCCTGTTGAGGGGGTGGAAAATGCCTTTGCGTGGATTTTTTTAATGTGTGGTGACCATTGCACATCAGCCACCACACGGGCTCGACAGAGCTAGGCCTTTATCCAGTGGCAAGGGTTGAACCAGGACGACTGGAGACCTGCTCTGCTGCACGTTCCTAGTGCGCACACATATCGCAGTGTGGGCAGGCCCGTGCTGCCCCTGGGCCCTCGGCTCTTCTGGGCCTCGTACCCTCATTCCCCGCACCATTGCCTATGATGTTCCAGGGCCCGATGCTCCAGCTCTGTTTACAGCCCCGACCTGCGGTGGTGTTCTCAAACAGGTCGGGGTGGCGCCTTCACCTACCCAATATCAAGGTCATTTATAGTCAGCCTCGTGATCGAACGGGAAACCTTTGTTTTGTATTTCAACTTAATGGTTATATTATGCATGCTCAGCTGATTTCGTCAACTTTGGAAGACAGTAGAATAAATAATTCACTAAACTATACTTTAGGCTATAAATTGTCAAACAAATTTATTTAACAGTAAATGGATAAACAAACAGGAGCAATGACTTACTGTAGAAACATAGAAATATAGAAACATAGAAAATAGGTGCAGGAGTAGGCCATTCGGCCCTTCGAGCCTGCACCGCCATTCAATGAGTTCATGGCTGAACATGCAACTTCAGTACTCCATTCCTGCTTTCTCGCCATACCCCTTGATCCCCCTAGTAGTAAGGACTTCAACTAACTCCCTTTTGAATATATTTAGTGAATTGGCCTCAACAACTTTCTGTGGTAGAGAATTCCACTGGTTCACCACTCTCTGGGTGAAGAAGTTTCCCCTCATCTCGGTCCTAAATGGCTTACCCCTTATCCTTAGACTGTGTCCCCTGGTTCTGGACTTCCCCAACATTGGGAACATTCTTCCTGCATCTAACCTGTCTAAACCCATCAAAATTTTAAACGTTTCTATGAGGCCCCCTCTCATTCTTCTGAACTCCAGTGAATACAAGCCCAGTTGATCCACTCTTTCTTGATAGGTCAGTCCCGCCATCCCGGGAATCAGCCTGGTGAACCTTCGCTGCACTCCCTCAATAGCAAGAATGTCCTTCCTCAAGTTAGGAGACCAACACTGTACACAATACTACAGGTGTGGCCTCACCAAGGCCCTGTACAACTGTAGCAACACCTCCCTGCCCCTGTACTCAAATCCCCTCGCTATGAAGGCCAACATGCCATTTGCTTTCTTAACCGCCTGCTGTACCTGCATGCCAACCTTCGATGACTGATGTACCATGACACCCAGGTCTCGTTGCACCTCCCCTTTTCCTAATCTGCCACCATTCAGATAATAGTCTGTTTCTCTGTTTTTACCACCAAAGTGGATAACCTCACATTTTTCCACATTATACTTCATGTGCCATGCATTTGCCCACTCACCTAACCTATCCAAGTCGCTCTGCAGCCTCACAGCATCCTCCTCGCAGCTCACACTGCCACCCAACTTAGTGCCATCCGCAAATTTGGAGATACTACATTTAATCCCCTCATCTAAATCATTAATGTACAGTGTAAACAGCTGGGGCCCCGCACAGAACCTTGCGGTACCCCACTAGATTTGCAGTAGTTACAAGTTCCCTGAGTATTAGGCAGTTTATTGCTGACGGTCCACCAAGTCTTTGGGGGGAGTTTTCTGGGCTGGGGTGGGGGTGTGGGGGCAGTCAGCGGACGCTATCGGTGGTGGGTCGGCTGGGAAAGTAGGGGTTTTTTGACAGTGGGTCAGGAGCCCGCTATCAGCCCACCGCCTTGTGCCTTTCCCATGTGTCGGTCTGTCTGCACTGAGCAGACCCGACATGCAGCGGCGAGGGAGGCTATTGAAATAATTAGTGACTTGTTTGCAGCCACTTAACAATGCTTTTTTCCCAGCTTTTTGAATTTGACAGGGTGCCCACCGGTTTTCCGATGCGCTTAGACCTCGTCAGTGAAGCTGAGGTGGCAGATCACTTGCCATCGTTTCAGCTAATGAGTTGGCAGCTTTAAATGTCAAGTCAAAGCTCCCAGCTGATTCAGATACCTTTCCTTAGCCACTAGTTTCTCTAAGCTGCATTTCCACTACAGATTCAGAATGCTGCAACTCTTTACACAAGTCTCCATCCAGTCTGAACTCATTACCTCTCCCACCATTGACAGATCGCTTCCATCATCTTTACTTCACCTGCCAACTATTCTGTCTGCATCAGTGCATTTTATACTCTCTCACCTTGGCCCTCAGAATCCCACCACAATCATCTCGAGCACCAGCAGCACCAAGAACAACACCAACCTTCTCCACAATCTACTGATGCAGACAGAGGGCACCAGCACCCGACCGACCACATTGCTGCCCGGGATGCCAGGAATGGCCTCATCTTGGCCAGATTTACTTCACTTGACACTGTAGATCCTGTCTTCAAATGATGCGCCAGGTTGGCTCTATACCATACCAACACCATAGAGCATCCCTACAATACCCAGGCCATTCATTTCACACTCATCAGCATTGCAGGGGGTACCGTTATGTCTCACCATTCACTAAGCCACTTCCAAAGGTGCACACAAATCTGTCCAAGAACACAAAGGGGTCTAAATTCGATACTGCCATTGTTGAGACGGTGTCACCGGCTGAGAGAAATTTTTAACGCCAGGCATTAGGCGCGGACCCTAAACGCGAAATTAAGTTTTGCCACCTAAAGAGTGGATAGCAGAGTTAAATCATGTTGTTCTACACTTACCTAGAGGTGCTATGCTGCACTAAGTGGGCTCAACATCCGGGCTTGGGCAGTATTTGGAGCTGCGCCACAGGCACAGTGTTACCACCTGGATTCCATTGAGGCATTGATTGGGCGCCTCAACGTCTATGGGTATATTCGCTTCCTACGCACTCCCTCAAAAAGGTGAGCATGGCAGATCTTTCAGCAACAGCTCGTCAGCATGCCTATTGGTTCTCGGATGCCGCCCTGGATGCTCTCCTTGGTGCCCTGGAGAGGCGACGGGTACCAACTCACAGAGGCCTATGAAGGGAAATCTCACAACAAGTTTCTGCGAGGGACACGGTGGCCAGGACAGCCACTCAATGCCTACAAAAATGGAACAAGATGATGCGGCTGGTGAGGGCGAGTATCTTAAATTTGAACCGTTACCATGCTAATCTCTGAGCTCAATGTGCACTGTCTGCTCAATGTAGTGTTTTGGCATCCATGCCGTGGGTGAGGCCAATTGCAAGGTTACCATTTGAAGCCTCACCCACTGCAAGGGCCTGCATGCACTGTTAACCTTGCTATTCGGTTCTGCAGACCCACCCCTGATGTTGTTAACAGTCTTCATATGTGTCTCAAAGTCGGTAATCTTCCCATTACTGTTAGGTCCTGGATCCCTAATTCAAGTGTTGCCATAGCAAGTCCACGCAGCAAATGGAAGTTACATCGAACTGTGAAGACTCTCATACAGTTACATTTGCTAAACTATGTAAGGAACTTGGGACACACTGATAGAAGAGCTCTAACTCAGACGTTCTCTTTAATCTTACAGGAGAAGCTCGCCCACAACTGCATGGAGCAAATGCGGACCAGACGTGGGGAGTCTGAACTCCAGCACCTGACTCCGTTCAAGGAACACGTCTTGGCCCTGATGAGCATTCAAATTGGTGCCATGGTGGTGGGAGAGGCCAACCCCCCTGGGGACAGTGATGGTATGTTGAGTTCCTTTGCAGCATCCGGCAGGGCACTTCGGCCTGACACCACAATTCTTCAGCTCTTTCTATGAGACTGGCATTCTTGAATGCGTTTGCCACTCTTGGCCCCATCCACTGCAGGTAACCACTCTTCTCTGGCTTTGTGCTTTCAGATGATGACTCAGATGGCCAGGGGCCTGCATATCAGCCTTCCACTTCGGGTGACGGTGGAGAGGCGGAGGAGGCAGAGGACACCTCTCTGGGCGTGACAGAGGATCCAGCGTCCCCACAGAGCGGGGCCAGTAGCTTTTTGTCAGAAGGTGTGGTCGGGGAGATGGAGGTGGATGATACTCTAGGAACCAGTGGCCTGCAGCAACGCCATGTGGGAGGGGAGATCATGGAGCCAGCTTCCCGGAGGGTGAGTGCTCGCCTGAGTGATACTCAGCACTCTGATGATGAGGCCGACTTAGAGGATCTCGCAAGACAGTCATTGCAGATGCACAGTGATCTGCTGGGTGGTTTGTCAAGGGTGCATGAGAGTGTCGATGCACTTGATTTTAGTTTGGTGGACGCCACTTCAATGATTGCTGTTGTGTCTCAGCAGCCCATCGTGCCCATCCTTGTTAGATACCAATGGATGTTGGATGTTTCAAGTGACCATGCGGTCCTAGACATGGTGGCACAGGCTATGGCTGAAATTGCAGTAGCCATTGAGCACCAGACTGACACTATGGTAGGCCGGCAGAGTGTCATGTCGTCAGTGTTTGGTGGCATCAATCAGCTCTATGGTGTGCTGCAGTCACAGACTGCCCTGATACAGAGACAACTTGAATCCACGCAGGCACTGCTGTCCATGCTGAGGTGATGCAGTCTGCAGCTAGCCCTTCCAGGGCCCAAGGTGGTACAGAACATCCTGCTTGGCCATCAGCAGTGGCAGTCAACACAGCGACCTTCCACCAGTCTTGCTGCAGGCACTGAGACCCCATTGAGGAGGAGCAGTTGGCCTGCAAAGTGGGAGAAGGGAAGGGGTGGGAAAGCACTGAGAAAGAGCCAATAAATATGTGTGTGCTAGTGCCAAGAAATGGTGACCTTACTTGAATGTGAACGAATGTAAATAGCTGTAGTTGAATGAGTCAATAAAGAATTGTGTGATGCTTGCCAGAGATGCTGTGCTTTTTCCATGATGAAGTAATGTGAATAGTTGCATGTGCATGTGGGTGATAATATTTCAATGCGACTAGTTTCAATTATTGTTTGCTGTGAATGATGGCGTCCTTTAATGCTTCTTTACAGCACACTATGATATTTTCTGTAAATAAATAATGCATTTCTTTTGTCACAATCTTGTGTTGCAATTTGTATACATGGAGGCTTGGAGGGTGGGATGCGATGTCTTCAGCAGATGATCACATAAAGAGGGTGGCAAGTGAGGCGGGGCCCGCAATGAGTACAATCGATGGCTCCCTGAACCTTAGGGAAGCCCGCTATCCTGGCAAAGCCATGGGTGCGCTCATCCTGGTCTTCCCTGGACATACTGAATTTGATGTAATCCATTCGTTTGCTGTAGAGAGCAGAACAGAATACAGAGAGTAGGGATAAATGGTTCATTCTCAGGTTGGCAATCAGTAACCAGTGGGGTGCGACTGGGATCAGTGCTGGGCCCTCAGCTATTAACAATTTATATTCATGACTTGGAGGAAGGGACTAAGTGTAACATAGCCAAGTTTGCTGATGATACAAAGATGGGAGGAAAAGCAATGTTGGAGGAGGACACAAAAAATCTGCAAAAGGACATAGACAGGCTAAGTGAGTGGGCAAAAATGTTGTAGATGGAGTATAATGTTAGAACGTGTGAGGTCATGCACTTTGGCAGAAAAAAATCAAGGAGCAAGTTATTATTTAAATGGAGAAAGATTGCAAAGTGCTGCAATACAGCGAGACCTGGGGGTAATTGTGCATGAAACACAAAAGGTTAGAATGCAGGTACAGGAAGTGATCAGGAAAACCAATGGAATCTTGTCCTTTATTGCAAAGGGGATGGAGTATAAAAGTAGAGAGGTCTTGCTACAGTTGTACACGGTACAACTGGAATATTGCGTGCAGTTTTGGTTTCCATATTTACAAAAGGATATACTTGTTTTGGAGGAAGTTCAAAGAAGCTTCACAAGGTTGATTCAGAAGATGAGGGGGTTGACTTATGAGGAAAGGTTGAGCAGGTTGGGCCTCTACTCATTGGAATTTAGAAGAATGAGAGGTGATCTTATCGAAACTTATAAGATTATGAGGGGGCTTGATGAGATGGATGCAGAGAAGATGTTTCCACTGATAGGGGAGACTAGAACAAGAGGGCTTAATCTTAGAATAAGGGGTCGCCCATTTAAAACTGAGATGAGGAGAAATTTCTTCTCTCAGAGGGTTGTGGATCTGTGGAATTCGCTGCCTCAGAGAGCTGTGGAAGCTGGGACATTGAATAAATTTAAGGCAGAAATAGACAGTTTCTTAAACGATAAGGGAATAAAGGGTAATGGAGAGCTAGCAGGGAAGTTGACCTGAGTCCATGATCGGATCAGCCATGATCGTATTAAATGGCAGAGCAGGCTTGAGGGGCCGTATGGCCTAATCCTGCTCCAATTTCTTATGTTCTTATGTTCTTATGTAGCCTGGTGAATGCAGCAATGTACTGCAAACTGTGAGATGTTACATATATTGCCGACAGGAGACTGGAAGGAACTGGTAGCAAAGAAGTTGAGTGCTACTGTCACTTTCACTGCCACTGACAGCGAGATCCTGGTGCTGATGTCAGCTGCCAGGTATGTCCGCAAAAGTTTGCAAAGCTCCACGATCACCTCCTTGTGGAACCTCAGCCTTGTTAAGCAATGCTTCTCGGACATCTCAAGAAACCCTGCGTCTGTACAGACTCCTGCCCTACCGTCTAGGGAGAATGCACATTTTCCCTCAGCTGTCTCTGCAGCCGGTGCCTTTCAAGTCGTCGCCGTAGGATGATGTGGTGTGCAATCACTACCCCCATCACTTTGCAGAGGTCACAGCTGTTATGTATGAAGAAAGAACCTGACTGGATACTGTGAGCTCAAAGTAAAGTGTGACCTTAGTCTTTTATTGCAGGTCTCCAGAGTGCATCTCCAGCCTGTGAGGCCTCCTTAAGTAGCCATGCTCCTAAGGGATTATGGGATCCCTTGGTACTCCAGGGGTTGAGCCCTCTGGTGGCTGTACAAAATAAATACAAGTTTACATATATAGCAACACTCCCCCCCCGCCCCGCAAAGTCAACAGTGTAACTATTTACAAGGTGAGACGATCTGGGGCCCTTCTTTCCCTGGTTGATCGTCTCGGTGTAGCTGCTGGTATTGGTGAACCATCTGTTGGACACTCGCTGGGCTGCTGTGCAGCTGGTCTAGCTGGGCTGCCTGGTGTGGTGAGTCCTGCTGGGCTACTGCGGATGGTGGGTTCTGCTTCGTGGCCAACAGCGGTGTCGGTTGCCACTGGTGTGTATGTTGGGGGGTCAAAGAATGTAGGGTCCAAAGTGGGTTGCTCAGGATAGTCCATGAATCTGAGTTTGATTTGGTCCAAGTGTTTCCAGTGAATGAGTCCATTTGAAAGTTTGACACGAAACAACCTGCTCCCCTCTTCGACCACAACAGTGCCGGGAAGCCATTTGGGACCTTGTCCATAATTCAATACAAGTACAGGATCATTGATTTCAATTTCACGTGACACATTTGCACTATCATGATATGTACTTTGTTGAAGCCGCCTGCTCTCTACCTGTTCATGTAGATCAGGGTGAACTAACGAGAGCCTTGTCTTAAGTGCCTTTTTCATGAGCATTTCAGCAGATGGAATCCCAGTGAGCGAGTGTGGTCTTGTGCAGTAGCTAAGCAGGACTCGGGATATGCGAGTCTGCAGTGAGCCTTCAGTTACCCTCTTCCAGCCCTGCTTGATGGTTTGCACTGCTCTTTCTGCCTGACCATTGAATGCAGGTTTGAACGGGGCAGTTGTGACATGTTTGATCCCGTTGCGGGTCATGAATTTTTTTAACTCGACACTGGTAAAACATGGCCCGTTGTCGCTCACAAGGACATCAGGTAGCCTGTGCGTGGCAAACATGGCCTGCAGGCTTTCAGTGGTGGCAGCGGACGTGCTTGCCGACATTATCTCACATTCAATCCATTTGGAGTAGGCATCGACAACCTCAAGGAACACTTTACCCAAGAACAGGTCTGCATAGTCGACATGGACCCTAGACTACAGTTTGGAGGGCCAAGACCATAAACTTAATGGTGCCTCCCTGGATGCATTACTTAACTGCAAGCATGTGTTATATCTGTGCACGTAGGACTCTAAGTCCACATCGATACCGGGCCAACACACTTGGGATCTGGCTATCGCTTTCATCATTACGATGCCTGGGTGGGTACTGTGGAGGTCACTGATGAAAGTGTCTCTGCCCTTCTTGGGGACCACTACCGGATTTACCCACAGAAGGCAGTCTGCCTGATAGACATTTCATCTTGGCGCAGCTGGAACAGTTTTATCTCTTCCTGCATTTCCACTGGGACACTGGACCAGCTCCCGTGAAGCACACAGTTTTTAACGAGGGACAGTAAGAGGTCCTGGCTTGTCCAGGTTCTAATCTGTCAGGCTGTGACGGGTGATTACTCACTCTCAACTGCTTCCAAAATCATGACTAAATCTGTGGGCTGCACCATTTCCACCCCCGTGGTGGGCAATGACAGCCTGCTGAGAGCATCGGCACAGTTTTCTGTGCCTGGCCTGTGGCGGATGGCGTAGTTGTATGCGGACAACGTGAGCACCCATCTCTGGATGCGGGCCGATGCATTCGTATTTATCCCCTTACTCTCGGAAAACAGGGATATCAGTGGCTTATGGTCAGTTTCCAATTAGAATTTTAGCCCAAACAGATATTGATGCATTTTCTTTACTCGATAGACACGCTTCTTTTTCAATCATGCTGTAGGCTCTCTCAGCCTTAGACAGACTCCTGGATGCATAAGCAACCAGTTGCAATTTCCCAAAATCATTAGCTTGTTGCAATACACACCCAATGCCATACGACAACGCATCACATGCTAGTGCCTAACGCTTATATAGATCATACAACACAAGCAATTTGTTTGAGCATAACAATTTTCTCGCTTTTACAAAGGCATTTTGTTGGCTTTTGCCTCATACCCATTCGTCTCCTTTGCCCCAAATCCATTCTAGGCCTCCTGAACGAACAAAATAGTTCAGGAGGCCTAGAAGCGACTGCAGCTCCGTCACGTTCTGTGGCCTCGGTGCGTTCTCGATTGCCTCCATCTTCGAATCGGTGGGCCTGATGCCGTGTGCCGCAATTCTTCTCCCCAGGAACTCTGCATCAGGCACCAGGAAAACGCACTACGAGCATTTTAACTTGAGCCCCAGGCGGTTGAGTCGACGAAGAACCTCCTCCAAGTTCTGCAGATGCTCGACTGTGTCCCGACCTGTAACCAAGATACCGTCCTGGAAGACCACCGTGCGCGGGACCATCTTCACTAAGCATTCCATGTTTCTCTGGAATATCACTGCAGCTGATCGAATTAGAAATGGGCATCTGTTATAAATGAAGAGACCTTTGTGCATGTTGATGCAGGTGAGGGCCTTCGATGATTCCTCCAGCTCCTGCATCATGTAGGCCGAGGTCAAGTCCAGCTTCGTGAACGTCTTTCCTGCTGCCAGCATAGCAAAAGGTCGTCGGCCTTTGGTAATGGGTATTGGTCCTGCAGGGAGAAACGATTGATAGTTACTTTGTAATCACCACAGATTCTGACGGTTCCATCTCCCTTGAGGACAGGAACGATCAGACTGGCCCACTCGTTGAATTCAATCGCCGAAATGAAGACCTCTTGTTGCAGCTGGTCTAGCTTGATCTCTACCCTTTCTCTCATCATGTATGGTACTGCTTTCGCCTTGTGATGGATGGGTCGCACCCCCGGAATTAGGTGGATCTGCACTTTTGCTCCTTGGAACTTCCTGATGCATGGTTCGAACAGCAAGGGGAATTTGTTTAAGACCTGGGCACACAAAGTGCCGTCAGCGGATGAGAGCACTGGGACGTCGTCCCAGTTCCAGCATATCTTTCCCAGCCAGCTCCTGCTGAGCATCGTGGGGCCATCGCCCGGTACCATCCAGAGTGGTAGCTTGTGCACCACTCCATCGTAGGAGACATTTACAGTAGCACTGCCGATTACGGGAATCAGTTCTTTTCTATAGTTCTCAGTTTTGCGAATTGGAATCAAGACTGGCCTTGAGGCCTTGCTGCACCACAATTGTTCAAAAGTCTTTTTGCTCATAATGGACTGGCTCGCGCCTGTGTCCAACTCCATTGACACTGGGAGTCCATTTAGTTCAACCTTCAGCATTATCAGGGGACACATAGTGGTAAATATATGCACCCCATATTCCTCTGCCTCCTCGGTCTGAGGCTCTGGTTCATCGTGATCCGCTGTGGATCTGTCCTCCTCTGCAACATGAGGGTTTGCAGGATTAAGAGGATTAGCAGCTCGCCTGCACATACGTTGGAAGTGTCTCATTGTTCCACAGCCCTTGCTAATGTACCCTTTGAAGCGGCATGAATGGAAACGATGATCAGCCCCGCAGCGCCAACAGGATGTTAATGGCCTTGTATTCATCACCCTTGATGGTGGACTCTGAGACATCTGCCTATGTGCAGCTGCAGGCCTGCCCTGTACGTTGCAATTTGAAAACATCATCACTTTGTTCAGAGTACTTGTAGCAGCAGTCGTGTGCTGAGAGATTTGCTTACTATTGTCACCGGTGACAATCGCTATGGCCTTATTCAAGGTTGGGGTCTCTACACTCAAAAGTTTGCGAAGTATGGTTACGTGGCCAATGTCAAGTACGAAAAAGTCTCTGACCATGTTCTCCAAATGTCCTTCAAATTCGCAATGTCCTGCAAGGCGTCTTAGCTCGGTGACATAACTTGCCACTTCTTGGCCTTCAGACCTTTTGTAGGTGTAGAACCAGTACCTCGCCATCAGAACGCTTTCCTTCGGGTTCAGATGCTCCCAGACCAATGTGCACAAATCATTGTACGATCTCTCTGTGGGGTTCGCTGGAGCGAGCAGATTTTTCATGAGGCCATATGTTGGTGCCCCGCAAATGGTGAGGTAGTGTTCGCTTCTCCTTCCAGCTCGTTGGCCACAAAGTATTGGTCGAGTCGCTCCACGACTGTTTCCCAATCATCACCCTCGAGAATTTCTCCAGGATACCCACTGTTCTCTGCATGGTTGGGTTTGTTATCTGTATCTCATCACCAGTTGTTATGTATGAAGAAAGAGTCTGACTGGATACTATGAGCTCAAAGTAAAGTGTGACCTTAATCTTTTATTGCAGGTCTCCAGAGTGCCTCTCCAGCCTGCGATGCCTCCTTAAGTACCCGTTCTCCCAAAGGATTATGGGATCCCTTGGGACTCTAGGAGATGAGGCCCCTGGTGGCTGTACAAGGTAAATACAAGTTTACATATATAACAACAACGAAATGCGACTTGCAAATTTTTCCAATATGGAACCCAACAATGTGTCCGAGATACTAATACGCAATCTGACGAGTCAACAGCAGTACAACGCCCACACCCTACTCCCTGTGCGAGCATCAAACGCAGCACTGACCGAGACCTCTGAGCCCCGGCACAACTCCCTTAAAATAACGCCCCGGATTTGTTTCTCCACCTTCTGCAGTCCAACTTTTTCAGGCGTCATTGACGCCAGCCGTTAAGTGAGGCAGCAAAAGTGAAATGTGGCGAGAAGGGCGCCAAGGATGATTTGTACGCATAATGACATCATGATTTCCATGGTGTTAGCGGCGGTACGTCACGTTTTAACGCCCTTAAAAAATGACCACGAAATTTCACGGCAGGCGGCAACAGCACCTAATGGCAGTCCAAACCGCCTTATGCCCAATTAACACCTATGACCGGCATTATCGGAAGGCATTAGCATCTGAATTTCGACCCCAAAGTGTTGAAAATAAAGATTTTAGGGGTTGAAATTTGGTACCGTCTGCATTGAGGCGGTGACGTCACCAATGCATTATCTTTAGCGCAGGGCGGTGTCTACCGCCTCAATGTGCAAAATTCAGTTGTTTCGTCCCAAGAGGTGAATGAAGCACTAAGAGAAGCTATCCACCCTAACCTTAGGAGCAGTAGCGCAGGAGGCCAACTCTATTATTTTGCTGCTAGGATGCTGGTGTCAGCACCAGGCGCTATAACAGGCGAAAAAATGAATTTAGCAAAAGCAGGACTATGGCGGCGTTGCACACTCGGTGACGTCACCAAGCAGGCGGCGCTACTGAGTTCAGTGCAAACTGTCAGCGCCGCTGCTAAACCTTCACTGAAGTTCACGGCAGGTTCTAACAGCGCGGCGCTTGGGTGGTAGGTGTTTAGCAGCCCCTTAGTGCCCTTCTCTGGTGCTAACGGGTGGCACTAAACAGCCGAATTTCTACCCCTTAATGTTTTGACAGCACATTAACAGAAACTTCACATGAACATTGGCTAACGCACACAAGTGCTACCCTTGTGTGTTGTTAGTTGGTATGCTTGCACTAGGATGAGGGTGAGTGTGAAGGGTGGATCGTGAGATGGGGAAGTGATAATGTAGATAGAGACGGATGGGTGGAGGTGCAAGGTAAGTTTGTGTGAGTAAGGATGTGCAGGAGTAGGATTGGGAAGGCAGAGTGATGGCGATGTGATGAGTGGCACTGCAGAATGTGGTTGAGTGTGGCTTTGCAGTAATGTTTTGTGATCTACTAAGACCATTGAAAGGTTTGGGCCACTGAAGCCAGCTCCTCCTGACGATATCCCTGCTTGTGTCCTCCTGTGCCATGTGCAACCAGGCTGCGTTGGTCTGATGGGGAGGTCTCTTCTACACTTTGGAAGGGAGGAGAACCTCCCTGCAAGGGAGAGCCCTAGGTGCAGCCTTGCAGCTCTATGCAGTGCTTGTCAATGTTTGCAGTACCTCAATCGTGTAGAGCACTGACAGCACAACTGTCAAAATAAATTTGCGCATGGTCCCTTAAAGGAATCCAGCTGATGATGCGTCATCAAATTATGTCACCAGACCCGCTTCCTTTAACTGGCCAGGAAACACTCTGGGTGGGCTTAACAAGCCCAATCAGGGGAAATTCATTCTACACAGCAGGCTGGAGCCGGCAGTGGGCTGGGACCCACCTCCGAGGTCACCTGCCACGGACCCGTTGAGGTAGTGAAAAACTCGTTCTCAGACAATCTATCTCTGGCTTCAGATGGACTACCCAATTTTAACAAGGCAGGTTTAGAAATACTTTTCAAATAAATGACTGAGGCAAATGTTGTGTTGGCCTTCATAGCCAGGGGATTTGAGTATAGGAACAGGGAGGTCTTACTGCAATTGTACAGAGCCTTGGTGAGGCCTCACCTGGAATATTGTGTTCAGTTTTGGTCTCCTAATTTGAGGAAGGACGTTCTTGCTTTTGAGGGAGTGCAGTGAAGGTTCACCAGACTGATTCCTGGGATGGCAGGACTGACATATGAGGAGAGACGGGATCAACTGGGCCTTTATACACTGGAGTTTAGCAGGATGAGAGGGAATCTCATAGAAACATATCAGATTAGAAACATAGAAAATAGGTGCAGGAGTAGGCCATTCGGCCCTTCGAGCCTGGACCGCCATTCAATAAGATTATGGCTGATCATTCCCTCAGTACCCCTTTCCTGCTTTTTCTCCATACCCCTTGATCCCCTTAGCCGTAAGGGCCATATCTAACTCCCTGTTGAATATATCTAATGAACT
This sequence comes from Pristiophorus japonicus, assembly GCF_044704955.1. Classification (NCBI taxonomy): domain Eukaryota; kingdom Metazoa; phylum Chordata; class Chondrichthyes; family Pristiophoridae; genus Pristiophorus; species Pristiophorus japonicus. Next base: position 497,881,340 of record NC_091977.1, on the reverse strand, counting down.
GGCATCAACAACTCCCTGCAGCAGGGAATTCCATAGGTTAACAACTCTCTGAGTGAAGAAGTTTCTCCTCATCTCAGTCCTAAATGGCCTACCCCTTATCCTAAGACTATGTCCCCTGGTTCTGGACTTCCCCAACATCGGGAACATTCTTCCCGCATCTAACCTGTCCAGTCCCGTCAGAAACGTATATGTTTCTATGAGATCCCCTCTCATCCTTTTAAACCCCAGTGAATAAAGGCCCAGTTGATCCAGTCTCTCCTCATAATGACAGTCCAGCCATCCCTGGAATCAGTCTGGTGAACCTTCGCTGCACTCCCTCAATAGCAAGAACGTCCTTCCTCAGATTAGGAGACCAAAACTGAACACAATATTCCAGGTGAGGCCTCACTAAGGCCCTGTACAACTGCAGTAAGACCTCCCTGCTCCTATACTCAAATCCCCTAGCTATGAAGGCCAACATAACATTTGCCTTCTTCACCGCCTGCTGTACCTGCATGCCCACTTTTAGTGACTGATGAACCATGACACCCAGGTCTCGTTGCACCTCCCCTTTTCCTAATCTGCCGACATCGAGATAAAATTCTGCCTTTGTGTTTTTGCCCCCAAAATGGATAACCTCACATTTATCCACATTATACTGCATCTGCCATGCATTCTGACGGGACTGGACAGGTTAGATACGGGTAGAATGTTCCCGATGTTGGGCAAATCCAGAACCAGGGGACACAGTCTTAGGATAAGGGGTCAGCCATTTAGGACTGAGATGAGGAGAAACTTCTTCACTCAGAGAGTTGTTAACCTGTGGAATTCCCTGCCGCAGAGAGTTGTTGATGCCAGTTTATTGGATATATTCAAAAGGGAGTTAGATATGGCCCTTACGGCTAAGGGGCTCAAGGGTCATGGAGAGAAAGCAGGAAAGGGGTATTGAGGGAATGATCAGCCATGATCTTATTGAATGGTGCTGCAGGCTCGAAGGGCCCAATTGCCTACTCCTGCACCTATTTTCTATGTTTCTATGTTTCTATGTTTCTATGTTGTGTCTCTGAGCACAGCAAGACCTGCCAACAAAACATGCATACAAATAAAACACTCAAATAAAATGGCTTGGACCTTGCTTGGACACCTGTCCAGACATAGTGCTGTGGATATCTTGTTGGACTAGACTTATGCCTTCTTGACTGTTTTGGGGCTGATCCAAGCAAAGTTCCCAGAGACAGAATTATTTTACATCTTATGTTAGCATTACTTGATCCTCCCCGGCATTGTTCATGGATAGTCTGAGATCCTGAGCATGGTTGTAATGTTTAGCTGCTAAGGTAGAGCAAGACTTTTAATATATTATTGATAAATAGATAGATACATGCTAATAGAAAAATACAATTTAGCCTATCAATATTATAATGATCCCTTTCGGATTGTTACCTCCTCTATTCTTAACACCTCAGTTCTATTATTCTGGGGGTGATTTTAATGCTACCCAGCCAACAGACAGGGGTACAGTTAAAATCAACCAGGTTATTTACCTGCTCTGATAACGTACGGATTCCACCTATTGGAATTTTTATCTAGGCTTCTGTACGGCAGCTTTGCCACCTGCCCAAAGCTGGCAGAGTCCTTCTTTAAATATACATTTCCCTGTGGATCGTCCGCAGTGATTCCGTGAAGCTGTGATGATTGGCATTCTATAATGACAACCATATTCCTTTGTGTCAGATATGACTCCAGCCACTGGAAGGTTTTCCCTTTGGCCTCATCGACTTCAGTCTTGCCAGGACAACTTGCTGCCATACTCAGCCGAATGCTGCTACTGTTAAGTTTTAGATGTGTGAAATGAAAGGGTTCAATGCATAGAACCTTCTGTGACTTCTTGTAATCACAATCTCTGTACCAACAAAATATTTATCCATCTCTTGTATATTTGGCTAATTAACTTAACCTCAAAAGTTCTCAGGCTGGCAGATGGAATGTCCATTGCACTGGAGCACTTCATTTCGGCTCCATTACAGAAACTGGGATGTGCAGATGAATGAATATTTGCAGACCAAGGCACATTTATATAGAACTTTTCTCAGTAGGTCAGTTGGTCGGTTGGTAGTAGGTAGGTAGGTAGATAGATGGATGGATGTTAGATAAGAATATCAAGGGATACGGAGCAAAGGCTGGAAAATGGAGTTGAGGTGCAGATCAGCCATGGTCCATATGAATGGCAGATCAAGGCAGAGGGACTGAATGACCTACTCCTGTTCCTAATGTTTTGTACTTTGCTAGATTTTACAAGGGCTGTTGAAGGAGCGAGCTTGATGGGCTAAATTACCTTTCTTCATCTATTTTTCAGATATTCCAACCCAAGCAAAGTCACATAAACTGTATCTAAAATTGCTAAGCAGGGGTCCAGCCTTTTTGCCAGAAAATTGATCAATTTTCATTGGTACAGGATAGAGGGTACGAAATGTGGAATTGGCATGGAGTCAGAATTTGACATTCAACTCAGAAATGATTATCTTTAAAGATGTGCCACTCTGGCTTTAGATAGATTAAATTGTGGATAGTGAATGGCATGAAGAAAAACACAGTTGGAACCCTACTCCAACTGTCTCATTCACAATTACTAAATGAATCATCTAGTTGGCTAAATTGCAACTAGCCACAGTTCCATTAATATGTAGTCTACTGACACTTACTCACAGCATCCAACTTACATTTTCCTTTTGTCAGTGAATTGATTTCAACATTCAGAAACATCTTTTAACAAAGTGCCATTGGATAATGACACAGTAGGTATCACTTCAGTGTGCCTATTCCCATTTCTGTTTTTTTGTTCAGCATCTACTGGACATTTTATATTATAGGCATGCTGACATATAGGTCAGCACCCAAGATGTCGAGTATTAAGTGATTCTAGATCATTCATGTTGTATTGTTGTCCTCCTTCGAAGGCAGGACCCTTTTATTGCTGAAAAAGCTTTGGATTCAGATCAGTTCGAGATTTGAAAAAAATAGTAATGATTGGGATGATGAAAGTGGAAATGCCAGGGATCAAAGTTGAAAGATACTAAAGTGGCAGATAATGCAAGTGGTGACTCAATGCTTATTTCTTTTGTTTCGTGGGAAATCTACTTAAAGACCCTAAGACAGGATGCCAACTAGGTTGTGAAGAATTGGAAGTAAGACACCAAGCTTGGCTTTTTAAATGCCCATACATTCTAGGAGGAAGGAAAAGCATTTCACAGTCTTGACATCCTGGGAAAGAATGAGAAGAAAAGGAAGATGCAACGAAGACGTATGTAAGATGACAAACTGGAGCTTAGAAAATGGCAGTGGAACAGGCATAGAGAATGAAATATTCTGTGCAATACTATGAATCCAATTGTGTTAGGATCTAGTATGTGTGGAACACAACTGGTCTCAGTTGATTAATGTAAATTTAATGTTAAATTGGCGTCATGGAACTTTCATGAACATTTTTCTTGAAAATGTTGTCTCTGTCTATTCAGCGCTCAGGAAATAAATTGCATTGACTCCATGACCACGTAGCTTCTGTAGGTTGCATTGGAAGCAGCAGGGGTCAATTATTCAAACTGACCTTTCTCATCTATCTAGGTAAAGGTTTTGAGATCTTCCATTACACTTCAGGTATCACACTCCAGAAATCTACTTCAGATGCCACAAGTGTATAAAAAGAGGATAGAAATTTCAATGGTGCTGTTGCACTTTCCTATGACCTACTCTCAAAATTCAATGACCTGACCAGAGCAGGGAAGGTAAGATGTTCACCATGCTCCCCAATTATTTCTTGTCCACTATAAGAACCATATGCAACTACCTGAGTTGGAACTAGTTAAACAGTGACTTTGCAGCAAAAACCTCTGGAAAGATGCAGACTGCTGTGGCATGCAGCTGGTGTCCAACTTGTACATGGGTGTCTACACGAAGCAGCTCTGGATCTCCCTCCAGCCCTGGTCCAAGCTTTCAGCATGGACCGATCACAGACACATGCTTCATCAGCTTGGCATCTTCCCAACATGCCCCACCTTTCTGGTCTTGAGTTTCTGGGGAAACATGCAAGGGAGCAGCTGGATGGAGGCTCCTCTAGGTGCCGGGTCCAAGCAGGGTGCTCCCAGAGAGTAAGGGGATCTTAATTCCTGTGTCTAAGACTCCTTTTTTCCCTCCTTGTTTGAAGCTGCCTTGCTGAAAGCTTGTGACCATCACTGTCATGTCCCGTTTGTTCGATGCACAGCCGCCAGTTGTTTGGAGGGGAGGTGTTGCCCAGACCCAACCTCTAACGCTTTGATTGGTCCCTGAAACAATTACCACCCAAGCCCCAACAGGCTATGTGGAGAGTGTTATAGCTCACCTTTCTTGGCATATAAATCTCCCATCAGGTCCCCACCTGAATTCCCATCACTCTCTCTTGCTCTAGTTTCTCTCCCATATCACACTAAGCCTTCTCGAGTTCTTATCCATGAGAACCACCTCCTGCTTCCTTGACCATCCAACTCTATTTCATAGCCCCCATACTAATTGAAATTGCAACCAGTGCTCCCTCCTCAGGGACTGACCCTCTTCCTCTGAAACCTGCCATCATTACTACCCTCTTGCCTAGATGTCCTTGCAAATGACCGCTCCATCTCAATCTATGTGTTTAAATCCCTTCATGGCCTTGATCTTCCTATCTCAGTAAACTTCTCCAACCCTACAAACTCATCAGTACTTTCCACTCCTTCGACTCTGACCACTTATAAATCTCCCCATCTATGCCCGTTGTGCATGCAACTGCTCAGGCCCCATACTCTGGAATTCTCTTCCAAAACCTCTTTACCTCTCTCTCCTTTAAGAGTGTAGTCCAGTGGTTATGTGACTGACTAGTAATCCAGAAGCCTGGACATTTAATTCAGAGAATCTCGGCTAGAAATTGCATAGCGCTCCGTTTAGGGCGATAACTTTTGCGAGAGTATGTTTTGCCGCTAAACATTTGATTCTGCAGGGGACTTCCACTTTCGCGTTCAAAGAGGGCAGTGGAATGCTAACTCAAGCGCTACCACTTCCCTTAGAGCACTAAAGGGAGTGAGAGGGGTGGTATCGGCAGAGCGCTGCACAATGTTCCATGCAGCACTGTTGGTTTTACAGGCACCTTCCCTCCCTTAAAGGGAAAGGCCAATACTGCAAACAATGAAGCCTAAGGCAGGTTCGTCGATAGCACTTGCGATACATGCATAGCAGGGCTGAGCAATCGGGGGCTCAAAAAAAATGTAAATACAGCACACCGGAGACATAATTAAGTTTTGGCCTACATGATCATCACTGGCTTTAATTATCGCTCCCCAAGCAGCCAGCCGAGGTGACAATGCCTCCTGCAGCTGCCGTTGTTGATGACCGGCGATGCTGCAGGGGACGGAAGCAAATTTTACATCCAGGGCAATAACGGGGTTCCGTGCACTGAATGATGTGACGATCTCCAGGGCACAAGAGATCAAGGCAGTAATTTATAGTGCCAGCACTAACCCGCCAGGGAAGTTCGCAGGCTCGGTGCTTTCGCCGCTCCCATTCGGTAACCCCTTAGCGTCCCGTTACCGCCCCCGGGGGCGCTAACTGGAGGCGCAAATGTGACCAATTTCTCCCCTTCTGTGTTTCAATTCCACTGTGACAGTTTGAAAATTTGAATTTAGTTTAAAAAATCTCGAAATAAAACCTGATCATGAAGTTGTCATATTGTCGTAAAAATCCAACTTGTTCAATAATGTACTTTAGGGAAGGAAATCTGTTGCCCTTACCCAATTTGGCTTTTTTGTGACTCCATAACTCCCTCTAAAATTGCTTGGAAGCCATTCAGTTGTCTCAGACCTCAGGAAGAAGGCCAATCACCACTTTCTCAGGGCAACTGTGAAACATAGAACCATAGAAACATAGCAAATAGGTGCAGGAGTCGGCCATTCGGCCCTTCGAGCCTGCACCGCCATTCAATGAGTTCATGGCTGAACATGCAACTTCAGTACCCCATTCCTGCTTTCTCGCCATACCACTTGATCCCCCGAGTAGTAAGGACTTCATCGAACTCCCTTTTGAATATATTTAGTGAATTGGCCTCAACTACTTTCTGTGGTAGAGAATTCCACAGGTTCATCACTCTCTGGGTGAAGAAGTTTCTCCTCATCTCGGTCCTAAATGGCTTACCCCTTATCCTTAGACTGTGACCCCTGGTTCTGGACTTCCCCAACATTGGGAACATTCTTCCTGCATCTAACCTGTCTAAACCCGTCAGAATTTTAAACGTTTCTATGAGGCCCCCTCTCATTCTTCTGAACTCCAGTGAATACAAGCCCAGTCTTTCTTGATAGGTCAGTCCCACCATCCCGGGAATCAGTCTGGTGAATCTTCGCTGCACTCCCTCAATAGCAAGAATGTCCTTCCTCAAGTTAGGAGACCAAAACTGTACACAATACTCCAGGTGTGGCCTCACCAAGGCCCTGTACAACTGTAGCAACACCTCCCTGCCCCTGTACTCAAATCCCCTCGCTATGAAGGCCAACATGCCATTTGCTTTCTTAACCGCCTGCTGTACCTGCATGCCAATCTTCAATGACTGATGTACCATGACACCCAGGTCTCGTTGCGCCTCCCCTTTTCCTAATCTGTCACCATTCAGATAATAGTCTGTCTCTCTGTTTTTACCACCAAAGTGGATAACCTCACATTTATCCACATTATTCTTCATCTGCCATGCATTTGCCCACTCACCTAACCTATCCAAGTCGCTCTGCAGCCTCATAGCATCCTCCTCACAGCTCACACTGCCACCCAACTTAGTATCATCCGCAAATTTGGAGATACCACATTTAATCCCCTTGTCTAAATCATTAATGTACAATGTAAACAGCTGGGGCCCCAGCACAGAACCTTGCGGTATCCCACTAGTCACTGCCTGCCATTCTGAAAAGTACCCATTTACTCCTACTTTTTGCTTCCTGTCTGACAACCAGTTCTCAATCCACGTCAGCACACTACCCCCAATCCCATGTGCTTTAACTTTGCACATTAATCTCTTGTGTGGGACCTTGTCAAAAGCCTTCTGAAAGTCCAAATATACTACATCAACTGGTTCTCCCTTGTCCACTTTACTGGAAACATCCTCAAAAAATTCTAGAAGATTTTTCAAGCATGATTTCCCTTTCACACATCCATGCTGACTTGGACCTATCATGTCACCTCTTTCCAAATGCGCTGCTATGACATCCTTAATAATTGATTCCATCATTTTACCCACTACTGAGGTCAGGCTGACCAGTCTATAATTCCGTTTTCTCACTCCCTCCTTTTTTAAAAAGTGGGGTTACATTGGCTACCCTCCACTCGATAGGAACTGATCCAGAGTCAATGGAATGTGGGAAAATCACTGTCAATGCATCCACTATTTCCAAGGCCACCTCCTTAAGTACTCTGGGATGCAGTCCATCAGGCCCTGGGGATTTATCGACCTTCAATCCCATCAATTTCCCCAACACAATTTCCCGACTAATAAAGATTTCCCTCAGTTCCTCCTCCTTACGAGACCCTCTGACCCCTTTTATATCCGGAAGGTTGTTTGTGTCCTCCTTAGTGAATACCGAATCAAAGTACTTGTTCAATTGGTCTGCCATTTCTTTGTTCCCCGTTATGACTTCCCCTGATTCTGACTGCAGGGGACCTACGTTTGTCTTTACTAACCTTTTTCTCTTTACATATCAATAGAAACTTTTGCAATCCGCCTTAATGTTTCCTGCAAGCTTCTTCTCGTAATCCATTTTCCCTGCCCTAATCAAACCCTTTGTCCTCCTCTGCTGAGTTCTAAATTTCTCCCAGTCCCCGGGTTCGCTGCCATTTCTGGCCAATACGTATGCCACTTCCTTGGCTTTAATACTATCCCTGATTTCCCTTGATAGCCACGGTTGAGCCACCTTCCCTTTTTTATTGTTACGCCAGACAGGAATGTACAATTGTTGTAGTTCATCCATGCGGTCTCTAAATGTCTGCCATTGCCCATCCACAGTCAACCCCTTAAGTATCATTCGCCAATCTATCCTAGCCAATTCACACCTCATACCTTCAAAGTTACCCTTCTTTAAATTCTGGACCATGGTCTCTGAATTAACTGTTTCATTCTCCATCCTAATGCAGAATTCCACCATATTATGGTCACTCTTCCCCAAGGGGCCTCGCACAATGAGATTGCTAATTAATCCTCTCTCATTACACAACACCCAATCTAAGATGGCCTCCCCCCTCGTTGGTTCCTCGACATATTGGTCTTGAAAACCATCCCTTATGCACTCCAGGAAATCCTCCTCCACAATATTGCTTCCAGTTTGGCTAGCCCAATCTATGTGCATATTAAAGTCACCCATTATAACTGCTGCACCTTTATTGCATGCACCCCTAATTTCCTGTTTGATGCCCTCCTCAACATCACTACTGCTGTTTGGAGGTCTGTACACAACTCCCACTAACGTTTTTTGCCCTTTGGTGTTCTGCAGCTCTACCCATATAGATTCCACATCATCCAAGCTAATGTCTTTCCGAACTATTGCATTAATCTCCTCTTTAACCAGTAATGCTACCCCACCTCCTTTTCCTTTTAGTCTATCCTTCCTGAATGTTGAATACCCCTGGATGTTGAGTTCCCAGCCTTGATCATCCTGGAGCCACGTCTCCGTAATCCCAATCACATCATATTTGTTAACATCTATTTGCACGGTTAATTTATCCACCTTATTGCAGATACTCCTTGCATTAAGACACAAAGCCTTCAGGCTTGTTTTTTTAACACCCTTTGTCCTTTTAGAATTTTGCTGTACAGTGGCCCTTTTTGTTCTTTGCCTTGGGTTTCTCTGCCCTCCACTTTTCCTCATCTCCTTTCTGTCTTTTGCTTTTGCCTCCTTTTTGTTTCCCTCTGTCTCCTTGCATTGGTTCCCATCCCCCTGCCATATTAGTTTAACTCCTCCCCAACAGCACTAGCAAACACTCCCCCAAGGACATTGGTTCCGATCCTGCCCAGGTGCAGACCGTCCGGTTTGTACTGGTCCCACCTCCCCCAGAACCGGTTCCAATGCCCCAGGAATTCGAATCCCTCCCTGCTGCACCACTGCTCAAGCCACGTATTCATCTGTGCTATCCTGCGATTCCTACTCTGACTATCATGTGGCACTGGTAGCAATCCCGAGATTACTACTTTTGAGGTCCTACTTTTTAATTTAGCTCCTAGCTCCTTAAATTCGTTTCGTAGGACCTCATCCCTTTTTTTGCCTATGTCGTTGGTACCAATGTGCACCACGACAACTGGCTGTTCTCCCTCCCTTTTTAGAATGTCCTGCACCCGCTCCGAGACATCCTTGACGCTTGCACCAGGGAGGCAACATACCATCCTGGAGTCTCGGTTGCGGCCGCAGAAATGGCTATCTATTCCCCTCACAATTGAATCCCCTATCACTATCGCTCTCCCACTCTTTTTCCTGCCCTCCTGTACAACAGTGCCAGCCACGGTGCCATGAACTTGGCTGCTGCTGCCCTCCCCTGATGAGTCATCCCCCCCAACTGTACTCAAAGCAGTGTATCTGTTTTGCAGGGCGATGACCATCGGGGACCACTGCACTACGATCCTTGCACTACTCTTCCTGCTGATCTTCCATTCCCTATCTGGCTGTGGGCCCTTCTCCTGCGGTAAGACCAACTCGCTACACGTGCTACTCACGTCATTCTCAGCATCGTGGATCACAAATTCTAGCCTTAACAGCGATAGTCAAATCCCAAGAATTTATTTTAAGACCCTCCTTTGACCAAACCTTGTCACTCTTCTTGTTTTATTACTTTAGCTTCTACCTAAAAGGGAACTCAGATAGTTTTCTTCCCCTCCACAACAGAGGATTTGTGAGATCAATAATACCACCCTGTCGCTACTGTGAATAAGATCAGCTAAATAAGCACACAACAGGGATCAAATCTGGTCTGTTTAGTTCAGTTCCATAGTGCATCTAGCAACGAAACCATCAAAGAAGCCCAACGGGTGTTCCTTATTAAATCTATCAGCAACCATTACTATTCTTGTCATATATTCAGGCTTTTGTGATCTTTGCCGATAAGATGATTATCAATGTGCATGAGTGTCTCATGTTGTTAAGTCCTTTAGATTTCTTAACACCATTTCTACGTGTATTTGAACATACCAATGCTCACATATGCAGTCTTTCTTTTTTTTTCTCACTCAAACACATCTTAATTAGTTCTATTCTCTTGCTTAAATGTGAACTGCAATTTCTGCTGTGAATTCCCGCGGACATGGCTCTACGGTTTATTTTTCAGGGTTTTTTTCCTCTTTCACATTCCCATACCTCAAACTTTGCTTTCTCTTTCTTTCTCTTCCAGATGCGAATTAACTTGCTGTTTATTTCTGGCACTTAGTTTTTTAATTGCAGACTTCTATTTTTACCTTGGCGATGACTCATGGTGATCTGTGCAATCCCACTTTGTGATAGGAAGTGATGCTTGTTGAGCCTGCAATGCGACAGCAATAAAAACATAAAAGGACCCGAAATTGAAGAACTTATCGCCCACTGCCGCCGACTGCTGCCCACTGCTGCCGACATTCTATGATTCTACTTCATTGACTGTGAAGCAGGACATCCTGAGGTCATGAAAGGTCATAAATGCAAGATCTTCTTTCTTTACGTCTTACTATAGTAAATGCAAGGGTCTGCCATTGATAGGAAGTGGGCATATTAATATAGAAGTGTTGTAGATCCTTGCCACTGGACCAAGACCTAGCTCTGTCAAGCCCGTTTGGTGGCTGGTGTGCAATGGCCACCACACGTTAAAAAAATCCACGCACAGGCAACTTCCACCCTTCAACATGCAGTTCGGGACCTGGAATATTAGATCCTTCATTGAAACACCTGTGAACTCATCCCTTTTTGGCGTGGAAGCAAGTCTGCCTATGATGATGATAGATGTGTTGTAGACAAATGTAAAATTATGGTAGAGGTATAAATGGTGGCCAAGACACCAAGAGAACGCCCCTGCTCTTCTTGTTGAGCCACTTCCATTGTATAAATATTGGTTCCAATAAATTCCTCGACCCTGAAATTCTGTGGGGGCTCCACCAGCCTCCTGACAAAACTTGGAGACTAGCGAATCCCCCAGGGAAACAGTGGGGACCCAGTTGCAACATATTCATGAGTTTATTCAGTGAATTGTAAGGTACAGAACATCCCTTACAAGACCAATGATGGGCAGGCAGTGGGGCCAGAGGCCATGATTCCCTGAGCCAGGAATTTGTGCTCTTGATTCAGTTGGTACCTAGCTCTTCTTTCTCTCTTAGGCAGTCCCTCAGAGTTGAGGATGACTTGCTTCCACATTAATATGAGTTCTCAGGTAACTGATGAGTCCAATGCAGGACCTACAGTCTCTATCACAGGTAGGGCAGATAGTGGTTAGAGGGACAGGTGGTTAGGGTGTTTGGGTTGTCGTGCGCTCCTTCTGCTGTTTGCGATTGGCTTCCGCTTGCTCCCGGCAAAGAGACTCGTGGTGTTCGGCGCCTTTCTGGATGGCTCTCCACCACTTTGAGCGGGCTTGGGCCAGGGATTCCCTGGTGTCGGTGGGATGTTGCACTTTTTTAAGGAGGCTTTGAGGGTGCCCTTGAAACGTTTTCTCTGCCCATCTGGGGCTCACTTGCCGTGTCGGAGCTCTGAGTAGAGCGCTTGTTTTGGGAGCCTCGTACCGGGCATGCGGACGATGTGGCCCATCCATCAGAGCTGATAGAGCATGGTCAATGCTTCGATGCTGGGGATGTTGGCCTGAGCGAGAACACTGACGTTGGTGCGTCTATCTGCCAATGGATTTGCAGGATCTTACAGAGGCAGCGTTGGTGGTACTTCTCCAGTGCTTTGAGGTGCCTTTTATACATAGTCCATGTCTCTGAAGGAGGGCAGATATCACTACTGCTCTGTAGCCCATGGGCTTGCTGCCACGTTTGAGGTCCTGATCTTCAAACACTCTTTTCCTCAGGCGACCGAAGGCTGCACTGGAACACTGAAGGCGGTGTTGGACTCCATCATCAACGGCTGCCCTTGTTGACAGTAGGCTTCCGAGATATGGAAAATAATCCATGTTGTCCAAGGCCTTATACGGGATCTTGATAATTGGGGGGCAGTACTGTGTGGCGGGAGCAGGTTGATAGAGAACCTTTGTCTTACGGATGTTTAGTGTAATGCCCACACTCTCGTACACGTCGATGAAAGTGTTGACGATGGTTTGGAATTCGACCTCCGAGTGTGCGCAAATGCAAATATCGTCTGTGTACTGAATTCAATGGCAGACGATGGGACAACCTTGGATCTGGACTGGAAGCAATAGAGGTTGAACAGTTTCCCATTTGTTCTGTCGTTTAGCTTCACTCCGGAGGGGGGTTGGGGGGGTTATTGAGTGTGAGATGGAGCATTGCAGAAAGGAAGCGTAAGAAGAACGTTGGTGCGATGACACAGCCTTGCTTGACCCCGGTCCGCACATGTATTGGGTCTGTGGTGGATCCGTTGGTCAGGATCAAGGCTTGCATGCCATCGTGCAGCAGGTGGAGGACAGTGTCAAACCTAGCACAATGCGGATTTTGTCCCCTACGGGGCAGAACTGACATGATCTTTGCAGCGCGACAGCTGCAGGATAAAATGCAGGGAGCAGCGCCAGCCCTTATAAATGGCCTTTTTCAATCTTACAAAGGCCTTTGACACTGTCAACCACGAGGGTCTATGGAGCATCCTCCTCCATTTCGGATGCCCCCAAATGGTTGTCAACATCCTTCGTCTGCTCCATGACGACATGCAGGCCGTGATCCTTACCAACGGCTCCATTACAGACCCAATCCACGTCCAGATTGGGGTCAAGAAGGGCTGCGTCATCGCTCCACCCCTCTTCTCAATCTTCCTCACTGCCATGCTCCACCTCACAGTCAACAAGCTTCCCGCTGGAGTGGAACTAAACTACAGAACCAGAGGGAAGCTGTTTAACCTTCGCCGCCTCCAGGCCAGGTCCAAGATCACCCCAACCTCTGTCGTTGAGCTGCAATACACGGACAACGCCTGCGTCTGTGCACACACAGAGGCTGAACTCCAGGATATAGTTGACGTACTTACTGAGGCATACGAAAGCATGGGCCTTACGCTAAACATCCGTAAGACAAAAGTCCTTCACCAGCCTGTCCTCGCCGCACAGCACTGCCCCCCAGTTATCAAATCCATGGCGTGGCCCTCGAGAATGTGGACCATTTCCCATACCTCGGGAGCCTCTTATTAACAAAAGCAGACATTGATGAGGAGATTTGACACCGCCTCCAGTGCGCCAGTGCAGCTTTGGTCGCCTGACAAAAAGAATGTTCAAAGACCAGGCTCTCATATCTACCACCAAGCTTATGGTCTACAGGGCTGTAGTAATACCCGCTCTCCTGTGTGGCTCAGACGCAAGGACCATGTACAGTAGACATCTCAAGTCACTGGAGATATAGCACCAATGATGTCTCCGCAAGATCCTACAAATCCTCTGGGAGGACAGGCGCACCAATATCAGCGTCTTCGTCCAGGCTAACATCCCCAGCATTGAATCACTGACCACACTGGATCAGATCCGCTGGGCAGGCCACATAGTTCGCATGGCAGACAAAGATTCCCAAAGCAAGTGCTCTATGCGGAGCTCCTTCACAGCAAACGAGCCAAAGGTGGACAGCGGAAATGTTTCAAGGACACCCTCAAAGCCTCCCTGATAAAGTGCGACATCCCCACCGACACCTGGGAGTCCCTGGCCAAAGACCACCCTAAGTGGAGGAAGAGCATCTGGGAGGGCGCTGAGCACGTCGAGTCTCAATGCCGAAAGTGTGCAGAAATCAAGCGCAGGCAGCGGAAATAGCGTGCGGCAAACCAGACCCACCCACCCCTTCCCTCAATGACTATCTGTCCCACATGTGACAGAGTCTGTGGCTCTCGTATTGGACTGTTCAGCCACCTAAGAACTCACTTCAGGAGTGGAAGCAAGTCTTCCTCGATTCTGAGGGACTGCCTATGATGATGATGATGATGTTATGTCTAAGTGAATAGAGGTGTACTAGCCTCCCCAAAGGTGCATGTGGGCTCTACTATTGGGATCCATACCATACAAGTGGCCTCGATCCATAAGTAACAATGAGGATTATTTTGGAAAATTGTTCAGAGATCGGCTCCAAAGGGTGTTAATTAGACGATTGCTGGGATCAGTGGAGGAGGACTGGGCAACCCTTCTCTGTGGGTGGAGCAATGCCAAAGTCTCCATGAGCATGTGATAGGCAAGTGCTAGAGAAATTCCCAAAGTGGCGCTTTACCTACCTGCTCAATACGAATGTGGTGTCCTCCCACTGACCCCATAACTTGCAGATGGGGTCCGCACTCGACGACTGTGTTGGGCATGATCTCACTGTAACTACCCATGACTTTTGGGGCCCTGTCATATTTTTTCTTCATACTTAGGGAATGAGCAGAGATGGCGAAAGAGAATTAATTTGATGCTTGAGAAAAGGTCAGAATCTGGAACAGAATTACTGCAGCTGGAGGTGATTCGATCCACCACCTGAAACTACATTGACTGTGAGCACGGAGATCACCTTGATTTGTTAATATAAGTCCCCTGATAATTGGTGGCAGAATGGTTGAGGAGGCGATATTTGCTGTTGCGATTTCCTGCAGCAAATGGAAGAAAGGGAAAACAGACACTGAAATTGAAATTGTTGGCATGTTCTGTCATGCCCATATAGGGAATAAAAACTGCTCAGCGAAAATCATTCATGGTAGCTCTTATCTTTCATCTGACCTTTTCTCAAGTATCAAGATAATTCTTATCTCGGGATGAACAATGCAGACTGTGGTGTAATATATTGTCTCTCTCCTTATTGCTGCCGTTGATGGCTAGTTCAAGAGGGAATGATTATGGGGAAATCTATTAGTGACATTTTTTTGTGTGATTGTCGGATAAGTTTATGGAGCTTAGAAATTCATGTTAGTGTAAAGCATTATGCTGATGGTGACTCAGTGACAGTGGCCACAGGGTGGTACAGTGCTTACTAACCCCACGCTTTCTGATCCTAATGATGTTTCTGGGGGTCGCAAAGGAAGTACAGTACAAATATGTTCAAATCAGGCATTTCAGCAAGCAGGGGATGGGTTGGATAGTTAAGCCCAACATTGCTGCAGGAATCTACTCTGTTGCGATGTATTCATCTTGGCCAGATGAAACATGCATTGAGGGAACGGCTGGACAGACAAAGCCGAAGTCTTTTAAAGGTGGACCAATTGATATTTTCTTCCCACTGTATGTTTTTGGTCACCACAGCAACGGCAAACAAGCAATGTACATGGTAGAGAAGGCCCAGCGAGAGCCTAAGGATACTGATGTTTACCATGGAGGCATTGACATTGTGCCATCACTTTTGGGAAGATCTGTTGACCATAAATAACATCTGAACAGCACTGTCAATGCCCATCAAAATCAGCTCGGCTCTCAATATTTGTGCCGGACTAGCACTGGGGAAGTCTGCAGAATCAGTTAGGTTGCTGTCTATAGATATATTGAGATCACTATTGCATTATTCAGCAGATGCAATGGCTTCAACTCTTTTACCAACTCTCTTTGACATTCAATTAAAGGCCAAATTAAAAAGCAGAACCACAAAGGTAATAATCTCTGGATTACTACCCGAGCCACGAGCAAATAGATTAAATAAGATCAGAGAGCTAAACTTGTGGCTCAAAGACTGGTGTGGGAGAAATGGGTTTGGTTCCTGGGGCACTGGCACCAGTACTGGGCTAAGAGGGAGCTGTTCCGTTGGGATGGACTCCGCTTGAAACGTGCTGGGGCTAGGGTCCTGGCGAACCGAATAACTAGGGCAAATAAAAAGAAGTAAAAAAAAAGATAGCCATCTGTGGCTATCTAAAGAAATAAAGGATGGTATCCAATTAAAAACAAGGGCATACAAAGTGGCCAAAACTAGTTGGAGGACAGAAGATTGGGAAGTTTTTAAAAGCCTGCAAAGAATGACTAAAAAAATGATTAAGAAAGGGAACATAGACTATGAAAGTAAACTAGCATGAAATATAAAAACAGATAGCAAGAGTTTCTGCAGGTATATAAAAAGGAAAATAGTGACGAAAGTAAATGTTGTTCCCTTAGAGGACGAGACCAGGGAATTAGTAATGGGGAACATGGAGATGGTAGAAACTCTGAACAAATATTTTGTATCCGTCTTTACGGTAGAGGACACTAAAAATATCCCAACTGTGGATAGTCAAGGGGCTATAGGGGGTGAGGAACTTAACACAAACACAATCACTAAGGAGGTGATACTCAGTAAGATAATGGGACTAAAGGCAGATAAATCTCCAGGACCTGATGGCTTGCATCCTTGGGTCTTAAGGGAAGGAGCAGCAGGGATTGTGGATGCATTGGTTGTAATTTACCAAAATTCCCTGGATTCTGGGGTGGTCCCAGCAGATTGGAAAACTGCAAATATTACACCCCTATTTAATAAAGGAGGCAGAAAAAAAACAGGAAACGATAGACCAGTTAGCCTAATATCTGTTGTTGGGAAAATGCTGGACTCTATTATTAAGGAAACAGTAGCAGGACATTTGGAAAATCATAATTCAGTCAGGCAGAGTCAGCATGGATTTATGAAGGGGAAGTCATGTTTGACAAATTTGCTGGAATTATTTGAGGATGTAACAAACAGGGTGGATAAAGGGGAACCAGTGGATGTGGTGTATTTGGACTTCCAGAAGGCATTTGACAAGGTGCCACATAAAAGGTTACTGCTCAAGGTGAAAGTTCACAGGGTTGGGGGTAATATATTAACATGGATAGAGGATCAGCTAACTAACAGAAAACAGAGAGTCAGGGTAAATGGTTCATTCTCAGGTTGGCAATCAGTAACTAGTGGGGTGCTGCAGGGATCAATGATGGGACCCTAACTATTTACAATCTATATTAAAGACTTGGATGAAGGGACCGAGTGTAACGTAACTAAGATTGCTGACGATACAAAGATGGGAGGAAAAGCAATATGTGAGGAGGACACAAAAAACCTGCAAAAGGACATAGACAGGCTAAGTGAGTGGGCAAAAATTTGGCAGATGGAGTATAATGTTGGAAAGTGTGAGGTTATGCACTTTGGCAGAAAAAATCGAAGAGCAAGTTATTATTTAAATGGAGAAAAATTGCAAAGTGCTGCAGTACAGCAGGACCTGGGAGTCCTGGTGCATGAAACACAAAAGGTTAGTATGCAGGTACAGCAAGTGGTCAGGAAGGCCAATGGAATCTTGGCCTTTATTGCAATGGAGTATAAAAGCAGGAAGTCTTGCTACAGTTATACAGGGTATTGGTGAGGCCACTGCATACAGTTTTGGTTTCCATATTTACGAAGGGATATACTTGCTTTGGACAAGGTTCACTAGATTGATTCTGGAGATGAGGGGCTTGATCTATGAGGAAAGGTTGAGTAGGTTGGGCCTCCACTCATTGGAATTCAGAAGAATGAGAGGTGATCTTATTGAAATGTATAAGATTATGAGGGGGCATGACAAAGTGAATGCAGAAAGGATGTTTCCACTGATAGATGAGACTAGAATTAGGGGGCATAATCTTAAAATAAGGGGCCACCCATTTAAAACTGAGATGAGGAGGAATTTCTTCTCTCAGTGGGTTGTAAATCTGTGGAATTCGCTGCCTCAGAGAGCTGTGGAAGCTGGGTCATTGAATAAATTTAAGACAGAGATGGACAGTTTATTAAGGGAATAAGGGGTTATGGGGATTGGGCAGGGAAGTGGACTTGAGTCCATGATCGGATCAGCCATGATCGTATTAAATGGCGGAGCAGGCTCGAGGGACCATATGGCTTACTCCTGCTCCTATTTCTTATGTTCTTATGTTCTTATGTTCAATGATATTACCATGATGGAGTATCTCACCAACATCATCCTGGGATCACCAATAACCAGAAACTTAATTGGACCTTCCACATAAATGCCGTGGCTATGAGTAGGTCAGAGACTGGGTATTTTGTCGAAGGTGACTCAAGAAGCATAATAGAATAATCTCCACTTGTTTGCATGAACTCTCAGGCAGCTCAACACCAGATATGACAAAGTGATGGGTCCCTATTCCACCAGTCTAAACATCCACCCTCATCCACCTCTGGCATACTGTGTTTTACAGAAGTTCGACAGTGAGGGAAGTGCAAACTGAGCTCAGGCAAAAGAGAAAGCACTGCCGCGATATAAACTGACCAACCATAATGGTTTTGCAGGAAAGTTGAATAGAGTAATGGGAAGGGTTACAGCTGATATGACTGGAGGGTGCGAAATATCTAGATTTGAGACTAGGGAGAAGATTCATGAAAAGCAGTGAGAGATAAAGTAATTTGATATAAAAAAAAAATGATAAGGGTTCAACATTCCAAGAAATTAGCTTTAGGACTGAGTGTTATATATGTAACCCTCAGCGAAGGGAGGAAACATTTTTTTTAATGCAGCAAGTTGTTGTGATCTGGAATCCACTGCCTGACAGGGTGGTGGTAGCAGATTCAATTGTAACTTTCAAAAGGGAATTGGATAAATACTTGAAGGATTGTTTTTTTGTTTACTGGGCTATGTGGAAAGAGCAGGGGAGTGGGACTAATTGGATAGCTCTACCAAAGAGTCGGCACGGGTATGATGGGCCGAATGGCTTCCTTATGTGCTATATGATTCTATGATTCTCAGGCATCAGTTCAAATAAATGAAATGAACTCTCTCCTTGAATCTTTACAAAAGGTTTAACCGCTCCTGGCCTTTAAACCTGGTTTCCCACTCAATAATATTGCCCCAGAAGTTGCGGTCGGGAGGCTTCCCGCGGGCGGTTGCCTACGACCTGAAAAATTTCTATGAAAATACCTGATGGTCCGGGAGGAGCATGGGATTTCGTTGGGGAGGACTTCTTTTCCCAAGCTGCGAAGCGCGCTCCCTATGCAGAAGGTGCAGTCACATGTCACATGTGACTGCTCAGCCAATCAGGTACAGTTTTCCACAGCATTCTTCATTAATAGCAATGAGAACTCCATATCTACGAGTTCTCATTGTTATTAATGAGAAAATAAACCAAACACACTAAACACCATAATTAAAAAATAAAAAACACAACTCACATAATTAAAATTTATTGAAATAATTGTTAATAAATGCCTTAGAAAAAATATATATTTTTCCAATTTTTTTTAAAGATTTTGTAATTAGAGTTAAAAAATAAACTTACCTTCGTGGACAGGGTTTTTACCAATAAAATAATGTTTTTTAATTTAATTTAGTTATATTGGCCAGGGCTTCCATTTCGGATCACTTGGCAAATGGCCCCAATTGAAAAGTATGGTAGTGTGGACATTGGTTGAAGTCAGGATTGGAATCTGATGCACTCTAGGAATGAATAGCTGGCCAACACTCACTATCTAGGTTCTTATATGAAGTATAGCCACCTGGATGTGTAGGCATACCTCATCAGGCTACCAGGCCTATGGAATCTTATCCCAATACAGAGTCAACAACTTCAGGAGAGGAGGAGAGAAATATGGCGAGGAGCAATTATTTTTGTTTCACTCTCGGTGATTTTTTTTTGTAAATATACTAATGATATAAAACTTAAAACCTTTTGACGGCAGCCAATATATGATTTGTGCTCTTCCCTTCTATTTCAGTCTGGTTTGCATAATAACATTTGAAACTGAGCTACTCCCGACAGAGTGTAATAACACAATTAGCAGAGGCAGTCTCAGCGTGGTGAAACAATAGGTGTGCTTCCATGCCATCTTGGAACTTATCAAATTGACCCCAAAATCACATTACAGACTTTGTAAAATGATACTGCAGCTTATAATGAGTTTTAAAAAAATATGTTAACCTTAATTTAAATGTATTTTAAAAGTTCTGACTGGATTCTGATTTAAAATTTTTTTTTAAATGAAAGACTTACACAATAAAGTGTTCCATCCTTAGGCAAGGCTTAAAGAATATTTATCTCTTTATTTAATCTATTACATAATTTCTAAGAGATAGACACAGGGGGGTAATTTTGGCTTTGTGCGATAGTGTAATACAGGTGATAGCGAGTCAGCAGCCCATCTTACATCATTCCCAATTTTTATTTACATTGACCAATGTGTTAGTCGTGTCAACCATGCCTCAATGCGTAGCACTCCTGTCTCTGAGTCAGAAGTTTGTTGGTTCAAGTTCCACTCCAGGGACTTGATCAAAATAAATCTATGATGACACTCCAGTACAGTACTGAGGGAGTGCTGTACTGTCGGAGAGGCTGTCTTTCGGATGAGACGTTAAACCAGGCCTCATCTGCCTTCTCAAGTGGACATAAAAGCATTGCATGAGCGCTTTGTTTGCGGGATGAAAAATGAAGCAATCAGAAGAGAATTGTTGACAACCCCTAACTTGACTTTTGATTTAGCTTGTCAGACAGTTATGTCAATGGATATGGCCGACCAATACTCCCAAGAATTTCGCACCATTTCCAGCCTGCAGATTAAAAGTAAAGGGCAGTTGGGAACCCAATGCCTCAGCAACTGGCCAAGGAAGAAAGAGATATGGAGTAGATAATTGAAGTCATGCTATCATTGTCTGGGCTACACATTGCTCAAAGCTGCCCATGTGTGAAGGCAGAGTGTTTCTTCTCAAGAAAACAGCGCATCTTGCGAAAGTGTGCCAACTGAAGAATAAACCGATGCTCAATGCTAGAAGTAGAAATCGCCAGACACTACATAGCATCGAAGAGAAGCAACAGGAAAAGGAGGTTCTGGAGATACACGTCATCAGGAGCACAAAGATATCTAACAACGATTCGCGATGTATCACCATCCAAGTAGACGTTGCAGGAACTAGGATACCCATGGAAATCGACACTGGTGTTTCCATGAGCATAGTACCGGAATCCCTATATCGACAAATTGAGTGATTTTCCACTAGAGAAATCGAAGATGGAGCTGAAAGGCTACTCAGGAGAGCAAATCCCTATGGTAGGACGTATCACCATACCAGTGAAATACAAGAATCAGTTTCAGAGCTTGCCATTCATAGTAGAGCCTGCCTTGATAGGTAGAATTTGGTTGGGATCACTGAAGCTGGATTGGAATGAGATTTTTCATGCAGAATCAAACTTTGCATCGAAAGATGACATAAGAACATAAGAACATAAGAACATAATAAATAGAAGCAGGAGTAGACCATTTGGCCCTTCGATCCTGCTCCACCATTCAAAAAGATCATGGCTGATCTGATCTTGGCCTTAACTCCACTTCCCTGCCCACTCCCCATAACCCTTGACTCCCTTATCGTTCAAAAATCTGTCGATCTCCACCTTACATATATTCAATGACACAGTCTCCAAAGCTTTCTGGGGTAGAGAATTCGAAAGATTTACAACCCTCTGAGAGAAGATATTCCTCCTCATTTCCATTTTAAATGGGCGACCCCTTATTCTGAAACTATGACCCAGAGTTCTAGATTCCCCCACGAGGGGAAACATCCTCTCTGTATCTACCCTGTCACGCCCCCTCAGAATCTAATACATTTCAATAAGATCACCTCTCATTTTTGTAAACTCCAATGAGTATAGGCTCAACCTGCTCAACCTTTCATCATAAGACAACCCCTCCATCTCAGGAACTAATCTCGTGAACCTTCTCTGAACTGCCTCCAATGCAAGTATATCCCTCTTTAAATAAGAAAATCAAAACTGTACTCAGTACTACAGGTGTGGTCTCACCAACACCTTGTACAGTTGGAGCCGGACTTCCCCACTTTTATACTCCATCCCCTTTGCAATAAAGGCAAACATTCAAATTACCTTCCTAATTACTTGTTGAACCTGCATGCTACATGTACAAGGACACTCAGATCCTTCTGTACCGTAGCATATTGTCATTTAAATAATAATTTTCTTTTTTGATTTTTCCTACCTACCAAAGTGGATAACCTCACATTTTCCCACATTATACTCCATCTGCCAAATTTTTTCCCATTCCAGAAAATTTGTCAAACATGATTTCCCTTTCATAAAACCATGCTGACTCTGCTTGATTATATTATTATTTTCTACATGTCCTGCTACTACTTCCTTAATAATGGACTCCAGCAATTTCCCAATGACAGATATTATGCTAGCTGGTCTATAGTTTCCTGCTTTCTGTCTCCCTCCTTTCTTAAATAGGGGCGTTACATTAGCCGTTTTCCAATCTGCTGGGACCTCTCCAGAATCCAGGGAATTTTGATAGATTACAACCAATGCATCCACTTTCTCTGCACCCACTTCTTTTAAGACCCTAAGTTGCGAGCCATCAGGTCCAGGGGACTTGTCCACCATTGGTCCGATTACTTTGCCTAGTGCTTTTTCTCTAGGGATAGTGATTGTTTTAAGTTCCCCTCCCAATAATCGCTTGATTATCAGGCCATGGATCACACTGGTGTCCACCAGCTCCCACATGCTGCAGCTGCAACACATTGCATGCCCTGCCATCTCCAATGTATTTTATTTAATTAATGAAGTTTTCAAGTTTTGAATGTTTTGTTTATAATCCCGGCTCTTACTTTAAACCAATGCCCAAGTTTCAAAAAAAAAGAGAGAAATACTGACCAACCAATCACTTACCTGCTTTCTTGTGACGTCACATTGATTTATTTTTACTTCTCTCCCCCCACAGGTCCGTTGGTGCTGCTCACAGGTCGCTCTTTTATCCCCCACTCTGATCTGCTGATCTTGCACTGACTCTGTCGCTCTTTTATCCCCGCTTGTCTGCTGGTCTCGCGCTGACTCTGGCGCTGTTTGAATCTCCCGTTATCAAGCAGTATCCGAAGGTGTTCCATGAACCAGGTAGTCCGATCCAAGACTTCAAGATGAGTGTCAGAGTGCAGAAGGATGCAAGACCAGTTTACTGCATGCCACGTCCCGTACCATACGCACTCAAGGAGAAAGTTGAGAAAGAACTCAAAAGACATGAAACTGAGCACATTATCACAAAGGTAATCTAAGTAATTGGGCTACACCCATTGTTGTACCTAAATCAGATTGTAATGTTGATGCTATGTCCAGGTTGCCATCTCCATCACAAGTTACACCCAATAGGGAAGAACTTTTCTATTTTTCATATACTGATGAACTGCCAGTCACAGCTGAAGAGATTGGTAGAGCAACCAAACGTGACCCACTTGTGTCAAAGGTGTATGATTACTTAGCAAATGGCTGGCCAAACCAGGTATCAGAGAAAGATATTCATCCATACTTTGATCGTAGGAATGAATTATCAGTGGATTAAGATTGTATCACGTGGGGTGCAAGAGTAGTTATTCCAAATAAGTTCAGGTACAAATTATTCAGAGATCTTTATGAGCAGCACCTAGGAATGTGCTTGACCAAGAGTTTTGCATGCAGTTACTTATGGTAACCAGGTCTAGATAAGGATATAGGGGCAAAATTCATCGTCTCCAAAGGGACGGCTACCGCAGAGTTTGGGCGGTCGACTGAAAAAATCGATCGGCTGCTGCGATCGGGTACTTTTCCCTCCCCGAGCTATATTCAACTCGGAGGGGATTTCAGTGGTATTCACTTCCGCCAGAAATGGCACAGTGAAGCTGCTGAAAAGGAAGGTTTCCAGTGGTGAGCTCTGCAGTGTGCACTGAAAAACCACCAGGACAGCGAAATTCACCGAGGTAAAGGTAGGACTTTTCCCGGCAGTGCCCCCGCGAGGTTTTTGATGCGATGCTAGAATGCGACACTGCTGGGGCCCTTTGTTAGATAAATAGTTTTATTACTTATTATTGTTTTTATTTCAATTTTCAGCATGCATCGTGTATTTATCTTTTGATATAGTTTTATTAATCATTAGTGTTTATATTTCATTTTCCATAGTCCGCATTATTTATCTCTTGATATAGTTTTATTAATTGTTTCGGCTCCATTAAACCTGCTGTGTGCTGCTCAGAGGTTTGCTCATACCCCTGTACTTTTGTACAACTTTCAGGTCTGAATCTTTAGTGGGCTGCAGAGACCTGCTCGGCAGGGTTCACCCTGAGGATTGGAGGAGTGTTGGAAGGGCGATACCTGGTACACCTGCTCAGAAGCAGGGCGGCACGCAGGAGAAGATGTCGCTGTGCAGACAGGCAGCGGACAAGGGAGGCAGCAGCCATGATTCATTCATTCTGTGCCATACCAGTGTGCCCGCCGTCTTCACTGGGTCACATCAGGATTGCGATTGGCTGCTTGGGGACAAGGGATATCCCCTATGGTTGCTCACTCCTCTGCGGAACCCAGGACAGTGGCCAGAGCATGCATATAATGACACTCATTGTGCCACCAGATGCATCATCGGGCAGTGCATCCTGAAGAAAAGATTCCGGTGCCTGGACCACTCTGGTGGCACCTTGCAGTACTCTTCTCAATGTGTCTCCATTATTGTCGTGGTCTGCTGCATGCTGCACAACCTGGCCATCATGAGGGGACAGCTGCTGGAGGTCGAGCCAGCAGTACCACCTGAGGAGGAGGAGAAGGAGGCGTAGGAAGAGGAGCAGGATCCCCATCGCCCCAGAGCTAGGAGGCGTCGACCTATCGCCAGCCTTGCAGGGCCGGGTGCAGACTGGCCAGCACCTTCCTGGGAGGGTGCGTCCTCACATATATGGAGGTGCCTGACACCTCCCCTGCAATCTCCCTCCATGCATTATGTATTGGTGGTCTGTCAGGTCTCCCTACGTCAGGAAACAGTATTCTTCTTCTGTTCTCCACACCGTCCATCAGTGTCTCCAGCTCCATAATCAGTGAACCTGTTGGCTCTCCTTGCACCTCTTACACCAGCCATCCTTCCAAACTCATTCCCCCCTCAGGGCCTTGCTGCAACCCTAGCATTTAAAAAGGCCAGGGAGCAGCTGGCTCATTAGAAACCCTTACCTGCATGCTGAATTTCTCAGTGGTGATAACGCTCAAATTAAAACAGCCACACTACTGAAAAATCCACTTTGGAAGGGTTCATTGGCGCTAGAACCCATTTGTTCATTTTTGGAGCTGAATATGGGGTGGCCCAGCCACGAAAGAATTTCGGCACTAATGGCCACAAAAATGTGGGGGAGCACCAGCTTTCTAGCAGTATTGAATTTCAGGCTCATGCAGTAAATCATTATTCAGTGTACAACATGTCAATCGGTAAGCAAGAAACCATCATCAGTACCATTACAGCCATGGAAATGATCTCCCAGAGTGTGGTAAAGGTTACATGTGGATTTTGCTGAGCTAGAAGGACAACAATTGTTCATTGCGATTGATAGTCATTCGAACTGTGTGGAGGTGTTTCCGATGCGGAAAATAACAACAAGTAAAACATTGAACAATTTACGAAGATTGTTTTCTTCATATGGCCTCCCAGAAGAAATTGTGTTTGATAATGGGCCGCAATTTTGTTCAGAAGAATTTGCATAGTTCACGAGCAGAAATGGTGTGAAACATACTAAGATTCGACCGTACCACTCTGCTTCAAATGGTGCAGTGGAGCGCACAGTACAAATTGTAAAACATGCCCTTATCAAACAAATGTTGGATCCAAATCCAAGGAAATAGCAGTTGTCATTGGACCATAAATTGTCAAATTTACTAATAACTTATCAGGATACTCCTCATACAACTACTGGTAGAACACAAGCAGAGTTGTTTCTCAAACAACAGCCACGAACCAGGTTCTCGTTGTTAAAGCCGAACTTGGAACAGTCAGTAGAAGAGAAACACTTTAGACAGAAAGAGAATCATGATAGAGGTAGAGTAAGAGAGAAAAGTGTGAAATTAAATCAGAAGGTAAGAGTGAAGAACCATCACCATAACTGGTTAAAGTGGTTACCAGGAAGAATAGTGAAGATATGTGGCCCTCGCACATATTTTGTCAAAATGTTTGATCATGGACAGGTTAGGTTTGTTTACATTGATCATATTTGACCTACAGATGTGAAAGGAGTTGAAAGTTGGAATGATTTTATTATTTCTGATGAGTCAGATAGTCTTGTTACAAGTAGAGTACCAGGAGCAAGTCCGACATCAGATGTACTAGAAACAAATCCATGAGAAAGTCAGAATCGAATTCTGAGTCTGAGTCAGGAAGACAAACAGTCTGAAGTTGGAGAGAGTCCAAATCGAGATCAAGTGTTGCGCTTGGAAAAAAACTTTCCTCAGGCTAATCTAGAATGAGTCTCATGTCGACAGCAAGTTTGGAAAGTTCTGTTCGAGAACGAAGGTAACCTCTTCGAAACAAAAAAACAGTGGTTAAGTTTGATTTGTAAATGTGGAAAAATAAGTCCATGGAGCCGAAATTGCCCCTTTCCTTAAGGCCTGTCACCACCACAAATCGATGGCCACGTTGCAGAGTGGAGAGGCCGATGACTTTTGGTGGAATGGCCGCTGCTAGCCCAATTTCCCTTCCGAGGTTTCCTGGCGATGCCCCGATCCCTCCCTTACTGCTCCTTTGCTGCCGATCGGTGTTAAGCATGTCATCACCGTGCGCACCGCCGATCTAACCCCACGACTGTGACATTCCCATTGGAAAATCTTCGGCCCATCGTGCGGTGCCAAAACAAGCTTTCACCCTGAGGTCCAGTGAGACTGAGGCCTTTTGCAATGGCCGTGCGGCTTCCCTTAAAGCGAAGGGCTCACTGTCATTGCCGCTGTGGTATTTTTCGTCAGCTAGCTGCCAGGTCGGCCCGACAATTATGCCCCTGGGTTCGGCCGGGCCACCACATGCAGCCTGTCACCCCCTCTTATGTGCCAGGCCGCTTACCTGGCTGAAACCCTCCCTGGTGGCCCAGTGGACCAAAGTTTAAAAAATGCAGAGGCTCTCCCCTTTAAGTGAAGAGGAGAGCCGTAGTGACACGGCGCCACGATGACATAATCGCGGTGGTGATTACACACCGCCCCCAACTTCTGCCCCTCAGTTTATGTCACTGCCGCATTTTTGCCCCTCAGGTAAGGTCACCGCCCCCCATTTGACCGACTTCTGGATGAAAACAAACAATAAAAGCAAAAAGCACAATTTCCCAAAAGAATCGATCTGAACCGCATCTGTGGTAAAAAACATCTAAATGGGGTGGCAGCTCCCCATTTCAGGGGGCGGGGATTTTGTACCACCATATCTTTTGTTGTGTAAAGCCATGCAAGTTATGTATAATGATTATTTTGTTATGATCACTTCTTCATTAAGGAGGGAGAAGTATAATAGAGCTCCCCGTGGTGCACTACTGCTCTACCTAGTGGTCTACTGTGGTAATGCAACTACTGATGTAAATGCAATAAAAGATCATTTGACAAGGTCACATGATGACAGGATTCTGTTTAATGGAGTCATCTTGTAGAGTGTGTTTATTAGTGATGTCGTAAGAACATATCACACTGTGAGGCACCTTGGGATGTTTTACTACGTTAAAGGCACTATATAAATTCAAGATGTTGTTGTGTGACTTGTAGTAAAGAAGACTTTTAATTATTTGTTGTGATGTGTTTTGGAGAAACTGGAAAATCATTACCTTCTAAGCCAATTGACAAGCAGAAGCAGAATCGTTGCCTGTCATTTTCATTTTATGAATATACAAAATGGAATCATAGTTTAAATGGATTTAAACCTGATCTACAATGGCCGAGAATTTTCTCGGAGCTTCTTTTGCTCTGCCACCAGAGCTTTGCTGAAAGTGCAGGTAAGAATCCCATTTACACGCACTTCTGAGGAAATTACTGGCCAATGATTTGGTCATTATTACACCAGGCTGTGGCTGAATTTGGTAGATCCAGAGCATCAACTATTTTACAGTATTTGAGCTGCAAGGTTGGTTCAGTTGGTTGCATTCTTGTCTTTGGGGCAGAAGGTTACGTGATGAGCCAAGCAACTTGAGCAGACAGTTGAGACTGACATTTCATTGCACAACTGAGGAAAGGTTCTAACTTGTTGGAGAGCCTGTCCATTGGATGAGGTGTTAAACTGATATTCTGCCTGTTCAGGTGGTTGTCAAATATCCCATATTGAAGAATAGCAAGTTGTTATGCTGGTATTTTGGCCAACGTTCCTTTCTCATCCAGAAAGACCAAAAAAAGATCAAATGGAGTAATATTCTTCTTTCGTATGTTAGTAGCAAAGCAAATCAAATATCAATATCTAAGTTGGATATCCAGGCTGAAGCTTCCGGTGTAACAGTGTGGATATCTTATAGGCCACCTGCAAATTTCCTCTGAGGGCAGTGTTAATGATGTGCTCCAGAGTCTGATTAGGAGCTCCACAGTCGCATGATGGGGATACTTTAATCTTTCATCTATGGCGAAGGTGGCTGAATTTATTATGACCAGTTCTGAGGCAGTTGATGGTTGTCCACTGTTTGTGAGGAAGATTTGATCCTTCAGGTTGAACTGAAGTGATCCTCTATAAGGAATCCTTTCCATATGTCGCAGCTCTTCCAAGCATTTCGTCGTCAGTCATCAAGGTTGGGGGGAGATTGCTGAAGGTCTTTGGCAATGGTCCAAAATGGCATTGCCAAAGACCTTCAGATTTGAGATAGGTTGGTGGTAGGTTGTTGAAGTCGGCCTGGATCTGCATGTCTTTGCTGGTGTAGCGGTTGTATTATCTGGAGACTGCATATTCGCGGCGTGGGTGTAGTGGTGTGATATTTGCAAGGCATTGGTGTTGATAAAAGCGTACCGGTGACAATTCTCACAGTAGAATTCAGCTGGACAGCAATGGATTTGACATGTGGACTTGATAGCCATGCCAGATAGCAGTACTCCGCTGTAGAGTACACCAGAGCGAGTGCTGTCATACGGAAGGTTTGCGCATCTGCTCCCCATGTTGATCCGGCGGGTTTCTGGATCAAGTTAACCCTACTCTTTAGTTTCTTCCCAAGGTTCTGGAGATGTTGTCTATATGACAGGGTGCCACCAAGCGTGACTCCTAAATAGGAGGGTTGTTTGGCATGGTTTACAGTCAGGCGACAAAAGGAGACGTTCAAAGCTTGGTTTGCTTGATGGGTGTTGAGGTGGAATGTAGAGGTGACGATTTTTTCCGGGTTTGGCCGATGTCGCCATCGGTGGAAGTAGGTCTTCATCATCTTATATCACTGGATCAGTCATTTATTTCATTACTGTTATGGTGAAGAACGCTTCCGTTTTTGGCTATGTGTCAATAGTCGCAGCATTGTAATAGGTAATTCAATGCTTTGAGATATTTCAATGTAATGAGAAAAGAAAAGCTTTCCATTTATATAGCACATCTCCCATATATCTCAAAGCACTTGACATGCAATTAATTTTAGGCTACAATACAATTGCATATAATCAATGTTAGGTAGCCGAGTGGTTATGGGACTGGATGAGTAATCCAGCAATTGCAGTTAACTTGAATTAAATAAATCTGGTAATTAGTGGGATGGCACCAGGAATATGACCATGAAAGCTGCCAGATTGTTCTAAAAATCCAACTGCTTCTCTAATGTCTTTCAGGAAAGAGAACTATGCCACTCCCACCTGGTCTGAGCTACATGTGACTCCAGTCTCACACTCCATTGTTGACACTTAATGCCTTGCCAGTGTTGCCTGATAAAAACTACAAATTACTCTGAAGTACACTGGCTGCTGTTATTTAGTTAAATGCAGAGGTCATTTTGGCACAAGACCCCACCAACAGCAGTAAGATGTAAAACCTGTTTATCTGGGTTTTTCTGGTGTTGGTTGATGAAAAAGTGTTCAACCAGGAACCCAGGGAGAAATCACTCCGCATTCTTCAAAACGTGACATGGGATTTTAATCTTCACTGAAACAGGCAGACAGATATCTGAAGGATTATCCCGCCTCCAAAAATACAACTGCATATAAGTGAAGTTATGCTAAATTAGTGAACTTTTGTTAAACTTGTATTGAATATTGTTTAGACCACACTTGGAGTACTGCGTAAAATTGTGGTCGCCATATTACAAAAAAGGTATAGAGGCATTGGAGAAGATGCAGAAAAGAGTGGTGAGATTGTGGAACTCGCTGCAACATGGAATGGTTGAAACGAATACTATAGATGCATTTCAGGGTGGTTAGATAAGCATGGACTGGTTGGGCCGAATGGCCTGTTTCTGTGTCGTATATCCTATGTAATCCTGTGTAATCCATTTAAGGAGTGGTTAGATAATCATATATGAGGGAGAAGGGAATAGAAGGTTATGTTGATAGAGTTAGATGAGGAAAGATGGGAGGAGGGTTGAGTGGGGCATAACTGCCAGCATGGACTGGTTGGGCCGAATGTCCTGTTTCTGTGCCATATATCCGATATAATCGTATGTAATGCAACACTGCCTCAGTAGTGCACTAAAATACGAACAAACAAAAAGGACGGGGCTAATAAGGGGGAAAGAAAAATCTGTAAAATTTCTCTCTGCCCCTTCGGACAATTGAAACCAGCCCAGGAGATCACATTGGCCATGTGTTCCTTAACCGTTAATCCACTTAATGGAATCTCATCCTAGATCACCTGTTCATATTCTGTAGGTGGGTATACACCCACAAAGTCTGATTCATACGTAAAATTTGCATGAACAGAGCCAACTATAATGTAAATACTGTATATCATTTTTTAAATTTAAGTTTGAAATTACTTTGAAAGAATTGTAATAACTTCCTCCCAACTAAAAATATAAAGGAGCGAGGCAGACGGAGGCATTGGGGGAGGATAATTTACATCTTCTTTCCTCATAATGAAGATGTTTCAACTTCTGCATCTTTTTACAAATAAATACATGCTGGATGAGTTCCCTTGCGAATGAAGCTCTTTAGAATGAGATATAGCATGGGGCAGTTTGAGAGAAAATCTCCTTCTAACCTGCCCAATCATGTATTAACCACAAGCAGAGAAGAGCACCCTTAGTGCACCAGTGTGACATTATAGTTTCGCATAGCAGCAATCCTTATGCCCTGTCTTGATTCAGAATGCCAATTTGGGGGTCGTTTTTTCACCTTGGGTAGACATGTGGCAGGTGGTGCGATCGTGATGCTCACCGATAACTTTGGTGAGAGACCCGAGCCATAGTGATGGCCGGATCTAATCTGCATAATGCCTGCAAGCTGTGAACACTGAAGCAGTGCTTCCAGGTAGCTCGGCAGTTGTTGGTGTCTGGATATAAAGTCTGTCCACCATGGAGGCGAGACGGAAGCTCAACGTTAAAGGGGGTGGGGCGAGAGTGGTGACCGGCTGCCGGCTAGAAGATTTTAGTGGGGGCATTAGGTGCGTTCATGCATTCCTGCCTCTCCTGGCCCAACATAAATCTCAAATGCACAACCTGAAGTGGTTCCTTTAAGGTTAGGCCACTCTACCTTTTGTCCTAATGGACATCCCTGTGTGGCATACTCTATATTGGCAACTTAAAATTGCGTTGGGGTACTGTGTATGTCATAGGACCCTGATCTTACAAGTAGGCTGCCGCCTAAAACAGGCAGGCATCTGGGCCATTCATGTGAAGGCCCCAATGAAAATGTTGGTTGGCAGATCGGGAGCTGAATATAGCAGTAAGTTCAGCCCCGGGATTTTTGGAGTGCTACCTTCCATTTCCGCCTGGCAGAGTCCACAAAAATAATCACTTTAAGGCCAATTGCTTGTAGTTTAATCTTGTGAACTCAACTCCACTAACTCAAACTCAATGTGCAGGATTCTTACACTTGGCAGAGACAGTGACAAAGAGAGAGCGATTCAACAGCGTTCTCAGAGGTTTTAAACCAACTAAACCACAATAAGATAATCTTCCCAGATAGAAGCTGATATTTACATCCATCTGAGAGGCAGACAGGGCCTCTGTTTAACGCCTCACACCTCCAACAGCACAATACCTTCTCGTTGGGAGTGTCAGCCTGGATTTTGTGCTCAAGTGTCTGGAGTGGGGTTTCAACCCACAACCTTCTGACTCAGAGGCAAGTGGTCTACCCACTGAGTCATGGCAGTCACTACCAACACTCTGAATCCCAGCGATTGTCTCAGGTTGAACTAGACTGTTTGTAAATTCGGTGACCTATTCAATCCTGAGCTGAGCAGCTGACCCCATATCATAAAGAATGCCTACTTCTATCTCTGCAACATTACCTGCCTCCAACTCTGCCTTAGCTCGCTTGCTGCTAAAACCCTCATCCATGGCTTTGTCTCCTCCAGACTTAACTTTTTAAAAATTCATTGCTGGGATGTGGTCGAGCCGCCAAGGCCAACATCTATTGCCCATCACTAATTACTCTTGGGAAGGTGGTGGTGAGCTGCCATTTTGAACTACTGCAGTCCTTGCGTTGAATATCAAGGGGCGGTGGTTAGAATCTCTCTTGTTGGAGAGAGTCATTGCCTAGCACTTGTGTGGTGCAAATGTTACTTGCCACTTATCAGCCCAAGCCTAAATGTCATCCAGGTCTTGCTGCATGTCGGCATGGACTGCTTAACTATCTGGGGAGCTGCAAATGGAACAACACTGTGCAATCATCAGTGAACATTCCCACTCTGACCTCATGATGGAGAGAATGTCCTGAGGACCTCCTGCAGCAATGTCCTGGGGCTCAGATGGTTGGCCTCCAACAACCACAACCATCTTCACTTGTGCTAGGTATGACTCCAGCCAGTGGAGAGTTTTTCCTCTGATTCTCATTGACTTCAATTTTACTAGGGCTCTTTGATACCACTCTCGGTCAAATACTGCCTTAATGTCAAGGGCAGTCGCTCTCACCTCACCTCTGGAATTCAGCTCTTTTGTCCATATTTGGACCAAGACTGTTATGAGGTCTGGAGCTGAGTGGTTCTGGTGGAACCCAAACTGAGCATCGGTGAGCAGGTTATTGGTGAGTAAGTGCTACTTGATAGCACTGTTGATGACACTTTCCATCAGTTTGCTGATGATTGAGAGTAGACTGATGGATTGGATTTTTCCTGCTTTGTGTGAACAGGACATACCTGGGCAGTTCTCCACATTGCTTGGTAGATGCCAGTGTTGTAGTTGTACTGGAACATCTTGAATGGAAGCACAGTAGTTTGGGAGCACAAGTCTTCAGCACGATAGCCAGGATATTATTGGGGCCCATAGCCTTTGCTGTATCCAGTGCACTCAGCCATTTCTTGATATCATGTGGAGTGAATCAAATTGGCTGAAGACTGGCTTCTGCGATTGTGGGGACATCAGGAGAAAGTCGAGATGGATCATCCACTCGGCACTTCATGCTGAAGATGGGTGCAAACGCTTTACACTTGTCTTTTGCATGCGTACTAAGCTCCACCATCATTGTGGATGGTGATATTCATGGAGCCTCCTCCTCCCATTAATTGCTTAATTGTTCACCACCTTTCATGACTGGATGTGGCAGGACTGCAGAACTTTGATCTGATCCATTTGATGTGGAATCGCTCAACTCTGTCTATAGCATGCTTCTTCCGCGTTTTAGCATGCATGTAGTCCTGTATTGTAGCTTCCCAGGTTGGCACCTCATTTTGGTGCTGCTCCTGCATTGCCCTTCCACACACCTCATTGAACCAGGGTTGGTCCCCTTCTTGATGGTAATGGTAGAGTGAAGGATATGCCAGGCAACTAGATCTGTTCTGAATCTATTCCATTTTTGTCTTATTCGATCATGCGATGTGAGCATCACTGGCCAGCATTTATTCCCCATTGCTAATCTCCCTTGAGAAGGTGGTGATGAGCTGCCTTCTTGAACTGCTACAGTCTGTGTGGTGAAGAGCAGCGAATGGACCTGAGCTCATCAATGAACATCCTCACTTCTGACCTCATGATGGAGGGAAGGTCTTTGATGAAGCATCTGAAGATGACTGGGCCAAGGACACTGTCCTGAGGAACTCCTGCAATGATGTCCTCGAACTGAGATGCTTGACCACCAACAACCACAACCACCTTCCTTTATGCTCGGTATGGCTGCAGCCAGTGTAGAGTTTTCTCTCCGATTTAGCATGGTGGTAGTGCAACACAACACAATCGAGGGTGTCCACAGTGTGAAAACGGAACTTCATCCCACAAGTACTGTGGTGGTCATTGCTACCATTACTGTCATGGATAATGCAACCGTGACAGATAATTGGCAAGGACGATGTCAAGTAGGTTTTTCCCTCATGTTGATTCTCTCAGCACTTGCCGCAGACCCATTCTGGCAACTATGTCCTTCAGGACTCAGCCAGCTCGGTCAGTAGTGATGCTACCGAGTCACTCTTGGTGATGGATATTGAAACCCCCCACCCAGAGTACATTCTGTGCGACCCTCAGTGCTTCTTCCAAGTGGTGTTCAACATGGAGGAGTACTGATTCATCAGCTGAGGGAGGGCAGTAGGTGGTAATCAGCAAGAGAATTCCCTGCCCATGTTTGACCTGAAGCCATGAGATTTCATGGAGTCTGGAGTCAATGTTGAGGACTCCCAGGGCCACTCGCTCCTGACTGTATTTTTGATGACATCACCCAGTCGCTCATCTCAAAATCGTCGCACACTTGGAGCAGCTCACGCTAGAGGTTGAATACAGCTGTGGAGGACCCAGTCTGAAGGATAAACAATGGACAATGCTGTTCCCTACATTGTTCTCCTTTAAATGAAAGGGATTACTATGATAATATCACAGCAAAGTTTTTAGTCTTGGTGCCTATAAACCACAAGTCCAAAATGGCCTGGGTTGCTGAAAGTTCTGTGTGATATTCAAGATTTGTAACATGTTAGAAGGTGTTTAATAATCCAATAGAAAAACAACCATGGGAAAGATATTGTTAACAGCTTTGGACTCCTATTCAGGAGATCAATAGTTCCACCAATAGAGCATTGGACTCCCATTCAAGGGATCCGTAGAGCATGGGACTCCCATTCAGGGGATCCAGAGAGCACTGGACTCCATTCAAGGGATCCATAGTTCTAGCAGTAGAGCACTGGACACTCACTTGGGGGACAGTAGCACTGTTCTCAGTGAATGGGTTTCCTAAGTAAGTCATGAGAGATGCCGGCTGGAGCATCTCGTGTCTGTGGAGCACAACAGCTTGGTGTGGGGAGATAAGAGGAAAGATTGGAAGATCTTATGGCTAAAGGGATCAAGGGGTATGGAGAGAACACAGGAAAGGGATACTGAGGTGAATGATCAGCCATGATCTTATTGAATGGTGATGCAGGCTCGAAGGGCCGAATGACCTACTCCTGCACCTATTTTCTATGTTTCTATGTTTCTATGTACACCACTGTGCTGCCACTTCGGGTGGGTCGGTCCTGGTGGGACAGGGCCTACCCAGGAATGGTGATGGAGGAATCTGGGACATTGGCTGAAAGGTATGATTCTGTGAGGATGACTATGTCCGTCGTTGCTTGACTAGTCTGTGAGATAGCTCTCCCAATTTTTGCACTTCAGTGCTCTGCTGGCCAGCCTCCCATGTTCCACATTCTGCAAATTTCAGCTCATACAAAACTGTGCTGCCCATATCCTATCATACAAGAAGGCTAGCTCCCCCATTATTCATTTATTTACTCATCTACATTGGCTCCAGCCAATGTAGATGAGTAAATGACAACTTAACAACTTAAGTTTAACAACTTAAGCAATTCAACATTTTCATCATGATATTTTAATCACATCATGAATTTCTTCCTCCTTATCTCTAACCTAATTTAGCATTACTACAACACCCACCACCCCACCATCAACTCCCCCCCCAGCAGTCACCCTCCCCGCGCACCCCACCCCCCACCCCGCCACCCACAGAACTCTCTCTTTCTCTGATTCATTCTCATTCCTAATCACACTTTCGTTCAACCATGGTCTTCTGTGATTAACCTCTCTAGCCTCCATTATTAGAGTTAGTGTTATGCTATCAGGCCTCTACATTATGCCATTTTTTCACCAAAGCACATCGACCCACCTATGTCTTTCTCCAGCTGCAAAAAATTCCTAAAAACTATCTTTTTGACCACCTCCCATAATTCTTGCTTGTTGTCTGTTCACAACTGGATTGCAAAGCATTTTGGGAAATGTTGTTAAAAGCAGTACTTGGGGCTTTATTTTTGCCACCATTGGGCACCGCTTTTTTGCCGTCCGCTGATTTTTTTTGAGCAATCTTGATTTTGCAACTCTCCTCAAAGCTTGTACATTGGCGGCGACTGTCAGTGCTGGATTTTTTGTACACCACAATTTTTGGCGCAGTTTTGGGTGAAAACTGATTTCCGTGACGATTTTGGCTCTTTTTGGCCATTTAACCGATTTTTGTCAACATCGATTTTTTTCAGGATGGCGCACAGTAACCTTAAGTGGCCAAACAAAACCCTACGTTAACTTAAGGGAATCGATGCTGAGTATATTTCTGAGTTTTTGGAGCGAGGAAAGAAGACAAATTAAAACACTAATTCATGATGATTTTTGCAGCGGGAACTCGGAAAATAACTTGGAAAGTTCATTTTTCACACAGGATGTTTTTGAGACTAGGCAAATTGTGACTCCACTCACCATAGAATCACTGCTCATGGGGCTCCAGGCACGGGTCGGAGGAGTGCCAGCCAGCCGGCAGCAGCATCGCTCCCTCGGCCAGACACAAGCACAGGAGCTCAGCACTTGGATTTCACACCCCTACCCACCCCACTCAGCGGGCTTCTTTCCAAGCTGAGCGCTAATCTCCTGTGTTTCTGTCCATCGGAGATGGCACAGCAGCAAACATAGGCATTTCAGCAAAAGCTTTAAATAGTGCCATAAATCAGTGTGCGTCGTGTTTCCATGGAGACATCTCCTAGTGCTGCGCATGCGCAGACTAGGGTGTCCTCCATTCTACTAGGGTGTCACCCAGCAAAGGTGTGAGTGCTTCAGTAAGTACGGTCTCACAATAACAAGAATAACAAAACTAAGAATAATAATTATTGGTGCAACTCATGTCATAAGGTTAATTTGCATGCATGCCATGCAGAGGCGATGGAAAATATAACGCCACCATCACAGAAATCAGATCGCTCAGAGATTGATGGGGAGGAGGCCAGACCCTAATCGAATCTACAGGGACAGGCGCTCATACCTGAGTGAGGCAGACTGCATTCGCAGGCTGCGATATACAAAGGAGGTCATCATAGAGATCTGCCAGCTAATCAGGGCAGACATACAGCCAAGAAGTGACAGGAGGACTGTGCTACCTGTGGAAGTGAAGGTCACTCTAGCACTTGCCTTCTATGCTTCTAGTTCATTTCAAGTAGCAACTGGGGACATGTGCTGTATCTCGCAGCATGCCACACACATATTGCTGCATTCGACAGGTGATTGCTGCATTGTATGCCAAAAGGAACGAGTTCATCAATTTCCCTATGACCATGCAGGCAATGCGAGACAGGGCTTTGGGGTTCTCCAGAATTGCTGGCTTCCCAAAGGTACAGGTTGTGACTGACTGTACCCACATCGCCTTCAGAGCACCTTTGGATGACTCCGAATTTTATCGGAACAGGAAAGGCTTCCATTCCCTAAAT
Source organism: Pristiophorus japonicus (assembly GCF_044704955.1). Taxonomy (NCBI): domain Eukaryota; kingdom Metazoa; phylum Chordata; class Chondrichthyes; family Pristiophoridae; genus Pristiophorus; species Pristiophorus japonicus. Next base: position 497,843,794 of record NC_091977.1, on the reverse strand, counting down.
TACCAGCTCATCTGTGACGATATGCATCGGATCATGGCAGTGGATGTCAAATATCTTGAAAGCATCCATGATGCTTTCATCCCACGTGAGAGCATTACACCTACAATGTTTCAGGAGCTGCCAGAAGAACAGAGCTGGTAGCTCGGGGACAAAGTGTACGGACTCGCCACCTGGTTTATGACCTCCTACGCAATCCTCGCACTGAGCCAGAGCGTCGATACAACATGTCGTACATAATGACATGGAGCATCATAGAGCAGACAATTGGCATACTGAAGCAGCATTTCCAATGCCTGGACACTCTGGAGGCTATCTGCAATACACCCTTCACCACATCATTCAGTTCATTGTCGTGTGCTGCATCATGCACAACTTGGTCATCATGAGGGGACAGGTACTGGACATTGAAGATCCTCCTGAGGGGAGAAGGGGGGAAGGAGGAGGAGGAGGAGGCTGACAACAAGGACGATGATGAGGAAGAGCAGCAGGAGGAGGAGGAGGAGGAGGATCAGCAGCAGGAGGAGGAGGATAATGAACACATGCCACCACCTCAACCCGCAGGACAACAGCAGATGAGGCGGCCTCGTGCACATATAGCCATAACTAGAGACTTGCGTCAGCGGCTAATCCATGATCGCTTTGGTGCCTGAAGGCTAAACGGCTTAACAGTGTTGACACTTTGCACCTGTTAGTCTGAAAAAATAGTGTACATAATAATGTACGTAATGTTGTGTTGGTTTATGCTACTTTAATTCAAAAAAATTATGTACAGGATTCTGGATAACTTTAAAAAATAATTAAGTTTATTAAACATTTGTACAGTTGTACCAAACTTAAATAAAACATTTTGTATCAAACTTTAAACTTTTCAATGAAGAAAACAACAAGTAGCAGCAACAAATAAACAAACAAACTTTAGCTGCAGCCATCTCTCCTCCCCCTTATTCAAAGACCTTAGCGGTGTGTGCCCCTCTTCCCACTGTTGTTGCCTCTACCCCTACCCATGCCCGTTGTGGCAGACTTCTGCTTCCGCCCTCCGACCCCAATATCTTTTCTGTGTTCTGCGCGAAGGTGCATTTGTTGTTGGTGGGGTTGGACAGGGACAGTCCTAGCATACAGCATTGTGGAAGGCCTAGTTTCCCCTTTGGACTCTTCTTCAGCTTGTGCATCACACACTACCTGAGGTTGGTCTGGGGATTGGAAAGTGAATGTCAGCAGTTGATGTTGCCAAATGCTTTTGGGCAATGACAGCCTGGGTGTGTCCACTTATTGCATCAGCTACTTCTGACCTAACCTCCATAATCTCCGACATCCTCTCCCTCATCTTTCCCGAGAATGCTCCCATTTCTCCAGACAGTGTTGTTACATCTATGGATAGTCCCGCTAATTCTACCCTCACCCCACCCATGGTGTCCAGGAGCAATTTCATTAGCTCAGTGCTCTCCCTACTCATTCCCATGATCTGTCCTTTGTCCCCTGCATCCTGCTTTCCAGATTGAGCTCTCCTTCCCACCCTCCTCGGCCGTCTCCCAGGTGTGGTTTGGGGCAACACACTGGGACCCGCATCCTCAGATTGTACACCATGAAATGTCGCATCAGTTGTATCGCTCAGCAAAGTCCAGGAAGTGTATTCATCTGCAGCTCCTGACAGACTGCATTGCGGCACTGGAGCTGCGCATGGATTCACTCTGGAGCATCTGCGAAGCTGAGGATGTCGTGAATAGCATGTTTAGTGAGTTGGTCACACCGCAGGTAAAGGTTACACAGGTGGATAGGGAATGGCTGACCATCAGGCAGAGCAGCAGAAGGAAGGTAGTGCAGGGGTCCCCTGCGGGCATCTCCCTCCAAAAGAGATACACCACCTTGTGTATTGTTGGGGGAGATGACTCATCAGGGGAAGGCAGCAGCAGCCAAGTCCATGCCACCGGGGGTGGCTCTGCTGCACAGGAGGGCAGGAAAAGAGTGGGAGAGGTATGGTGATAGGGGGTTCTATTGTAAGGCGAATAGATAGGCATTTTTGCAGCTGCAAACGAGACTCCAGAATGGTATGTTGCCTCCCTGCTGCAAGGGTCAAGGATGTCTCGGAGTGGCTGCAGTGCATTCTGGAGAGGGAGGGTGAACAGCCAGCTGTTGTAGTACATATAGGTATCAATGATATTGGTAAAAAACAGGATGAGGTCCTACAAGCTGAGTTTAGGGAGCTAGAAGTTAAATTAAAAAGTAGAACCTCAAAGGTAGTAATCTCAGAATTGCTACCAGTGCCACGTGCTAGTCAGAGTAGGAATGGCAGGATAGATAAGATGAATATGTGGCTTGAGGAGTGGTGCAGAAGGGAGGGATTCAAATTCCTGGGACATTGGAACCGGTTCAGGGGGAGGTGGGACCAGTACAAACCGGACAGTCTGCACCTGGGCAGGAATATCTTAGGAGGAGTATTTGCAAGTGCTGTTGGGGAGGGGTTAAACTAATATGGCAGGTGATGGAACCTATGTAGGGAGACAGAGAGAGGTAAAATGGGGCAGAAGCAAAAGTTAGAAAGAAGAACAGTAAAAGTGGAGGGCAGAGAAACCCAAGACAAAAATCAAAAAGGGCCACATTACAGCAAAATTCTAAAGGGAAAAATATGTTAAAAGACAAGCCTGAAGGCTCTGTGCCTCAATGCGAGGAGTATTCATAATAAGGTGGATGAATTAACTACGCAGGCAGCTATTAACGATATGGTATAATTGGGATTACAGAGACATGGCGCCAAGGCAACCAAGGCTGGGAACTCAACATCCAGGGATATTCAATATTCAGGAAGGACAGACAGAAAGGAAAAGGAGGTGGGGTAGCGTTGCTGGTTAAAGAATAATTTAACGCAATAGTAAGGAAGGACATTAGCTTAGAGGATGTGGTATCTGTATGGGGAGAGCTGCAGAATACCAAAGGGCAGAAAACGTGAGTGAGAGTTGTGTACAGACCACCAAACAGTAGTAGTGAGGTTGGGGACAGCATCAAACAAGAAATTAGGGATGCGTGCAATAAAGGTACAGCAGTTATCATGGATGACTTTGATCTACATATAGATTGGGCTAACCAAACTGGTAGCAATACGGTGGAGTAGGATTTCCTGGAGTGTATTAGGGATGGTTTTCTAGGCCAATATGTCGAGGAACCTACTAGAGGGCTGGCCATCCTAGACTGGGTGATGTGTAATGAGAAAGGACTAATTAGCAATCTTGTTGTGCGAGGCCCTTTGGGGAAGAGTGACCATAATATGGTAGAATTCTTTATTCAGATGGAGGGTGACACCGTTAATTCAGAGACTAGGATCCGGAACTTAAGGAAAGGTAACTTCAATGGTATGAGATGTGAATTGGCTAGAATAGACTGGCGAGTGATACTTAAAGAACTTAAAGATAATGAAACTTAAAGGCTTGACGGTGGATAGGCGATGGCAAATATTTAAAGATCACATGATGAACTTCAACAATTGACATCCCTGTCTGGAGGAAAAACAAAAGGAGGAAGATGGCTCAAATGTGGCTAAGAAGGAAAATTAAGGATAGTGTTAAATCCAACGAGGCATATAAATTGGCTAGTAAAAGCAGCAAACCAGAGGACTGAGAGAAATTTAGAATTCAGCAGAAGAGGACAAAGGGTTTAATTAGGAGGGGGAAAATAGAGTATGAGAGGAAGCTTGCTTGGAACGTAAAAACTGACTGCAAAAGCTTCTACAGATATGTGAAGAGAAAAAGATAAGTGAAGACAAACGTAGGTCCCTTGCAGTCAGAATCCGGTGAATTTATAATGGGCAACAAAGAAATGGCAGACCAATTGAACAAATAACACATATAACCATCCGGAAATACTAGGGGACCGAGGGTCTAGCAAGAAGGAGGCACTGAAGGAAATCCTTATTAGTCAAGAAATTGTGTTAGGGAAATTGATGCGATTGAAGGCCGATAAATCCTCGGGGCCTGATAGTCTGCATCCCAGAGTACTTAAGGAAGTGGCCCTAGAAATAGTGACTGCATTGGTGATCATTTTCTAACAGTCTATCGACTCTGGATCAGTTCCTATGGACTGGAGGGTAGCTAATATAACACCACTTTTTAAAAAAGGAGGGAGAGAGAAAACGGGGAATTATAGACTGGTTAGCCTGACATCAGTAGTGGGGAAAATGTTGGAATCAATTATTAAAGATGAAATAGAAGCGCATTTGGAAAGCAGTGACAGGATCGGTCCATGTCAACATGGATTTATGAAAGGGAAATCATGCTTGACAAATCTTCTAGAATTTTTTGAGGATGTAACTGGTAGAGTGGACAAGGGAGAACCAGTGCATGTGGTGTATTTGGACTTTCAAAAGGCTTTTGACAAGAGACCACACAAGAGATTAGTGTGCAAAATTAAAGCACATGGTATTGGGTATAATGTATTGACGTGGTAGAGAATTGGTTGGCAAACAGGAAGCAGAGAGTAGGGATAAACGGGTCCTTCTCAGAATGGCAGGCAGTGACTAGTGGGGCGCTGCAGGGCTCACTGCTGGGACAGCATCTGTTTACAATATACATCAATGAGTTAGATGAAGGAATTGAGTGTAATATTTCCAAGTTTGCAGACGACATTAAGCTGGGTGGCAGTTTGAGCTATGAGGAGGATGCTAGAGACTGCAGGGTGACTTCGACAGGTGAGGTGAGTGAGCAAATGCAAGGCAGATGCAGTATAATGTGGATAAATGTGAGGTTATCCACTTTGGTGGCAAAAACATGAATTCAGAACATTATCTGAATGGCAGCAGGTTAGGAAAAGGGGAGGTGCAACGAGACCTGGGTGTCATGGTACATCAGTCATTGAAAGTTGGCATGCAGGTACAGCAGGCGGTGAAGAAGGCAAATGGCATGTTGGCCTTCATAGCTAGGGGATTTGAGTATAGGAGCAAGGAGGTCTTAATGCCTTGGTGAGGCCTCACCTGGAATATTGTGTTCAGTTTTGGTCTCCTAATCTGAGGAAGGATGTTTTTACTATTGAGGGAGTGCAGCAAAGGTTCACCAGATTGATTCCCGGGATGACATATGAGGAGAGACTGGATCCACTGGGCCTGTATTCACTGGAGTTTAGAAGATTGAGAGGGGATCTCATAGAAACATATAACATTCTGATGGTGTTAATTCCTGGATTCTTTTACTTCAATCTGGTTCAGTAAAATTACTGAGTCGAATACCTCTTGTGCTTTGAACAAAGCAGTCTTTATTACCGGCTAGTAAGACCTATCAGACAGAAGATATACTCTCTGGATAGAGCGTACACACTCCCTACGGATAGGTGAAGTTACATCGTAAAGCGTTAACAGTTATACAGTTTTGAAATCAGATAACAAAATACAAATGGATTGACAGTCTAACTCAGCCACTCATTAGTCAATCTATATGAGATGTTCTTCTTGAAAGCTCAAGTATTGCCTCCAAATGTTTCAATCTAATGGTGTGACTATTTACTGAGACCTTGCAATTCTGCAGATGTATTTCATGTTACAATTATATATTATTGGCAGGATTAGTGACTTGAAACCTTGAGACAGACTGTTAGCTATGCTGATGTTGCACTATTTGCAATCTGACATTCTCCCAGCTATTCTCCCATGGCTTATACATTTTCATATATCCCGTTTACTTTACTGTCCTTAATTCCATATATTCCGTTCAGATATCCACATCCCCCCTTTTATCATTCTATGATAACATTTAGGATCATTCTATGAGTATTGCATTGTTGAGTAGTTCTCTAGTTTGTTGGATCATAACCCGGGAACCCTTGACCACAAGAGGGTCTGCTAACCTTGTCATTGCTTTACAGCAGAGGTTAAGGCAACCAACAATCAAACAGCAGGTAATTATTATGATGAGAACAATTGCCCCATGTATTAGATAGGATCTCCAAGATCCACCCAGAAACCAATCAAACCTGCTAAGTTCTTTTGCTGGTGTGGATAACTTTTTCACCTCCCTCCTTATGTGATCGGCAAGGTGGGTTATGTTTTCTGAACTATCAGGAATGTAAGTGCAACATTCAGATCCTATCAGGGCACACGTTCCCCCTTTCTCAGCTAACAGGTAATCGAGGGCCATTCGGTTTTGTAATGCTACGGTCCTTATCGCTACCATTTCAGCTGTGATGCCCTCCAGAGCCTCAGCAGTGCGGTTAGCTACCTGTTCCAATATCGTTTCTTTGAATCCATAACAGTCTCAGTTAGGGTCAGGGGAACGGTGCGCAAAGGAATTCCCCCTTTGGAATGTATAGGGATATGTGAACACACCCAGCATCTAGTGAAGTGCCCTTTTTCCGCATAAACGTAAGACATAAACAAAAAGGTGTTTACATGGAGCTCTCGCCTTTGTCTTCCTTCCCGTGCACCAAAACTGTCATATATCAACACTATTATGCAGACAGTAGCATACAGACACAGTCTCATCTTATAAATAGTCCCATTATTTAGCTGATAAAAAGAGTTCTGTTTTCACGTTTCCCTTCAGGTCTCCGTCAGTGTATTTGGCTGTCTGACAGGTAAGAGTTCAAACTGATCCTCCTTCAACTGCCTTGTTCAGCTATAGGGAGGAGGAGATCTGGAACAGAAACAGGAATTAGACTAACCAGCAAAATTTGTTTAAATGGTGATGAGCTTGCAGTGGTGCAGGTGAACCCAGGCACTTTTCCCCTCAACCTTGGCTGCAGTGGGGGTAGTGAGTGACACCTAAAAAGGCCCCTCCTATTGTGGCTCTAATCCCTTCCGAATCCATACTTCCCTGGTGCCACGAGGGACAATTCGGGTAAAACTGGGAGGTCGAGGTGAGCATCTTGAACCTGGTTGTGAACTAGTCGCAGAGCCTGAGTCAGAGAAAGAACATAGGTGGTCATCAGTCTAGCTGAGATCTCATATCTAGGAACAATTTCCCTCATTAACACCTTAACAACAGTCTGAGTCTTATTGTCCAGGTTAGGGTAGGCTTCAATCCATCTGCTAAACACATCTACTATTACTAACACATATCTGTAACACTGAACTTTTTGCAACTCAATGTAGTTCAACTGAAATGTCTCAAAGGGACCTTCGGGTAGGGGCGTTTTACCCCAATCACAGGGGACTCCCTTCCCTGGATTATGTTGCTGGCCAACCAGGCAACGACTACTGATGTTCTGGGTGAGCGCCTGGAGTTTAGGGTGCCACCAAGTAGCCAAAAGTGTGTCACTCGTGGTCCTTGCTCCACAATGAGTAGCAAAATGCAGACATTCTATAACCCATGAGGCCAACTCGTCAGACATGCAAGTCTGTTCCGCGGGAGTGGTCCAGAGTTTAGAAACATTGTCATAAGTACATGCATAATATTTCCACAACAGTTTATCTTTTTCAGGAGCGTCCCCCTGTGCTTTTATAACATCTTGGATGGTTGGCATTGGTTTTTCCGAGGCTAACTTATCCTTCGCAGGATTTTTAGTCTGACTCATAATTTTGGGCACTACCATCTGTTGGTCACGAGAGGCCTGTTTGGCCTCTTGGTCAGGACAACGATTCCCTATATCAACCAGAGAATTTCCGGTAGGTTGGGCGGTACATTTGACAATGGCAATGCATTTGGGGAACATGAGGGCTTGCAACAAATCAGATACTAGCTGTTTATGAGATATCTCATTCCCCTGTGAGGTTAGGAATCCCCTATTTTTCCATAATTGTCCGAAATCATGCGCCACCCCAAAGGCATACCTAGAGTCGGTATAGATATTGACTTTGAGATCTTTGGCCAAGATACAGGCTTGGGTGAGGGCGAATAGTTCAGCTTGTTGAGCAGAATAGGCGGTTTCAAAGCAGCAGATTCCAAGACCTGATTCTCCTGGTTTACTATGGCGTATCCTGAGATTCGTGTATCTTCTGGATTAATAGAAGTATTTCCGTGAACAAACATAAACAATCATGACTGGGTTCTTCCTCATCTTGGGGTGGCTCAGTAAGAAAACAGGCTGGATTATTTGCAGTACAGTGCCGAAAAGTCAGTTTAGGATTGCCTGTGATTTCAGTGGGTTCTGTCGGATAGAGGGCCAGTCCACATTGCCCTGCACTGGGATCTCAATTAATGGGAGTATAACCCACTTGGGAGGGGTCCTCTGCCCACACATGAGGATCCACATAGTCAGGTATGTCCGAGCCAGTATGATGCTGTAGAGTCGTTAAGACCTTCTCGGGGTCCCCATGAAATTGGACTGTTCGGCCATGTTTTACGATTTGCACATCCCGGATGGTAGGGTCAGCCTCATCTATGGCCTTGCGTACCATAACTTCCAAATCCTTAGCATGGTGAGGGGCTAATACTTCACGAGCAATATGCGGTGCCATTGTTAGGGGCTGTTTCCACAGATTCTTATCCACTTCCACAAAATCTGCCTCTCTTTCCAGTCCAGTCACTCTAGCCCTTAATAGAATTCCCTTCACTTCCCCTTCGTGATCCTGATAAAAGTTCTGCAGGTCCTGATTCTTTCCACTGGGATCGTATGCTAGGGTCACGTGATAGGGTGCCTGCGGCAGGTCCAGAGACCACCACTGAGGGGTTCTAGTGGTATAATACTGCCGCTTAAGGGTTTCCTGTTTTACAATAATCTCCATACTCCAAATGCAACTGGAATTTGCAAAGGAGGTCTCTAGTCATCAAGTTACAGTCCAGATTGGTAGTGATGACAAATCGATGTTCTACCAATTCTTCTTGGTAACCCACTTTAACTAGTTCTGACACCGGGAATGTCGAGATTTGTCCCAGGAATCCTGAAAGTTCCTGTGTTTCAGTAGAAGCAGGGAGTTTAAGCTTTGATTGTACAGAAGACGTGAAGGCTCCTGTATCTATCGAAAAGGGTTGCCACTCATTCAGAATGGGTTCGTCGTCCGGGGAGGATCCCTGCACAATCAAGCTGCGTAGTCAATCGGGGGACAATTGACCAAAGGGGTTATTCTGGGAGAAGTTAGTGTAAGATCCTCCTCTCCCCCCTTGCCCCCCTCCTCTTCCTTTTCCATGCTGACGGTCGGGGCAATTTTTATTCCAATGTCCTTCCTGCCCACAATTAAAACAGTCAATTCCTCTTACCCAGTCCCGGCCTCTTCCCATACCATGCCGGGGACAATAGGGAGGTTTATTAGCAGGGCTCGGGCCGTTTGGTTGTTTAGTATAACCGTATCCTTGCTTATCCATCCAATCCTGTATGCCACACTACGGTTCTATTGATCCTTCCTCCCGAGATGGCTCTTCCTTTCTAGTCACGTATTTAGTCTTGACCCGGGTTGGGGGCGCACCTCCCTCCTCCCCTTTCTTTTTCTGCCAATAATATCTAACTGCCCTTTCCATCTGTCCGGATAGCGTGAGCAATCAAATAGTTGTTTGAAGATCACAGACATCTATAGAGAGGTGGTCTGCAGCTTGTTGTGCATCAGGGTTTGGCATTGGTCTGACAGGGAATTGGTGTCGGGACTTTGGGATCTTGGAAATCATTTCTAGGCCGGTGGATGTTTCAGAGCTGTCTGACTGCTTGACAGTTCTGCGTCTCGATCGGCGGGGGTGTTTGCTATGTCTTTCACAACTTGGACTAGAAGATTTACGGGACTGTTTGTGATGTTGAGATATAGTTCTGCCCTTTCGAGTGTGAGATCTGGTCCTTTCGGCTATATTGCTTGTAAACTGGGGATCCGAATCGCTATCAGAGGATGAGGAGTCAGTTTGGGTTTGTTGCTTTGGTGATATGTGGTTGTTCCTAACTCTTTTTACCGGAGTGTTAGGTGGAGGGTGTTGGGAAGAGGACTGGAGCAAGAGGCCAGGGGGTGCGGGAGGCGCCGTTGGGCGCTGAGTCAGTGGCCACTCATCAATTTCATCATCAGCCTCGGTTAACACAAAGCCAGCCATTTTAACTTGTAGTTGATCAATACCTTTCTCAGAGGTCCCAGAGGATCTCTTAGCAAGTTTCTCGTGCGCACATTCATTCTTTTTTTTTTAACGACGTCTACAGTTTTAACATGTGTTCCCTCTGTCAATGCAAGTCCTAATTTAATAGCATTTGTTTGCCAACTCGATAGAAGTGATGCATCTTTTAATTTCTGACAATAATGTCGCCAGGTTGCAATTACATTTTTTTATCCCCTTTTCCTCGTCCCCTTCTCCAAATTAATCCCTGTTCTTTTTTTTTTACCTCTACGCTTCTAGTGTCACTTAGAGGCCACTGGTCATCCCCTAATAATTTGTTCAGGGCTCCTGATAATTTTCTAAAGTCTTCAGCTCTTTCAGGGAATTCCTCACATAGCTTTTGTAGTGGATTATCCGCATCCGTGGTTTTATCTAACTGATTACCCATTTTCACACTGTCCCTCGTATTACTGTGTCGCTACGCGTTCGTGTCGTCATGCAATTTAAACAAACTTAAAAATAGACACAGACTTTACAGAACTAACACGGACTTTAACTAACTCCAAATAACCAAACTTTACTAATGCTAACACTTACCCGCATCGCCGCACGGTCCGCGTCGCCGCGCGATCTCAATACTAAACTACCACGTCGCCTCGCAGTTCACGTCGCCGCGCAATCCGCGTTGCCTCGCAGTTCACGTCGCCGCGCAATCCGCGTCGACCCGTGGCTCGCGTCGCCGCGCGAGTTAAGATACTTTAACTTTAAAAGGTAAACAAGGACTTCTAACACATACCCGTGTCGCCGCGCGGTTCGTGTCGCCGCGCGATTTACAAAATAGACAAAGACTTCTAACACTTACCCGCGTCGCCGCACGGTCCGTGTCGCCGCGCGATCTTAATACTTAAAACTTTACTTAAAACTCTAAACACTTTAAGACTTACAGACTTACTGCCATTAGCACTGACTTTCGCGATTCGCGTTGCTGCGCCTCTGCGTCACTACGCGTCGGCGTCACTGCGCGTTTACGTCACCGCGCGTCTACGTCACTGCGCGTTGACGTCACTGCGCGTTCGCTTCACTGCGCGTTTACGTCACTGCGCGTTCGCTTCGGCCCTTCTCCTCTCGGCCGCGCGTTCGCGTCGGCCCTACCTTCCGAGTTGCTGCGGGGTTTTTTTTTTTAATTCAATCAGAGCCTAGACGGGCCAAGTGATATACAAGGTCGACGTCGTACCTGAGTTGAACACCTATCTTCTATTTAAATCCCCATTTTATTCCCTGTGAGCCTAATTTTCTAATTTTGATTTCTTATGAGCCTCAATTAATTTCTTTCAGTCTCCAAATTTCCCTATCCTTTCACGTCACTGCGCAGTTTAAATTCAATCAGTCAATGAAAGCCCTAATTTAATGGAGTTTTTCTGCCAATTGGACAGGAGTGATTTTATATTTTTCATAATTTAAAATCTCAGAACATTTTTTTTTCTTTCAGCAGCTATTTAGTACGTTACTTTTTTTTATAACTAGAGAGAAGTCTGGCACGTAGGCTGTGGACTGCTTTTCGTTATCTCAATTGTTCCAGCCTCAAGGTCGTGTTATTTAATATAATTTTTTTTTAAAAAATCCTTTTGAATCCATCTCAGTTGTGTTGCTGTGCCGTCTCTGAATGTTTGCTTTCAACAAGTTTTTCTTTTTTTTTTTAACCACCGGGACCATGTAATTTTTTTTTAACAAATCTATCCTTTGGGCATTTCCTGGCTCTGCAACTTATCATCCGAATATACGTAATTCAATAAGGTTCACACTCTTAAACTTCCCACATACAGGACAACACTACGAAGGGTTAAAACAAACTTTCATTCTGTTTGAGATAAAACAAACCACAACTCCCCGGCTTTTTTTTTACAGTAAAAGTCACAGAAGCATTTCTCATTTAAACAGACATTCACAAGAGTCTCTTTTCTTTCCTATTAATTTTTTTTTGGATCCATGATTGATCATCTATCCCTATCTAGCTCTAACTATCTTTCCAAGTCGCCGCTTGGTTTGCGTCATCGCACAATTTCCCTATCTCTATCCCTATTCTAAGTTTGAAAGGTATTCACCAGATTGTCCTGGATCTCGTTCAGACACTACCTGAGAACCAGCGAGTGGCTAAACTTTCCTCAGACTTTTGAAACCGGGGGAAACTGGAGCAGTATTGAAATCATACTCACTCCAGTGGCCACTTTCCCCTCGTCTCGTCCAAGGCTAGTCTGGCTCTTAATTCGCAAGTTTTCGGCAGTCGTCCGTTGAGATCCCACTTCTGACACCAAATGTTAATTCCTGGATTCTTTTACTTCAATCTGGTTAAGTAAAATTACTGAGTCGAATACCTCTTGTGCTTTGAACAAAGCAGTCTTTATTACCGGCCAGTAAGACCTATCAGACAGAAGATATACTCTCTGGATAGAGCGTACACACTCCCTACGGATAGGTGAAGTTACATCGTAAAGCGTTAACAGTTATACAGTTTTGAAATCAGATAACAAAATACAAATGGATTGACAGTCTAACTCAGCCACTCATTAGTCAATCTATATGAGATGTTCTTCTTGAAAGCTCAAGTATTGCCTCCAAATGTTTCAATCTAATGGTGTGACTATTTACTGAGACCTTGCAATTCTGCAGATGTATTTCATGTTACAATTATATATTATTGGCAGGATTAGTGACTTGAAACCTTGAGACAGACTGTTAGCTATGCTGATGTTGCACTATTTGCAATCTGACATTCTCCCAGCTATTCTTCCATGGCTTATACATTTTCATATATCCCGTTTACTCTACTGTCCTTAATTCCATATATTCCGTTCAGATATCCACAATGGGACTGGACAGGTTAGATGTAGGAAGAATGTTCCTGATGTTGGGGAAGTCCAGAACCAGGGGTCACAGTCTAACGATAAGGGGTAAGCCATTTAGGACCAAGTTGAGGAGAAACTTCTTCACTCAGAGAGTTGTTAACCTCTGGAATTCCCTACCGCAGAGAGTTGTTGATGTCAGTTCAATGGATATATTCAAGAGGGAGTTAGATATGGCCCTGGCGGCTAAATGGATCAAGAGGTCTGGAGAGAAAGCAGAAAAGGGGTACTGAGGTGAATGATCAACCATGATCTTATTGAATGGTGGTGCTGGCTCGCAGGGCTGAATAGCCTACTCCTGCACCTAATTTTCTATGTTTCTATGTTTCTATGTTGGCATCCTCATGGGGTTCATCAGTTCTAATTCCAATGTGCACATCTCAGTATTGGGGTCTTCCTGCTGCCCTTCATTCTCCAGCTCATCCTCGTCCTGATGTTGATGAAGAATATCTGGACTGATGGTTTATTGATTATGCTCTGCTTCTACTTCTGCTTCAGCTGCTGCCTCTTCCTGATGCACAACATCTGCAAAACATAACAGAGCAGATGTTTGGTTAGCAGCAGGGGAAGGGGGAAGAGGGGGCAGGATGTCCTGAGTGCGTGGGTCACACAGCGCAGGCTCTTTTCAAAGACCACGATGCCAACCCAGACTGTGCAATTTGCATGGCTTTGCCTCTGTCAGTAACCTGGGCCCAGCATCCACATTGGTGGTTGATCTTCTCTTGCGAGATTGAATCATATCAGCGATCTTCTGTTAATTGCAGCCTACTTGGCACACCAGTTTTTGACCTTTCTCGGTTGACCTGTGACAGCTTCCTCTGCAAAGATGAAAACAGAACTTCTGCTGTGGTGGCCACATACACACACACACACACACATATTAGTTATATTTACAAATGTAATTGCAGTGCATAAAAAAAATATTACTTATAGTAAATGCTTGGCCAAGGTCCTGCCACTTCTTTTTGACCTGCGTGCTGCTTTTCAGGGTCATAGTTTTGCTAATAGAGAGGGTTCCCATTTCTTTTGTCCCATTCTTCATTTGTTCTCAAGCACATCCCATTTCCTCTCAATGATGTCTACCAGGGGCTCAATTTCTTCTGCTGGAAATCTCTTGGCCCTTCCCCCTTCCCCTTGTCCTTCTCCTTCTCCTTCCCCTTCCCTTGGATCCATCTTTTGCAGCTAATATTTAAATATCCAGATCCTGCTCTGATCTGAATGGGTTCTCACAAGCTCCTGATTCAGACCAGGAAGTTTACTGTGGTTCCACGGGCACACCGTCACATGGAAAAAGTTATATTTTTTTTCCCGTCGCACACTCAGAGACTTTTCAGCACACATTTGAAGCTCCATCCCCGACTTAACTTCGGGTACCGCAGAGCCAAAATTAAATTTTACTTTGGCGAAAGTTGGATCTTTTTTTTCGGCGCAATCAAGCACAAAAAAAATTAGCCGTTCATCCTTCTGGAGGAATCGGCAAAGAGGAAAATTGAGCCCTTGTTTTTGACTGCAAGTGATCATGCATGACCTTTATGTGAGGACAGGATCAGGCTCAACTTTATAGTCAATTAAACTAACAGCACTCACTGTCCAGCAGAGTCATTTAGAATAGAAATTGGATGCTGTTTGACCAGTGCTCATGTAATCATTGCACTGCATGCATTAGCTTGTTCAAGGGAGGCAATGAGAAAATTGGAGGGAGGGAAAAATATGCAGATAAAAAAAAAATTTTTATTATAGTTTCCAGATTTTGAGAGAGTTAAATAAGCATTTATTTTTGTCATATCTTTTCCTTTGTGCAAAAAAATAAGCTTGTTCTTTCCTTAGTTCTATACCTGAATTTATTCAGATTTGAAGTATTTTGAGCCATTATGGTAGAAGTGCCATCAATGTGAGAATTTGTTGCTGTGGTAACATATTTTCCTGGCCTTCAAGATGTTTCAGTGTGTGTTCTTTAGCTCATACAGTGGCTAGACATAGTCGTTAATAATGGGTAGGTTTCCTTGCATTCAGAAACAATATTAAACATACTGGGGTGAAATTCGACTTCGAAGGGGATGTCAACTGATTATTAGCTGATCGAATTTAATAAAAAAGAATATTGAGCGAGGTTCAAAATTTGGGCAGCCAATCCATTACGCCTTCTTTTGCACCACCGTAGAAGTTAAATCTCATCCTCACTCTGTCTGAGCTTCCTTCAGTTGAGTCTTCAACAAATTTAGAAACAGAGAAAATAGGTGCAGGAGTAGGCCATTCGGCCCTTCGAGCCTGCACCAATAAGATTCAATAAGATCATGGCTGATCATTCACCTCAGTACCCCTTTCCCGCTTTCTCTCCATACCCCTTGATCCCTTTAGAGGTAAGGGCCATATCTAACTCCCTCTTGAATATATCTAACGCACTGGCATCAACAACTCTCTGCGGTAGAGAATTCCACAGGTTAACAACTCTCTGAGTGAAGCAGTTTCTCCTCATCTCAGTCCTAAATGGCTTACTCCTTATCCTTAGACTGTGACCCCTGGTTCTGGACTTCCCTAACATCGGGAACATTTTTCCTGCATCTAACCTGTCCAGTCCCATCAGAATTTTATATGTTTCTATGAGATCCCCTCTCATCCTTCTAAACTCCAGTGAATACAGGCCCAGTCGATCCAGTCTCTCCTCATCTGTCAGTCCTGCCATCCCGGGAATCAGTCTGGTGAACCTTCGCTGCACTCCTTCAATAGCAAGAACGTCCTTCCTCAGATTCGGAGACCAAAACTGAACACAATATTCCAGGTGAGGCCTCACCAAGGCCCTGTAGAATTGCAGTAAGACCTCCCTGCTTCTATACTCAAATCCCTTAGCTATGAAGGCCAACATGCCATTTGCCTTCTTCACCGCCTGCAGTACCTGCATGCCAACCTTCAAGGACTGATATATCATTACACCCAGGTCTCGTTGCACCTCCCCCTTTCCAAAGAACTTAAGTTCCCAATTTGTTTTTGCTTCAGATATGGAAAACCAAGAGAGCAACCGTGATTTGACTCCAGAAAATCTGGGAAAAGGCATAACTTTTAAAATATAAAAATTGGTAAGAATATAAGAATTTGAAAATGAATCTTTCCAAATGATCTTATGAATGTTTAATATAGTCATATCAAAATCCTTTCACCGCTGTAAATTTGGCTGAAGACTCCGTTTATGTATGTAAATCATCTAAGTATTCATTGACCTGAATCTTTAGCTCTCTTTCTTTCCCCACAGATGTAGTCTGACCTGCTGAATATTTCCAACATTTTCTGTTTCCATTTCAGATTTCCAGTATCGGCTGTATTTTGGAAACACTCAGCAGGTCAGGCAGTGTCTGTGGAGAGAGAAACAGAGTTCAAGTTTCAGGTCCATTACCTTTCATCAGAAGTGGAAAAACTTAAGAGATATAACAGTTTTAAGCAAGTGCAGAGGCAGGGAAAGGAGGGAGGAGAGGAAAGAACAACAGGGAAGGTCTGTGATAGGGTGGAAGGCAGGAGAGTTTAATGACAGAAGGTATGATGATACAAAGCAAATGCTTGTATTTCCAGAACTTTCCGTTTCTATTTCAGATTTCCAGCATCCACAATATTGTGCTTTTGTTCCGCGGCATTTTGCTTTTGTTCAAGTATTCCATCTGCCTGATTTACCTTTGGAGAAACTATGCAGAGATTTTTCTCAGGAGCTACATACTGCATCAGTCGGTTTGCGAGTCTGACAACAAGTGTGGAACTGGGCCATGCAGATCAAGGGTGCCTGAAGGATAATCCTCAGGCTGAGCTGACTTAGCAGATCAAGCAGGACTGCCAATGGGTGCATTACAATTAGCCTGAATACTCTTGGGTTCGATAAGGTAGAAATGACCCAGGCTTCCAATTCCTGATTGTACCTCGGGACCCCTAGTGGAAAATGTGCATGTGTAGATGTCAGAGGGAAGACAGGATTGCACTCAGAAGTTGCATTGAAATATTTGCATGACACAATAGCAAGTATAATGAGAGAAATGAAAGAAATACAGCACAGTGTTCCTGCAGTGGGACCTCCATCTCAACTACCAATCTGCTCCTCAACAGTCCCCATTCCCAGAAGTACAAATGCATTCATCTCAAATTGCCAGCACTTCTTGCTGGAGAGAAAATGGAGCTCAGTAAGAATGTAAGAAATAGGAGCACAAGGAGGCCATTCGACCCTTCAAGTCTGCTCCTCCATTCAATAAGATCATGGACTGATCTTCTACCTCAACTCCACCTTCTTGCACTATCCCCATTTCCCTTGGTTCTCTTAGTATCCAAAAGTTAAGCCTCTCACACCTCCTGAAACCTGGGGATTAAAATAACGGCCGGGATGAGTATGGTGCAGATGGGGAGATAAGTACCAGCAAGTGAAGTTACAACAGATTCACTCTGGAGCATCCACGATGCTGAGAATGACGTGAGTATCACGTGTAGCGAGTTGGTCTTACCGCAGGAGAAGGGTCCACAGCCAGCGAGGGAATGGAAGACCAGCAGGAAGAGTAGTGCAAGGAAGGTAGTGCAGGGGTCCCCTGTGGTCATCCCACTGCAAAACAGATACACTGCTTTGAGTGCTGTTGAGGGGGATGACTCATCAGGAGCGGGCAGCAGCAGCCAAGTTCATGGCACCGTGGCTGGCTCTGTTGCACAGGAGGGCAGGAAAAAGAGTGGGCGAGCGATAGTGATAGGGGATTCAATTGTAAGGGGAATAGATAGGCGTTTCTGCGGCCGCAACCGAGACTCCAGGATGGTATGTTGCCTCCCTGGTGCAAGGGTCAAGGATGTCTCGGAGCGGGTGCAGGACATTCTAAAAAGGGAGGGAGAACAGCCAGTTGTCGTGGTGCACGTTGGTACCAATGACATAGGTAAAAAAAGGGATGAGTTCCTACAAAATGAATTTAAGGAGCTAGGAGCTAAATTAAAAAGTAGGACCTCAAAAGTAGTAATCTCCGGATTGCTACCAGTGCCACGTGCTAGTCAGAGTAGGAATCGCAGGATAGCTCAGATGAATACGTGGCATGAGCAATGGTGCAGCAGGGAGGGATTCAAATTCCTGGGGCATTGGAACCGGTTCTGGGGGAGGTGGGACCAGTACAATCCGGACGGTCTGCACCTGGGCAGAATCGGAACCAATGTCCTCGGGGGAGTGTTTGCTAGTGCTGTTGGGGAGGAGTTAAACTAATATGGCAGGGGGATGGGAACCAATGCAGGGAGATAGAGGGAAACAAAAAGGAGGCAAAAACAAAAGACAGAAAGGAGATGAGGAAAAGTGGAGGGCAGAGAAACCCAAGGCAAAGAACAAAAAGGGCCATTGTACAGCAAAATTCTAAAAGGACAGAGGGTGTTAAAAAAACAAGCCTAAAGGCTTTGTGTCTTAATGCAAGGAGTATCTGCAATAAGGTGGATGAATTAACTGTGCAAATAGATGTTAACAAATATGATGTGATTGGGATTACGGAGACATGGCTCCAGGATGATCAGGGCTGGGAACTCAACATCCAGGGGTATTCAACATTCAGGAAGGACAGAATAAAAGGAAAAGGAGGTGGGGTAGCATTGCTGATTAAGGAGGAGATTAAGGCAATAGTTAGGAAGGACATTAGCTTGGATGATGTGGAATCTATATGGGTAGAGCTGCAGAACAC
Organism: Pristiophorus japonicus; assembly: GCF_044704955.1. Classification (NCBI taxonomy): domain Eukaryota; kingdom Metazoa; phylum Chordata; class Chondrichthyes; family Pristiophoridae; genus Pristiophorus; species Pristiophorus japonicus. Next base: position 497,825,311 of record NC_091977.1, on the reverse strand, counting down.
CAAAGGGCAAAAAACGTTAGTGGGAGTTGTGTACAGACCTCCAAACAGTAGTAGTGATGTTGGGGAGGGCATCAAACATGAAATTAGGGGTGCATGCAATAAAGGTGCAGCAGTTATAATGGGTGACTTTAATATGCACATAGATTGGGCTAACCAAACTGGAAGCAATACGGTGGAGGAGGATTTTCTGGAGTGCATAAGGGATGGTTTTTTAGACCAATATGTCGAGGAACCAACTAGGGGGGAGGCCATCTTAGACTGGGTGTTATGTAATGAGAGAGGATTAATTAACAATCTCGTTGTGCGAGGCCCCTTGGGGAAGAGTGACCATAATATGGTGGAATTCTGCATTGGGATGGAGAATGAAACAGTTAATTCAGAGACCATGGTCCAGAACTTAAAGAAGGCTAACTTTGAAGGTATGAGGCGTGAATTGGCTGGGATGGATTGGCAAATGATATTAAGGGGTTGACTGTGGATGGGCAATGGCAGACATTTAGAGACCGCATGGATGAACTACAACAATTGTACATTCCTGTCTGGCATAACCATGGCTATCAAGGGAAATCAGGGATAGTATTAAAGCCAAGGAAGTGGCATACAAATTGGCCAGAAATAGCAGCGAACCTGGGGACTGGGAGAAATTTAGAACTCAGCAGAGGAGGACAAAGGATTTGATTAGGGCAGGGAAAATGGAGGATGAGAAGAAGATTGCAGGGAACATTAAGACGGATTGCAAAAGTTTCTATAGATATGTAAAGAGAAAAAGGTTAGTAAAGACAAACGTAGGTCCCCTGCAGTCAGAATCAGGGGAAGTCATAACGGGGAACAAAGAAATGGCGGACCAATTGAACAAGTACTTTGGTTCGGTATTCACGAAGGAGGACACTAACACCCTTCTGGTAAAAAAAGGGGTCGGGGGGTCTAGTAAGGAGGAGGAACTGAGGGAAATCCTTATTAGCCGGGAAATTGTGTTGGGGAAATTGATGGGATTGAAGGCCGATAAATCCCCAGGGCCTGATGGACTGCATCCCAGAGTACTTAAGGAGGTGGCCTTGGAAATAGTGGATGCGTTGACAGTCATTTTCCAACATTCCATTGACTCTGGATCAGTTCCTATGGAGTGGAGGGTAGCCAATGTAACCCCACTTTTTAAAAAAGGAGGGAGAGAGAAAACAGGGAATTATAGACCGGTCAGCCTGACATCGGTAGTGGGTAAAATGATGGAATCAATTATTAAGGATGTCATAGCAGTGCATTTGGAAAGAGGTGACATGATAGGTCCAAGTCAGCATGGATTTGTGAAAGGGAAATCATGCTTGACAAATCTTCTGGAATTTTTTGAGGATGTTTCCAGTAGAGTGGATAAGGGAGAACCAGTTGATGTGGTATATTTGGACTTTCAGAAGGTGTTCGACAAGGTCCCACACAAGAGATTGATGTGCAAAGTTAGAGCACATGTGATTGGGGGTAGTGTACTGACATGGATTGAGAACTGGTTGTCAGACAGGAAGCAAAGAGTAGGAGTAAATAGGTACTTTTCAGAATGGCAGGCAGTGACTAGTGGGGTACCGCAAGGTTCTGTGCTGGGGCCCCAGCTGTTTATACTGTACATTAATGATTTAGATGAGGGGATTAAATGTAGTATCTCCAAATTTGCGGATGACACTAAGTTGGGTGGCAGTGTGAGCTGCGAGGAGGATGCTGTGAGGCTGCAGAGCGACTTGGATAGGTTAGGTGAGTGGGCAAATGCATGGCAGATGAAGTATAATGTGGATCAACGTGAGGTTATCCACTTTGGTGGTAAAAACAGAGAGACAGACTATTATCTGAATGGTGACAGATTAGGAAAAGGGGAGGTGCAAAGAGACCTGGGTGTCATGGTACATCAGTCATTGAAGGTTGGCATGCAGGTGCAGCAGGCGGTTAATAAAGCAAATGGCATGTTGGCCTTCATAGCAAGAGGATTTGAGTACAGGGGCAGGGAGGTGTTGCTACAGTTGTACAGGGCATTGGTGAGGCCACACCTGGAGTATTGTGTACAGTTTTGGTCTCCTAACCTGAGGAAGGACATTCTTGCTATTGAGGGAGTGCAGCGAAGGTTCACCAGACTGATTCCCGGGATGGCGGGACTGACCTATCAAGAAAGACTGGATCAACTGGGCTTGTATTCACTGGAGTTCAGGAGAATGAGAGGGGACCTCATAGAAACGTTTAAAATTCTGACGGGGTTAGACAGGTTAGATGCAGGAAGAATGTTCCCAATGTTGGGGAAGTCCAGAACCAGAGGTCACAGTCTAAGGATAAGGGGTAAGCCATTTAGGACCGAGATGCGGAGGAACTTCTTCACCCAGAGAGTGGTCAACCTGTGGAATTCTCTACCACAGAAAGTTGTTGAGGCCAATTCACTAAATATATTCAAAAAGGAGTTAGATAAGGTCCTTACTACTAGAGGGATCAAGGGGTATGGCGAGAAAGCAGGAATGGGGTACTGAAGTTGAATGTTCAGCCATGAACTCATTGAATGGCGGTGCAGGCTAGAAGGGCCGAATGGCCTACTCCTGCACCTATTTTCTATGTTTCTATGTTTCTAATCCATGAAAAACAAAACAGACATATCCTTGAATGAAATGGAATGATAGACTTAATACTGGTGTAAATAAAGAAAGCATAAGTTGTCTGGAGCTCAGGTCTGAAATAATGTCTTACTGTAGGAATGAACATTCAAATTGCCTTTTTTATTGTTAATCATATGTTTGGCATCCTCAGGTAAATGGATGCCATAAGGATTTCATTGACAGATTAAAACTAGTTGAGATAACCATGAAGACAAATGACCAACACTTTCAGCTATAGCAGAATAGAGAAATTGCAAACATGCTTAACAACAACAACATTTTTCATTTATATAGCACTTCTAATGTAGAAAATCTTTCCAAGGTACTTCACAGAGGTGTAAGGAAATAAATGCTGAACCAAAGAAGGAGAGAGTAGGAAGATGACCAAAAGCTTAGAGAAAGAGATGTGTTTGAAAGAAAGTCTTAAGCTCTGATTTTTTCTTTTTACACATGGACAAAAAAGCTGAATTCAAGAGGTGAGGAGAGAGTGACTGCCCTTAATGTCAAGGCAGCATTTGACTGAGTGTGGCATCAAGGAGCCCTAGCAAAATTGAACTGAATGGGAATCAGGGGGACAACTCTTCACTGGAAGGAGTCATACCGAGCACAAAGGAAGAAGGTCGTGCTTGTTGGAGGTCAATTATCTCAGCCCCAGAACATCGCTGCTGGAGTTCCTCAGGGTAGTGTTCTAGGCCCAAGCCATCTTCAGCTGTTTCATCAATGAACTTCCTCCATTATAAGGTCAGAAGTGGGGCTGTTTACTGATGACTGCATAGTGTTCAGTTCCATTCACAATTCCCCAGACAATGGAGCAGTCCTTGCCCACATGCAGCAAGTGATGACATGCAGGCTTCGGCTGATTTGTGGCAATTAATATTCACACCACACAAGTGCCAGGCAATGACTATCTCCAACAAAAGAGAGTTAAACCGCTGTCCCTTTACATTCAACGGCATTACCTTCGCTGAATCCCCACCATCAGCATCTAGGGGGTCATCAGTGACCAGAAACTTTACTGGATCAGCCACATTAATACTGTGGCCACAAGAACAAGTCAGAGGCTGGGTATTCTGCGTCGAGTGTGTTATATATGTTAACCTGTATATACCTTGTATAGCTACCAGAGGGCTCATCCCCTGGAGTCCCAAGGGATCCCACAATCGCTTGGGAGCACAGGTATTTAAGGAGGCCTCACAGGCTGGAGAGGCACTCTGCTGACCTACAATAAAAGACGAAGGTCACAATTTACTTTGAGCTCACAGTGTTCAGTCTGATTCTTTATTCATACATAACAACTGGCGATGAGATACAGATGACGAAACCAACGATGCAGAGAACAGTGGGCATCCTGGAGAAATTCTCAGAGGGAGATGATTGGGAAACCTTCATGGAGCGACTCAACCAATACTTCGTGGCCAACAAGCTGGAAGGAGAAGCGAACGCTGCCAAACGAAGAGCGATTCTCCTCATCATCTGCAGGGCACCAATGTATGGCCTCATGAAAAATCTGCTTGCTCCAGTGAAACCCACAGAGGAATCATATGATGATTTGTGCACACTGGTCTGGGAGCATCTGAACCTGAAGGAAAGCGTTCTGATGGCGAGGTACCGGTTCTAACCTACAAAAGGTCTGAAGGCCAGGAAGTAGCGAGTTATGTCGTCGAGCTAAGACGCCTTGCAGGACATTGCGAATTTGAAGGACATTTGGAGCACATGCTCAGAGACTTTTTCATACTTGGCATTGGCCACGAAATCATACTTCGTAATAGAGACCCCATTCACTGTAGAGACCCCAACCTTGAGTAAAGCCATAGCCATAGCCCAGGAGTTCATTGCCACCAGTGACAAGACTAAGCAAATCTCTCAGCACATGAGTGCTGCTACAAGTACTGTGAACAAAGTGATGTTGTTTTCAAATCACAATGTACATGGCAGGCCCCACATGCCTGCAGCTGCACGTCCACAGATGTCTCAGAGTCCACCATCAAGGGTGATGAATGCAAGGCCATTAACACCTTGTTGGCACTGCGGGGGTGATCATCGTTTCCATTCATGCCGCTTCAAAGGGTACATTTGCAAGGGCTGTGGAACAATGGGACACTTCCAACGTATGTGCAGGCGAGCTGCAAACCCTGATAATCCTGCACACCACCATGTTGCAGAGGAGGACAGATCCACGGTGGATCATGATGAACCAGAGCTTCAGACCAAGGAGGCAGAGGTGTATGGGGTGCACATATTTACCACAAAGTGTCTCCTGATAAAGCTGAAGGTTGAATTAAATCGACCAGACTGATTCCCGGACGGCAGGACTGACATATGAAGAAAGACTGGATCGACTAGACTTATATTCACTGGAATTTAGAAGAATGAGAGGGACTCTCATAGAAACATATAAAATTCTGATGGGATTGGACAGGTTCGATGCAGGAAGAATGTTTCCGATATGGGGAAGTCCAGAACCAGGGGTCACAGTCTAAGGATAAGGGGTAAGCCATTTAAGACCAAGATGAGGAGAAACTTCTTCTCAAGTCTCATTAGCATATGCTGACACTGACTGTTGCCTGAAGTGGGCGGGAATAATGTCACTGCCGGTGGGTAAGGGATGGCTGATTATGTCAAGACACACAACATACACAAGTAATTGGTGGAGGGGTGGAAATTGGGGTACTCTGCAATCAAGGGGCATCCCAGCACAGGAATCTTTGTGAGGCCAGGAAGAGCACTCCTGCTGCTCTTAGCCCACAAAGGACCTTTAAAAAATAAAAATATATATCTTATCTGTGCCAGCTGAGGCCAGGATCCTTGCTGCCACCAGCTTTTGTTGATGGGTCCCAAGACTGTGTGGCCCTTATCAGCCCATGTTTAAAATGGCTTGCCACGTCCCAATCATCGTCATCACCAACATCAGGATGCAACTTTGCCATTTAATTTCCACTTCTGAGGTGGGTAGCTGTCTGAAATTTGGCACAAGAAAGTGGTCTGTTACTACCTCAGACCACTGGGAAATCCTCATGGGACTCACTAGAACCAAAGAAGCATGGTCCTAATCAGGCAATCCAAGGAAATCTATCAGTATTCTGTAATACTTTAACAGAACATCGAAATCACAAGGAAGAAAAGCAAAATCGTACATACTGGCAAAAGAAACAGAAGGGAGATGAGAATTGTTTTTGCGTAGTGTGTTATTATCTGTAATTCACTGCCTGATAGGGGTTGAAAGCAGATTCAATAGCAACTTCCAAAGGGAATTGATATGTATTTGTAAAATTTGAAGGGCTATAGGGGAAGAGGAAGAGAGTGGGACTAATGGGATAGCTCTTTCAAAGAACCGGCACAAAAACAATGGGCCAAATGGCCTCTTTCTCTGCGCTATACAGTACCATGGTCTTATAGCTCTGTGTCTTGCACACCTGATTGGCTTGCCTTTAATTGAATTCCATGTTTGTCACCTGAACCAGAGAGCCAATAACAGCTGTTTTATGAGCAAGTGCTGTGCAGTGTGCCATTGTTGGGCATCACTGATCAGTTGTTCAGCAAGCAATGACTCGAGGTACAATCTTGATTGTCTGATAGCAAACCAACGACAGTAATTCTGGGATATTCATTTGCCAAGTTAACCAAATGAATTGTGGGTGTTTCAAGGCCAACCAGCAACCATTTATATCAGGCATCAATTCAAACAAACCTCAACATTGAGTGAAATTATGATCACAAACCAAAAGCAGTGTGATCTGAAAGGAAGGTCGCAGTGATGGGAGTGCAGACGTTTGCTTCGTAAATATTTGTAAAATCACGCAGAATACCAATTTCTGCTTAATAATTCACAAACAGGTTCTGTTTTGAAGACAGACTGCATTGTCATATGTACCAATAAATAGTGCTACAGAAGCTCTCCTTGTACAACTGCCAATGCATAACCTCAGCTAATATGAACATAAAATATTAGTGGCTGACAGTATCATCACAGTCTTAGTCAAATGATAGCTTCATAACTAATGCTAAATTGATACCTTCCCAATAATATTGGTCTATGATTTGTATCTATGTATAAACTGGTCTTGGGATGAAGTGAATAGCTTTTTCTGAGATGCAGCATAGGCACGATAAGTTGAATAGTCTCCTGCTGTGCTGTAACATTCTGGTTCTTATGTCTCGCACGCATCCAATACTCCTCAAAGCATCATGGTTAAATTCATCATATTTTGTCACACTTGCAAAGTATGTATCACACTTGTATCTAATGTCTGGAATATTGTAAAACAGCAACTATTCAAGACCAAACAATCTTTTCAAACAAGTTCAAGTTCAAAAAAAAGAGAAAGAAAACCAATCATTTCCTGCATGCTTTACTGACCTGGCCTTTCCCCAAACAGAGGAGCCCAAGAATTTCAAGCAGCTGCAAGCTGGACTCACTTCTCTCAGCAACAGCAATCACTCTGTAATGGACATCAAAGTCTGCCTAGTCAGACAACTTCTCCACAGGAAGTAGCTACCTACACGACAAGCAAGCTCCAGGTGGGCAGAGGAAACGTTTCAAGGGCACCCTCAAAGCCTCCTTGATAAAGTGCGATATCCCAAAGGACACCTGGGAGTCCCCGGCCAAAGATCGCCCCAAGTGGAGGAAGAGCATCAGGGAGAGCGCTGAGCACCTCGAGTCTCGTCACCGAGAGCATGCAGAAAACAAGCGCAGGCAGCGGAAGGAGCGTGCGGCAAACCAGTCCCACCCATCCTTTCCTCCAACGACTGTCTGTCCCGCCTGTGACAGAGACTATAATTCCCGTTTTGGACTGTACAGTCACCTGAGAACTCACTTTTACAGTGGAAGCAAGTCTTTCTTGATTTCGAGGAACTGCCTATGATGGTGATGAAGAGGAAGTAGCTAAGCAGCAACCTTAAAGGGATGTCCATGTTTATCAAAGCTCCACATTAGTAGCTTTAATTACAAGTGTATCCAGACTCCAGACTACAGCTGTCAATGGTCAGTATTTATAATGGTGTAAAGTTTCAATTATATTAATAAGCTGTTGAGCTCAAGAGCCTGTCACTTTTCGATACATCAGTACCACCTATCCTACCCCTCAAACCTTCTCAATCCAGAAATGTACATAGTTGGCTCTGAACATATTTATACTTTTCATCACAATGGCTTTTCACTGGCAGTTTATTAGTTTATTATTAATTGAGTGCATGTTCGAGGATGGGGCTGAAGCATGCAGACCGGAAGGGTGGCAGGTTCAAGTGCCTGCCTTTGTTGACTTAGATGATCTCATCTTGATGACAGTTGGAGTCCTGCAATTCTTCTCTGCCTCCCCGTCCCTGGTGTAGGGAGGGTAAAAACGATCCACTGCTGATCATTATCCAGTGACCCAGGTGGAAAGTACACTTGTGGAAAACGGATTGGGCTTGAATGTGATGTTCCCCACAAACAGTGAATCATTGGCACTCTTTGTCTGTGCTCACACAGAAAAAAGTGTCCTTCGCCAAGGTACAAGAGTGTATTGGCACCCTTGGAGGAGGACAGCAGCGGAGAAAACTGGAGGAATGAGAAAAAGAGTATTAAAAGGAAGTTTTTAAAACAAACATTAAACAATGTTTGTTTCGGAGAAAAAGCAATGTGTGAGGACACAAAACATCTGCAAAAGGACATAGACAGGCTAAGTGAGTGGGCAAAAATTTGGCAGATGGAGTATAATGTAGGAAAGTGTGAGGTTATGCACTTTGGCAGAAAGAAAATCAAGGAGCAAGTTATTATTTAAATGGAGATAGATTGCAAAGTGCCACAGTACAGCGGGACCTGGGGGTACTTGTGCATGAAACACATGGTACAGCAAGTGATCAGGAAGGCCAATGGTACCTTGGCCTTTATTGCAAAGGGGATGCAGCATAAAAGCAGGGAAGTCTTGCTGCAGCTATATAATGTATTGGTGAGGCCACATCTGGAATACTGCGTGCAGTTTTGGTTTCCATATTTACGAAAGGATATACTTGCAGTTCAGAGAAGGTTCACTAGGTTGATTCCGGAGATGAGGGGGTTGACTTATGAGGAAAGGTTGAGTAGGTTGGGCCTCTACTCATTGGAATTCAGAAGAATGAGAGATGATCTTATCGAAGCGTATAAGATTATGAGGGGGCTTGACAAGGTGGATGCAGAGAGGATGTTTCCACTGGTGGGGGAGACTAGAACGAGAGGGCATGATCTTAGAATAAGGGGTCGCCCATTTAAAACAGAGATGAGGAGAAATTTCTTCTCTCAGAGGGTTGTAAATCTGTGGAATTCACTGCCTCAGAGAGCTGTGGAAGCTGGGACATTGAATAAATTTAAGACAGAAATAGACAGTTTCTTAAATGATAAGGGGATAAGGGGTTATGGGGAGTAGGTGGGGAAGTGGAGCTGAGTCCATGATCCGATCAGCCATGATCTTATTGAATGGCAGAGCAGGCTCGAGGGGCTGTATGGCCGTCTCCTGCTCCTATTGCTTAAATTCTTATGTAAGCAAAGCCTGTTGTTATCTGAGGATTGTCAATGCAGGTACGTGATGAAGCAGCACTGGCGCCACACTCCAGTGGTCATATATCAGTTAAACGGTTGACTTAAGAACATGGTGACACTAATGTGCATTAAGAAGGATGTTGCGCAGAACTGATTCAATTGGATCCATAAAGTTCCCTGAGCTGCACTGTACACGGACTGTTTGTATATTCCAGTTAAATGAGCTGTACAGAATATATTCACATCTGTTGCCCTGTATTAAATATATGAATAAGCACATAGATATATTGCTGGTTTTAAAATACAGCCAATGTAAGGTGACAACAAAGGTTGTTGCAGTAACAGGCACGCACAATCTATACATGTAGTTCATTATGCATGTCATCAAATATCTACTATTTGGTCGACAAATGATTCTTGTCATATTGAATTATACTCCTGTTCCCCTGCAGTGGCTTTTCATATTTCCTTGACACCTCAATTCATTAAAAGGAGCTGAGATGAAACATGCACTGGAATCTTTTGTTCAATAACACGCAAGCTCATATCCTCTGGAACCTGCTTAGTTTGCCTCCCTTAACAGAAGGTTGTTCCACTTGAGCACCTACCCTAATCACTGCTGACCCCCTCCGGCGCAAACCCATTGCAAACAGCACATGCATATTTGATTAAAGGTCAAACAAGCCTTTCCATTCAACCCGCAATAAGAGCAAGCAAGCCTGAAAGCAATGAAAGGTAGATTAAGATAACATTACCCAATTAATGTTTGAGGCACAATAACTCATGACCCGGAACAAATACCGTAGCCTATTATACAGACTGTTTTTTTTCTCAAAAACAAGATGTAGCTCGATGTTAAAGGAGAAAATAGAGCAGAACCACTGCATGATAAAAGGTGTCATTTAGAAAGCGGTTATAATCATTACACTGATTCTCTCTCTTCATCATTGATCTTCAATTCATTACAACATTTTTGTTGGATGCAACCTTGGTGTCTTGAACTGCACATATAGAGGATATATAATGAGGAACTGTGGGGGTGATTACTGTTGTGTTCCTGGCACAGATGAGACTGCACACAGCGAGGTTAAAGTAACAGTGACATCAGTTTTTATTAAGACACTCCAGAGTGAGGAACAGGCCTTCGGGGCCGGCTTATATACAGTGCTCCCAAGGGATGCTGGGATCACTTGGGACTTCAGGGGATGCGCTCCCTGGTGGCGGAACATGGGAGTGCATGCTTTACAGATACATAACGTCACTCCCCCTCAAAGTCAAAGTGAAACTATTTACAAGGTGAGGCAGTCGGGAGCCTTTCTTTCCCTGGTGGACCGCCTCGGTACAAATGTCTGTTCTGGTGTGTTGGCTGTGCCCTTGCTGGGTTGGCGTGTTGTTGGCCCTGCAGGGCTGCTGGGTAAGCCTGGCCTTGCTGGGCTGTTGGGCGTGATGGGTTCAATTTCCTGGTCTGGGGTGGTGTTGTTGATTCTTTGGGTGTGTGTTGTGGGCTCGAAAAAGGTGGTGTCTGCTGTGGGTTGTTCAGGGCAGTCTGTGAACCACAGCCTCGTTTGGTCCAGGTGCTTTCTACAAATTTGTCTATTATCTAGTTTGACTACAAACACCCTACTCCCTTCTTTAGCTATTACCGTGCTCGCGATCCACTTGGGACCATGTCCATAGTTTAACACATACACAAGGTCATTCAGATCAATTTCCCGTGACACAGTGGCGCGACCATCGTTTACATTTTGTTGCTGCCGCCTGCTCTCTACCTCATCATGCAGGTTGAGGTGAACCTGCGAGAGTCAGGTTTTAAGTGTCCTTTTCATGTGTAGCTCAGCCGGGGGCACCCCTGTGAGCAAGTGGGATCTCGTGCAGTAGCTGAGCAGTACTCGGGACAGGCGGGTTTGGAGTGAGCCTTCTGTGACTCGTTTAAGGCACTATTTGATGGTTTGTACTGCCCGCTCTGCCTGCCCATTGGAGGCTGGTTTAAACGGGGCCGAGGTGACATGTTTGATCCCATTGCGGGTCATGAATTCTTTAAATTCGACACTGGTGAAACATGGCCAGTTGTCACTGACCAGTGTGTCAGGCAGGCCATGGGTGGCAAACAAGGCCCTCAGGCTTTCAATGGTGGCAGTGGCGATGCTTCCCGACATTATTTCACATTCAATCCATTTTGAAAAAGCATCCACCACCACCAGGAACATTTTCCCGAGAAACGGGCCCGCATAGTCGACATGGATCCTCGATCATGGTCTGGAGGGCGAGGACGACAAACTTAGTGGTGCCTCTCTGGGCGCTTTGCTCAACTGAGCATACACGCTGCATTGCCATACATAGGACTGACTCTAAGTCAGAGTCGATACTGGGCCACCACAGGTGGGATCTGGCTATCGCTTTCATCATTATTATATCTGGGTGTGTGCTGAGGAGATCCGAGATGAACGTCTCCCTGCCCTTTTTGGGTAGCACTACGCGGTTACCCCACAACAGGCAGTCTGCCTGAATGGACAGCTCGCCCTTTCGCCGCTGGAACGACTTGATTAGCTCTTTCATTTCAACGGGGACGCTGGCCCAGTTCCCATGCAGTACACAGTTTTTTTACGAGGATCTTGGCTCGTCCAAGTCCTAATCTGGCGGGCCGTGACCGGTGATTTATCATTTTCAAACACTTCCATGACCATCAACAAGCCTGTGGGCTGCGCCACCATCAACAAGTTTGCAGGCTGCGCCATTTCCACCCCGTGATGGGCAATGGTAGCCGACTAAGAGCATCCGCACAGTTCTCGGTGCCTGGCCTGTGGTGGATGGTATATTTATACGCTCTTAGCGCGAGTGTCCATCTTTGTATGCGGGCTGAGGCATTAGTATTTATACCCTTGTTTTCAGCGAACAGGGATATGAGGGGCTTGTGATCGGTTTCCAGCTCAAATTTGAGACCAAACAGGTACTGACGCATTTTTTTTACCCCGAACACACACACTAATGCCTCTTTCTCAATCATGCTGTAGGCCCGCTCGGCCTTAGACAAGCTCCTGGAGGCATCGGCGACAGGTTGCAACTTCCCCGCGACGTTAGCCTGTTGTAATACACACCCAACTCCGTACAACGATGCATCACATGCAAACACAAGTCTTTTTCATGCGTTATACAATACAAGCAACTTGTTGGAGCATAAAATGTTTCTGCGTTTCTCAAAAGCAATTACTTGGTTTTTTCCCATACCCAGTTCTCACCTGAACACAATAACGCATGTAGGGGCTCTAAGAGGGTGCTTAACCCCCGTAGGAAGTTACCAAAATAGTTGAGGAGTCCCAGGAACGACCGCAGCTCTGTGACGTTCTATGGCCTGGGCGCATTCCTGATAGCCTCTGTCTTCGCGTCTGTGGGCCGAATGCCGTCCGTCGTGATCTTTCTCCCCAAAAATTCCACTTCTGTTGCTATGAAGATGCATTTCGACCTCTTCAGCCATAGCCCTACGCGATCCAGTCGCTGGAGGACCTCCTCCAGGTTTTGTAGGTGCTCGACCATGTCCTGACCCTTGACCAATATGTCGTCTTGAATAACCACTGTGCATGGTATCGACTTGAGTAGGCTCTCCATATTTCTCTGGAAGATTGCTGCAGCCGACCGAATTCCAAACGGGCATCTGTTGTAGATGATCAGTCCCTTGTGCGTGTTGATGCAGGTGAGTCCCTTTGAAGACTCCTCCAGCTCCTGCGTCATGTAGGCCGAAGTCAGGTCGAGCTTGGTGAACATCTTGCCTCCTGCCAGCGTGGCAAATATGTTGTTTGCCTTAGGTAGCGGGTATTGATCCTGTCGCAAGAAATGATTAATAGTTACTTTATAATCGCAGCAAATCCTGAGCGTGCCATCACTTTTGAGTACTGGAACAATCAGGCTGGCCCACTCGCTGAATTCCACTGGGGAGATGATGCCCTCACGTTGCAGCCTGTCCAGCTTGATTTCCACTCTCTCCCTCATCATGTGAGGTACCGCTCAGGCCTTGTGGTGAATGGGTCGTGCCTCTGGGACCAAGTGGATCCGTATCTTCGCCCTGGAAAAGTTTCCAATGCCTGGCTCAAAAAGGGAAGGAAATTTGTTAAGAACCTGGGTACATGAGGCCTCATCGACATGTGATAGCGCTCAGATGTCATCTCAGTTCCAGCGGATTTTGCCCAGCCAGCTACTTCCAAGTAGTGTGGGGCCATCGTCCGGGACAATCCAGAGTGGCAGTTCGTGCACCGTACCCTCGCAGGCACCCTTGACCATGGCGCTGCCCAGGACAGTGATAAACTCTTTGGTGTACATTCTCAATTTCGTGTGGATGAGGCTCAGGGCTGGTCTGAGTGCCTTGTTGCACCACAGTCTCTCAAACATCTTTTTACTCATGATGGATTGGCTAATGCCAGTGTCCAGTTCCATGGCTGCGGGTAAGCGATTCAATTTTAAATTTAGCATTATAGGTGGACATTTTGTCGAAAATATGTGCACCCTGTGTACTTCAGCATCTGCCTCCTCTCTCTGAGGCTCGAAATTACTTTGATCCACCATGGACAGATCTTCCTCTGCCACCTGGTGGTTAGCAAGTTTTGCAGAGCTTGAAGCTCGTCTGCAAGCTCGTTGGAGGTGCATCATTGTTCCACAGCTCTTGCAAACATACCCTTTGAAGCGACATGAATAAGGCTGAATGGAAGCCTCCACAACGCCAACAAGGTATGAATTGCCTTACATTCATCCTTTGTTGGGGACTCTGAGTCATTTGGGTCACCTGAAGCCTGCTGGCAGTTGCAGACTCGTGGTTTCTGCCCTGTACATTTCTGCTCACAAACACAGTTCCAGTTAATTTATGAACATTGCTAGCACTTGTGTGCTGAGAGATTTGTTTGGTGTTGTCACTGGTGGACATAAACGCCTATGCTATCACAATGGTCTTACTGAGGGTCGGTGTCTCTACAGTCAAAAGTTTTTATAGGATGGTCTCGTGGCCAATGCCCAGTACAAAAAAAGTCTCTGAACATTTGCTCCAGGTAGTCATCAAACTCACATTGTCCTGCAAGTCGCCTTAGATCGGCGACTTAGCTCACTACTTCCTGACCTTCAGATCGCTGGCACGTGTCGAACCGATACCTCGCCATCAGCACGCTCTCCCTCGAGTTAAGGTGCTCCTGAACCAGTATACACAACTCCTCATACGACTTATCTGTGGGTTTCACCGGAGCCAGAAGATTCTTCATGAGGCTGTAGGTCGGTGCCCCGCAGACTGTGAGGAGGACCGCTCTCCTTTTTTCAGCGCTTCCTTCTCCGTCCAGCTCATTGGCTACAAAGTACTGGTCTAGCCATTCAACATAGGCTTCCCAGTCCTCACCCTCCGAGAATTTCTCCAGGATGCCCACAGTTTTCTGTATCTTTGCATTGGATTCGTATACTCGTCGCCTGTTGTTGTGTTCCTGACACAGATGAGACTGCACACAGGGAGGTCAAAGTAACAGTGACCTCAGTCTTTATTAAGACACTCCAGAGTGAGGAACAGGCCTTAGGGGCTGGCTCATATACAGTGCTCTCAATGGATGCTGGGATCCCTTGGGACTTCAGGGGATGCACTCCCTGGTCGCGGAGCATGGGACTGCATGCTTTACAGATACACAACAATTACTATCCCAAGAATGGGCTGACTTGGTAAAGCAAGAGTTGTGTAATTGCGAGGTCACTAACAATAGCTGAATATAAGTCATTTCCCCAAGTTCCACAATCCATATTCTATTTATCTCATGCAATTTTCTGAGACCTGTCAACAAATTTCCAACAAAATATTTGCCGACATAAAACTAGTTAATATGTAAGCAGCCACACAGCATTATTTTTTCTTGATCAGAATTAACCCAGAGACTGCCCTGTAGGTTTGGGGAAACTACTGCCTCTCTGGGCCAACTGGTCTTGTTTATTTTCGGCTCATGCTTAGTGGTGCTGGAATAACTCTAATATTGCACCAATAAAGCTGCTCAAACAAAAGGAAGATATTTATCAATCAAACATTAAACCTAAAATGCTACGATAAATATTGAAAACATCATTTTAAATTAATTGGGGGGAAGTACAGAGGAGACATGAGGGGAAATGTATTTACCCAGAGGGTGGTGTGGGTCTGGAACTCACTGCCTGAAAGGGTGGTGGAGGCAAAAAGCCTCACCACATTAAAAAAGTACTTGGATGTGCACTTGAAGTGCCGTAACCTACAGAGCTATAGATCAAGAGCTGGAAATTAGGCTGGATAGCGCTTTGTTGGCCAGCGCGGGCCGAAATGGCCCTCTTGCGTGCTGTAAATTTCAATGATTCTACAATTCTAAGGCTTAACAATGACAGACAGAGCAAGCGTTGAGAAACAGGAAGGAGGTTCCACCATTGGCATTTAAAGGGATTATCAGCAATCACTTGCACCTGACATGTTTGATTGGCTCTGTGCTACTTTCTGCAACTCCACTAGTTTTATTAACTTCTTTCAAGTTTCTAAGGTAACAGGGAATGTTGTTGCAAGAATGCCTTCATTATTTTTTTAAAAGCTTCTGTTCACACACTTGTTTGTAGTCAAGGGGGCCTGTATTGGCAGTCAACCTCGTGCTCCAGGAACTTCGGCAGAGGGAGCAGAGGCAGCGACGAAGACAGGATGATGGGTGCAGAAGGAGGAGGAGGAGGGCTCTTAACAGGAGGCATTACCCACCGAGGGTCTTGTGAGAGCACCTCTCCTACCTCCTCTTAAGTGAGGCGCAACATATTAGGAGGCTCCAATTAACAAGAAGTTAGTCACAGAACTCTGCCACCTCCTGCAACCAGATCTGCAGCCTGAGACCAGGGCGACCACAGCTCTCCCAGTGGCAGTCAAGATCACCGTGGCCTCAATTTCTTCGTCAGCTGATCCTTCCAGTCTGCAGCAAGAGGCATAGCTAAGATCTCACAGTTCGCCATCCATCGCTGCATCTGGGTGGTCACTGAGGCTCTCTGCACCAGGAGAAGGGATTAAATTGTCTTCCCTCTGAGCAGAGAGAAGCAGGACAAGCAAACATGTGGCTTTGACATGATAACACGTTTCCCCATGGTGCAGGGCGGCATCAACTGCACCCACGTGGCTTTACAGGCACTGCATAACTATCCTGAGATCTTCCGTAACCGCAAAGGCTGCCACTCACTTAATGTGCCCTGTGATTCCTCAATGTCAATGCCCGCTATCCTGGCAGCAGCCATGATGCCTTCATACTGCCTCAGTCCTGTGTGTCAGCAATCTTCCTGCCATCACAGCAAACTCGAGGGTGGATGCTCAGAGACAAGGGTGATCCGCTGTCCACCTAGTTCATGACTCACATCTGCAGCCACAACACTCGTGCCCAGGACTCATATAATGAGAGCCATGCTTCCACCAGGATCATCATCGAGCAGATCATTTGCTGAAGTAATGGTTCCACTGCTTTGCCGTTCAGGAGGAGCCTCCCGTACTCGACGGAGCTGGTGTCCCATTTCATGGTCGTCTACTGCATGTTTCACAATGTGGCCATCACAAGTGTGCATCCCTTGCCACCAAGTATTGGGGCAGCACCTCAGGAGGATTATGAGGATGAGGAGAAGGAGGAAGAGGAAGAGGAGAGAGGGAGGAGGTAGGTAGCCATTCGCCCTTTCAGACAGGGTGTCTGTGAACGGCTCATCAGACTCCGACTCCATTGAATGAAAGCCCAGATTCCCATCACTCACCACATCCCCATCATACCATTCCTGTGTCACGGAATATCACATCGTCCCCCGGGCAAAAAGCTGAAATGAGAGACCCCACAAAAGAGCCCAAACAAAATTAATAAATGTATCAGAAATTAGTCAACACATATTTATAGGAAAAATATTAACTAATCACCCTTGTGCAATCCATTAGTGCCTGTTGTTCATGTTCCTTTTCCTACTATAGTGCTGCTATGAAGTGTTCCCCCAGTGGCTGCAGCAGGGCTGGTGGAAGGCTGCTGAGTTTCTGTATGGGAGACTTCAGATGGCCTTGCTGGATGACCTCGAGCAGCTGTGGCCCGAGGCTGGCTGGCTGACAGACAGCGACAAGGGCAATGGCGATGTGGCAGTGGTGGGATAACTTTCATCTTGAGAGAGGATAGCAGGGTCCTGCCCCACTGACTCACCGCCACTCCCCTGGGGCGGCATCTCAGCATTCCTAGCAATCCGTTGGAGAACAGATCGCTGGCCTGCTGCAACATCTTGCAAGCCCCTTTCGACACTGGTAAACCCTGCCATGGTGGCAGCAATCAGAGCTTGGGTGGATTCAAGCTGAGAATGCATGACAACAGTCTGAGACTGGGTGGCATCATGCTGAGACTGCATGAGAGCAGTCTGAATTTTGATGCCACCAAGCAGACTCTGCTGCAATGGAAGCTGTGACATCGCCTATCATGCATACCATCATGTCTAAGTTGAAACAGTCTCTTTGGAAGTGTACCATCATTTCCAGACTGGAAACCCTGGGCTTCATGATCTGCGCAGAGCCCCATGCAATGTTTGATGCAGACTCATCCACGCACCTTGACATTGCGAGATGCTCTCTGGTCAGCTTGCCATGCACCCATCACTTCGGTGTGCCTGCCCATCACCCTACCTGTGAAGTCTGATCAAGGTCCACAACTGAGTCCTGTGCAGCAGAACTCCCATGTGGACTCACCCTCTGGGGAGCTGGCCCCCGAGCTAGCCTTTCCCTCTGCCTTTGCTGCAACCCATTTGTGCCCAGTGCCTCACCCTGCGCAGATCCATCTATTACTCTTGGCTCTAAAGTACGTGTCGTGCCAGTTTCTGAGCTGGTGTCTTCAAGTGATGGATGCATGAAGACAGTATCTTCTTCCGCACAATGGTTAAGAAGGCATACACGATACTTGCCTTTATTAGCCGAGGCATGCAATACAAGCGCAGAGAGGTTATGCTTGAACTGTATAAAACACTAGTTAAGCCACAGCTAAAGTACTGCATACATTTCTGGTCACCACATTATAGGAAAGATGTGATTGCATTAGAGAGGGTACAGAGGAGATTTACGAGGATGTTGCCTGGACTGCAGAATTTTAGCTATGAGGAAAGATTGCATAGGCTGGGGTTGTTTTCTTTGGAACAGAGGAGGCTGAGGGAAGTCCTTATTGAGGTGTATAAAATTATGAGGGATCTAGATAGATTGGATAGGATGGACCTATTTCCTTTAGTAGAGCGGTCAACAAACAGGGGGCATAGATTTAAAGTAATTCATAGTAGGTTTAGAGGGGATTTGAGGGGACATTTCTTCAACCAGAGGGCAGTGTGGGCTGGGAACTCACTGCCTGAAATGGTGCTGGAGGCAGAAACCCTCACTGAATTTAAAAAATACTTGGATGTGCACTTGAAGTGCCGTAACCTATAGGGCTACGGACCAAGAGCTGGAAAGTGGGATTAGGCTGGATAGATCTTTGTTGGCCGGCATGGACACAATGGGCCGAAATCGCCTCCTACTGTACTATAAATTGCTATGGTTCTATGATTCTATTCCTTCTCTTCCTCTCCCCCCTCGCTCTCTTCCATGACCTCTGGGACAGGCGGCTCTGGTGCTTGTTGATTACCTGAAAGCAGAAAGCCACAAGAGTCAGGTTATGGTGAGGGGAGAAGTGGAGGGTAGCCAGATATGCATGCAGACAGCATGAGTAGCTTGAAAGTGCAAGGTGATTGTGGGGTTCAACCTCACTGGTTGCCAAGGCCTCAACCATATGCCACCCAATTAGCTGAAGAATTTGTGTGTTGCTGCTCCCTCTGCTAATGTGGTCGTCTGGAAAGATAAGTGTGTCAGTGAGTGTGTTTGGGTGATGTGCCTGCTATAGTTGAATAGCTGCCAGTGTGAGATGTGGCTGTGATGGTTATAGCAGTGGTAAGGTTGTGAGGGTGAAGTGAAGCCATGATTGTGAGCTGTGAGTGGTGATATGTAGAGTTTGTAGTTAGGTGAGTGATGGGGGTGTGGTGCATTGAGCAGTATGTGATGCTTGTGGTGCAGATGTTGGAATATGGCATTTTCCAAAGCCTTTACTCTCCGTGACCACACGTGTGAGGTCATTAAACTTCTTCCTGCACTGGATGGCGGACCATGGCACCACAGAGCTAGCCGTTACATGGTCGGCTATCTCCTGCTACATGATACGGCGAGGGCTTCCTGCAACTCTTGGGTATAGTACAGTCCACCTCCTCTCCATCGCCACATTATGTGCCTCCACAACTTCCTGGCTCCCTCCCTGTTACGATGATCTGCCATTGCTATCAATCTGCAGCTCTTGCTTGTGCTTCTCCTTTTCCTTGTTGGGGCAGCTGCAGCTCCAACTGCCCTGACAACGAAGTGCTGAAGCATCAATGCACCTCCCCTTTAAGTACTGAATAAAGCCCGTGTCACACATGACTGAATTAGACTGGCCCCGATATTGTTCCACCTGTTGAGCGTTAAACCAATGAGCAGCAATTTTAACGCTGAAATCATGACTATAATCATGTAAATGTGAAATGAGCATGATTATTGTATGCTACTTGGACTATTTTCAGATGGCGCAATTTAACATCATTTGGCCTTAGTGTTTCGTGGCTATATTCAATTTCTAGGCCAAAGACTTTAACCATGCTCCCTCTGTTGTTCTTTTCCATTTCATCCCCTCATTTTCTGTTTTAGCTTAAATGTTATAACTATACGAACCTTTGTTGCTTACTTTTAAGTTCTCGGGGCCGAAATTCACTTGCGCAAGAAAGCAGACACACCTCCCGTCTTTTGGGGCATTAGCGCCAAAATTTATTCAGCGGTGGGCCCGATCGATCTTCACCTCATTGAACAAGAAAAATAGATTGAAAAATGGGTTCCAGCGCTAAGGAGCCCTTCCAAAGTGCTTTTTCCAGCGGTGTGGCTGTGTTAACTGCAGCGTAATTCCCACAGAGAAATTCAGCATGCTGGTAATGTAGCCTTTTTATAGCCCAGGGTTTGCAGCTAGGCCCTGAGAAGGGGAAGGAGTTGAGCTTGACCATGTCTGCTCTGAGACAAGCAAGGAGGGCAAGCCGCTTCACGGATGCAGAGCTGGACATCCTGATGCAAGGTGTGGATGACAGGAGAAGTCTCCTGTGTCCGGATGTGGAGAGACCAACAAGGAGGTCCTTAATAATGCATGGAGGAAGATAGCAGGGGAGGTCTCAGGCACCTCCATCCATCAGCGGACTGCCGTTCAGTACAGGAAAAGGTTCCACAACATCATCCGTCTTCTGAAAGTGAGTACCTCTTCCACCAACGGCTGACCTTGCATCTTCGAGCCTCTTCTTCCGCATTCTCTTATTTCCTATACTCACTGTTTCGTCACGAAAGCAGCATTTCATTGTTCACACCGATATATATATATGTGTGTGTTCTCGCAATGGAAACTCCCTTTCATTTCACACTTACAGCTTCCCCTGCCAACACTGATCCCATTCTGTTTGTGGCTGCACCCTGACAAGCACGCCTCTGGAGCACAGAATGAGGCCTATAGCTTCAACAAAACTTTACTGCAAAAATACCCCGATCGCGGAATACTGCATTGACCTCCTCCAGCAGTGTCGTGTATCACGGCAAAGTGTACCAACACAAAAACCTGGCAGGGGCACTCCTCAACAAAACCCTGCCTTTATATTGTTGAAAATGGGTGGCGTGGCCGCAGAGCCTGCTGATGTCACTGTGGCCTCAACACCTTTACCACTGCTTCAGATGTCCGATTACAGCGGAAGTCCTCACCGCTGAAAACTCCCTAGCTGAATACGTGCCGGGGGGGGACAATAGACCACAACGCATCAGCCAATCGATTTATAAGATTAGCCGCAGAAAACCCATGGTTACGCTCCCTCCCAGGACGTTGAATTTTGGCCCCCTCTTCTGTTCCTGCTTCCACCATTCATTTTGATAGTATAAACAAGAAAAGTATATTGAAAACAGTAACCAGCCAATTCAAACCCCAGATTGGCATACCAACTTTGTTTCAATCCCCTGCTCCTGATCTTTGGCCACTCGGTGTAAAGAGGGGCAGGCAAGTAGGTGGACCTCCTCCTGCATCTGCCCCTAGGTCTGGCCAAGATGGCCCTCCACAGATCCAGGTTGTACGGTGCCGTTAGGGATGGTCGCTCTAGCTGCCTGCCTCTCTTCCACGGCTTTGTCCGCACCCGGATGGTCCTGGAGAAGAACCATGTGGTATCCACCGGTACACTTGAGGCCTTCCACATAGTCGACATCAGTAATAATATTATTATTTCATTTTATAAGTTTCCTTTTTGTTTTTTACGATTTTGTTTTCTATTAATTGTGCCCCTTTCAAAGGGGACACTTTTGTTTGTTTTTATTTGATGGCACTGGGGCAAGCCAGTGTCTTTTTCTCGTTTAAATTAAGACTTTTGATGTAAAATCAAACCAGGAGTTGTCTCTGTTGTCAGCAGCTTCTACAGACTGACCAGTGCGCAACAAGTAAACGAGTAGGGAACCAAATTCCCCAGCACCCCAATTGGGGGTGGTACAGACTCGGGGCGGGACTTCCTGCGGCCAGTGTGGAAGTCCTGCTCCAGCCGCGAAATTGCGGTTACCACCCCTGAAAGGAAGTGGAGCGCAATGTCGCACGCTCCACCTCCTTTCAGGGGCGGGGTGGAGGTGGGTCACTTCTCGGGCGCGTTGGTCAGATCTGCGCAGCTGATCCACGTAGCACTGATGCATTTCCACGCCCCCCCTCCTTCCGTGAAAGGGGAGGGCTGCTGCATACTCTGCCGGGCCTCTGATTGCCTCAACTCTGCCACCAGGGCGGCGTGGTGCTGAGGCCGCAGCCTGGCACCCAAATGGAGTGGCAGGCTGCACAATGGTGGCCCGGATCACGACAAAGAAACAACGGAGGGTCGGCCGGAAAAAAATGATGGCGCACGGCGCTCCCGACCTCCCCTTTAACTTCCAACCTGCGGCCGGATGTCGGCCTGGATCGCAACCTGCGAGGCTGACGCTGACAGTGCTCACGGCAGCCTCGCTCGCCAATTTCTGTTCTGTTTTTCTCTACACAGATGCTGCCTGACCTGCTGAGTATTTCCAGTATTTTCTGTTTTTATTCTACCAAAGAATGGCTCTAGATAATGAGATACAGACATTTGGAAAAATGAACGTTTCTTTTAATAACCAGACCTTTGCTCTTCAGTTGACAGTTCTGTGCCAATAACACTCTAACGAGAATGCCTTCTGCAGGCAGGGCCCACTAAGCCACTCCTCTAAATGTGATGACAATATAGGTATCACATTGCATAATATACATAATTAACAGGTAAACCAGTCAATACGCTTGTTGACAGCTGGTTTACCAGAACATCAAAAATTCATATACATAGGGAGAAAATGCCCATTGCATTGCCCTTATGTTGTGTTGCTCAACCAATTAATAAAACACAGGGTTCTGTATATTTGTTGAAGGATTCCTCACACCATGAATAAACAATGGGCTGAAAATTTCAGCCACGCCGGGTCCAAACAAGATGAGCACGGACCATGTGAGGCTTCGCAAAAGCCAGTTTTCGGGGTGATGCACATGCGCCGAAAACCGACCTTTCCGATCTGTCGATCCGCCACATCCCCAGGAGAAGGACATTGGCGATGGATGAGTTTGAACTATTTGCCCAATTCATGCCCAGCGAATGTCTTTCAAACTTTTACGTCTGGTAAAAGCAGGTGCATAGCTTACTTTTACCAGCATAAGAGTTTTAAAACATATAAAAATTTAATTTAATCATTAATTTTTATGTTAAAAAACCTGTCCATTAAGGTAAGTATATTTTTAACCCTATTAAAACACATACATTTTTTTCCCCAAAATTATATATTTTTTCTAAAACATTTAATTACATTTAATTTCAATTAATTTTAATTATGTGATTTTTTTTTTATTTATTATGTTGTGTTTCTTGTTTTAGGAAGGTTTTCTCATTGATAGTAATGGGAACTCGTAAAAATGGTGTTCCCATTATTATCAATAAGAATACTACCTCGTGATTGGTGGGCCAGTCTCACGTGACTCCAGCATTTCCATACGTAAGGTGAAGTCACCTCCCTGTATGCTGCGCATCGAATGAAGGCCTCCGACCAGAATCGAAGGTGCCTCCATGACTACCAGGTACTTTTGTACAATTTTTTCAGATCAGAGACGTTTGTCCGAAGGAAGCCTCCGCCTGCAATTTCCCCCCAAAATGTTTTTCTCACTCTGAAAATTATGACATCCAATTTTTTTTTCAGTTGAATCATGCAGGCCATAAAGAAGTATTGACTGACAATCTGACTAACTTAGGGCTATCTGCATCTTTACAGTTCTCAGCCACTCCACCACTTTGTCCACTATCATTCTAAACTAACAACAACTACCTACATTTATATTGCGCCTTTAATGTAATAAACCGTCCCAAGGTCCTCTTCAGGGGAGTGTTATCAAAAACAAAATTGACACCAAGCCATATAAGGAGACGTTAGGGAAGATGATCAAAAGCTTAGTTGAAGAGGTAGATTTTAAGGCGTGTCTTAAAGGAGGAAAGAGAAGTGAAGATGCGGAGAGATTTAGGAAGGGAATTCCAGAGCTTAGAACCTAGGCAGCTGAAGGAATGACCGGCAATGGTGGAGCATTTAAAATCGGGGATGTTCGAAAGGCCAGAATAGGCAGAGCGCAGAGTACTCGGGCGATTATAGGATAACCAAACAGTAACAGGCTGGCATTTGGTTCTCGCACCATCTCGCACCGTCCTTTTATCTGTTGGACCTGAGTTGGAATCCAGCTCAAACTGGTGGAATGAAGGCATCCTCTCTCTACTGGCTGAAAGGATTCCTTCTGAAATGGCATTAATTGGTCATTAGTAATCTTGGAGAGCCCACAAGGAAATGAAAGCTGTCAGACTGGTACAGGTGGGATTAAGGCCTACTATTACGACAAAGTAGAGAGAGCTGTGTTCAGCAGTTGGCAGATATTGCTGGCCCAACATTGCGAGTCGTTGCTGACATTGATGCGCTGATATCAGCAGTGTTCCTTTCCTTAGCATCAACATCCCTCAGCTTTGGTAGGTTCAAAAAAAAATCATCAAATGTTTGAGACATCTATGTAGGCATGTCAGTTTTACTGTGTGGCATGGAGTGTGCACTGATGAGGCAATTTTCTGACAAACTATTCAACTGGTGTTCTGAATATAAGCCTGATAGATTTTAAGTTCAAGATCATCACTTGAAGTGTCGTCACAAGCTATCCCCAGAGACAAGACAAACCAACAACTGATAGCAAAATAATGAGACCAGCATTAATCACTCAATTTATTCACATCACCAATCTGTTCCAAAAATGCCCATTACTGTGGACATATCATTGGGATATATTTAGTGTGTAATTGATTGGTTAATGCATAAGATACACCCCCAATACACCCCTACAATGCTGTGAGTATTAGCCTACGAATGCTTAAATAACTTGGTCATTGTCTCAGTTAAAATAATGGACAAATGAACATGATACAAGTGCATTAAGTAGTCATATAACAGCATAATTTGAAGTTCTTAATCACTAAACTATCATCAATCTTGCTGCAGTAGGCATATGAGGTGCATACCCTTTGCTAGGTTGCCATGGGTTGCACACATGTACCCTTCTAAAACCAGAAGAGATTAAAAATATATTTCTTAATTACGTAGAACGTCAAGGATTAGTGGGCTGTATAATCTCTTCCATCCCTCTCGACCACCACCCACTTGCGCACGTGTCATAGAATCATAGAAAGTTACAACACAGAATGAGGCCATTCGGCCAATTGTGTCTGTGTCAATTGAAAAAGAGCTACCCAACCAAATCCCACCTTCCAGCATTAGGTCCATAGCCCTTCTGGCCACAGCTCTTTAAGTACTTTTTAAATGTAATGAGGGTTTCTGCCTCTACCATCCTTTCAGGCACTGAGTTCCAAACCCCCCACCATGTGGGTGAAATAATTTTTCCTCATTTCCCCTCTAACCCTTCTACCAACTACTTTAAATCTATGCCCCCTGGTTATTGATCCCTCTACTAAGGGAAACAATTCCTTCCTATGCACTCTATCTAGGCCCCTCATAATTTTATACACCTCAATTAAATCTCCCCTCCGCCTCCTCTGTTCCAAAGAGAACAACCCTAGCCGATCCAATCTTTCTTCATGGCTAAAATTTTCCAGTCCTGGCAACATCCTCATAAATCTCCTCTCCAGTGCGCCCTCTACTGCAATTACATATTTTCTTCGTCGTCTCCAGGCCTGATCCAAGTCTGTCCCATTCTCTGTCGTCGAGCTACAGTACGCGGACAACGCTTGCATCTGTGCACATTGAGACTGAACTCCAAGTCATAGCCAACATCTTCACTGAAGCATATGAAAGCATGGGTAAACATCCGTAAGACAAAGGTCCTCCACCAACCTGACCCCGCCACATAGCACTGACCCCCAGTCATCAAGATCTATAGCCCTGCTCTGGACAACGTGGACCATTTTCCATACCTTGGGAGCCTATTATCCTGAACCAGAAATTGGCGCGGTCCCGGCCTGCAAGACCATCAGCAGGCGGGGCCATTGGAGGGAGCGGTGTGAGGCAGCAGGAGGGCGATGGCTACGAAGCCAGGTCACTGATTGCAGTGCGGGCAGGCACAGCAGGAGGGGCGAAGGAGCAGCAAAAGTCCATAGAGGGAAGTGACCGGGGCCCAGGAGAGGCAAGAATCTTGGGTCAAAAGAGGCGAGGGCCCAGGGGCAGCACAGTCCAGCCCACACTGCGATATTTGTGTGCGCTCGGTCTGTGCAGCAGAGCTGGTCTCCAGTTAGTCTTGGGTAATCCTTCCCACTGGACCAAGACCTAGCTCTGTCAAGCCCGTGTGGTGGCTGGTGTGCAATGGCCACCACACGTTAAAAAAATCCAAGCACAGGCATCTTCCGCCCTTCACGATGTCGTTCAGGATCTGGAATATTAGGTCCTTCATTGAAACACCTATGAACTCATCCCTTTTTGGCATGGAAGCAAATCATCCTCGCTTCGAGGGACTGCCTATGATGATGATGATGATTATCAGCAAGGGAAGACATCGACGACGAGGTTCAACACCGCCTCCAGTGCGCCAGCACAGCCTTCGGCCTCCTAAGGAAGAGAGTTTTCGAAGATCAGGCCCTCAAATCTGGCACCAAGCTCATGGTCTACAGGGCTGCAGTATGGCTCAGACATGTGGACCATATACAGTAGACACCTCAAATCGCTGGAGAAATACCGCCAACGATGTCTCCGCAAGATCCTGCAAATCCCCTGGGAGGACAGACGCACCAACATTAGTGTCCTCGATCAGGCCAACATCCCGAGCATCGAAGCACTGACCACACTTGACCAGCTTCGTTGCGCAGGCCACATTGTTCGCATGCCTGACACAAGACTCCCAAAGCAAGCACTCTACTTGGAACTCCTACACAGCAAGTGAGCACCAGGTGGGCAGAGGAAATGTTTCAAGGACACCCTCAAAGCCTTCTTGATAAAATGCAACATCCCCAACGACACCTGGGAGTCGCTGGCCAAAGACTGCCCGAGGTGGAGGAAGTGCATCGGGGAGGGCGCTAAGCACCTTGAGTCTCGTCGCCGAGAACATGCAGAAAGCAAGCGCAGGCAGCGGAAGGAGCGTGCGGCAAACCAGACTCCCCACCCACCCTTTCCTTCAACGTCTGTCCCACCTGTGACAGAGACTGTAATTCCCGTATTGGACTATTCAATCACCTAAGAACTCACTTTTAGAGTGGAAGCAAGTCTTCCTCGATTTCAAGGGACTGCCTATAATGATGAGGATGATGACATCTTTCCTGCATTGTGGTGACCAAAACTGTATGTAGTACTCAAGCTGTGGCCTAATTCGTGTTATATACAGTCCTTGCATAACTTTCCTGCTCTTATTACTTTACTTCCATGCTGGTGTGAAGTAAATACTGACTGGTGTTGATAAAAATTCTGATGGTCTAATAGTTTTATAAATGTAAACCTGTATATACTTTGTGTAGCCACCAGAGGGCTCATCCCCGGGAGCCCCAAGGGATCCCACAATCCCTTGGGAGCACAGGTACTTAAGGAGGCCTCACAGGCTGGAGAGGCACTCTGAGACCTGCAATAAAAGACTACGGTCACACTTTACTTTGAGCTCACAATATCCAGTCAGACTCTTTATTCATACACTACACCTGGCGACAAGATATAGATGACAAACCCAACGATGCAGAGAACAGTGGGCATCCTGGAGAAATTCTCGGAGGGAGATGATTGGGAAACATTCGTGGACCGACTCAACAAATACTTCATGGCCAATGAGCTGGAAGGAGAAGTGAATGCTGCCAAATGAAGGGCAATTCTCCTCACCATCTGTGGGGAATCAACATATAGCCTCATGAAAAATCTGCTTGCTCCAGCGAAACCCACAGAGAAATTGTACGATGATTTGTGCACACTGGTCCGGGAGCATCTGAACCCGAAGGAAAGCGTTCTGATGGCGAGGTACCGGTTCTACTTCTACAAAAGGTCCGAAGGCCAGGAAGTGGCGAGTTATATCGCCGAGCTAAGACGCCTTGCAGGACATTGCGAATTTGAAGGACATTTGGAGCACATGCTCAGAGACTTTTTCGTACTTGGCATTGGCCATGAAGTGATACTTTGCAAACTTTTGACTGTAGAGACCCCAACCTTGAGTAACACCATAGCGATAGCCCAGGCGTTCATTGCCACCAGTGACAATACTAAGCAAATCTCTCAGCACACGAGTGCTGCTGCTAGAACTGTGAACAAAGTGATGTTGCTTTCAAATCGCAAATACAGGGCAGGTCACACATGCCTGCAGCTGCACGTCTGCAGATGTCTCACAGTCCACCATCAAGGGTGATGAGTGCAAGGCCATTAACATCTTATTGGCGCTGCGGAGATGATCATTGTTTCCATTCATGCTGCTTCAAAGGGTACATTTGCAAGGGCTATGGCACAATGGAATACCTCCAATGTATGTGCAGGTGAGCTGCAAAACCCTGTTAATTTTGCAAACCACCATGTTGCAGAGGAGGACAGATCCACGGCGGATCATGACGGACCAGAGCTTCAGACCGAGGAGGCAGAGGTATATGGGGTGCACACATTTAATACAAAGTGTCCCCCGATAATGCTGAAGGTTAAATTAAATGGACACCCAGTGTCAATGGAGCCGGACACGGGTGCAACCCAGTCCATTGTGAGCAAAAAGACTTTTGATCAATTGTGGTGCAGCAAGGCCTCCAGGTCAGTCTTGACTCCCATTCGCACGAAACTGAGAACTTACACAAAGGAACTGATTCCCGTAATCGGCAGTGCTACCTTAAAGGTCTCCTAAGATGGAGCGGTGCACAAGCTACCACGCTGCTCAGCAGGAGCTGGCTGGGGAAGATACGCTGGAACTGGGACGACGTTCGAGCACTCTTGTCTGCTGACGACATTTCTGTGCCCAGGTCTTAAACAAGTTCCCTTCGCTGTTCAAACCAGGCACCGGGAAGTTCCAAGGAGCAAAAGTGCAGATCCACCTAATACCGGGGGTGCCACCCATCCATCACAAGGCGAGAGCAGTACCGTACATGATGAGAGAAAGGGTAGAGATCGAGCTAGACCGGCTGCAACGAGAGGGCATCATTTCGCCGAACGAATTCAACAAGTGGGTCAGTCCGATTGTTCCAGTCCTCAAGGGAGACGCCACCGTCAGAATCTGTGGTGATTACAAAGTAACTATCAATCGTTTTTCCCTGCAGGATCAATACCCACTACCAAAAGTTGACATAGAAAGATAGAAACAAAGAAAATAGGTGCAGGAGTAGGCCATTCGGCCCTTCGAGCCTGCACCACCATTCAATAAGATCATGGCTGATCATTCACCTCAGTGCCCCTTTCCTGCATTCTCTCCATACTCCTTGATCCCTTTAGCGGCAAGGGCCATATCTAACTCCCTCTTGAATATATCCAATGAACTGGCATCAACAACTCCCTGCGGTAGGGAATTCCATAGGTTAACAACTCTCTGAGTGAAGAAGTTTCTCCTCATCTCAGTCCTGAATGGCTTACCCCTTATCTTTAGACTGTGTCCCCTGGTTCTGGACTTCCCCAACATCGGGAACATTATTCCTGCATCTAACCTGTCCAATCCCGTCAGAATTTTATATGTTTCTATGAGATCCCCTCTCATCCTTCTAAACTCCAGTGAATACAGGCCCAATCGATCCAGTCTCTCCTCATATGTCAGTCCAGCCATCCCGGGAATCAGCCTGGTGAACCTTCGCTGCACTCCCTCAATAGCAAGAATGTCCTTCCTCAGATTAGGGGACCAAAACTGAACACAATATTCCAGGTGAGGCCTCACCAAGGCCCTGTATAACTGCAGTAAGACCTCCCTGCTCCTATACTCAAATCCCCTAGCTATGAAGGCCAACATACCATTTGCCTTCTTCACCGCCTGCTGTACCTGCATGCCAACTTTCAATGACTGATGTACCAGGATACACAGGACTCGTTGCACCTCCCCTTTTGCCGCCATACAGATAATATTCTGCCTTTGTGTTTTTGCCCCCAGTGTGGATAACCTCACATTTATCCACATTATACTCCATCTGCCATGCATTTTCCCACTCACTTAACCTGTCCAAGTCACTCTGCAGCCTCTTATCATCATCCTCACAGCTCACACCGCCACCCAGTTTAGTATCATCTGCAAACTTGAAGATATTACACTCAATTCCTTCATCCAAATCATTAACGTATATTATAAATAGCTGGGGTCACAGCACTGAGCCATGCGGCACCCCATTAGTCACTGCCTGTCATTCTGAAGAGGACCCATTTATCCCGACTCTCTGCTTCCTGTCTGCCAACCAGTTCTCTATCCACGTCAGTACATTAGCCCCAATACCATGTGCTTTAATTTTAATCTTGTGTGGAACCTTGTCAAAAGCCTTCTCAAAGTCCAAATACATCACATCCACTGGTTCTCCCTTGTCCACTGTGCTAGTTACATCCTCAAAAAATTCCAGAAGATTTGTCAAGCATGATTTCCCTTTCGTAAATCCATGCTGACTTGGACTGACCCCTGTCAGTTTTTCCTGCTTTCCAAATGCGCAATTATTTCATGTTTAATAATTGATTGCAACATTTTCCCCACGACTGATGTCAGGCTAACTGATCTATAATTACCCTTTTTCACTCTCCCTCCTTTTTTAAAAAAGTGGTATTACATTAGCTACCCTCCAGTCCATAGGAACTGATCGATCGACTGTTGGAAAATGATCACCAATGCATCCACTATTTCTCAGGCCACTTCCCTAAGTACTCTAGGATGCAGTCTATCAGGCCCTGGGGATTTATCGGCCTTGAATCCCATCAATTTCCTTAACACAATTTCCCGCCTAATATTTTCCCCCTCCTAATTAAACCCTTTGTCCTCCTCTGCTGAATTCTAAATTTCTCCCAATCCTCAGGTTTGCTGCTCTTTCTGGCCAATTTATATGTCTCTTCCTTGGATTTACCACTATCCTTAATTTCCCTTGTTAGACATGGTTAAGCCACCTTCCTCATTTTGTTTTTACTCCAGACAGAGATGAACAATAGTTGAAGTTCACCCATGTGATCTTCAAATGTTTACCATTGCCTATCCACCGTCAACTCTTTAAGTATCATTTGCCAGTCTATTCTAGCCAATTCACATCTCATACCATCAAAGTTACCTTTCCTTAAGTTCAGGACCCTAGTCTCTGAATTAACTGTGTCACTCTCCATCTTAATAAAGAACTCTACCATATTATGGTCACTCTTCCCCAAGGGGCCTCGCACAACAAGATTGCTAATTAGTCCTTTCTCATTACACATCACCCAGTCTAGGATGGCCAGCTCTCTAGTTGGCTTCTCGACATATTGGTCCAGAAAACCAGCCGTAATACACTCCAGGAAATCCTCCTCCTCCTCTAACTGTATTGCTACCAGTTTGGTTAGCTCAATCTATATGTAGATTAAAGTCACCCATGAGAGCTGCTGTACCTTTATTGCATGCATCCCTAATTTCTTGTTTGATGTTGTTCCCAACCTCACTGCTACTATTTGGTAGTCTGTACACGATTCCCACTAGCCTTTTTTGCCCTTTGGTAGACCGCAGCTCCACCCATACAGATTCCACATCATCCATGCTAATGCCCTTCCTTACTATTGCGTTAATTTCCTCTTTAACCAGCAACGCTACCCCACCTCCTTTTCCTTTCTGTCTATCCTTCCTGAATGTTGAATACCCCTGGATGTTGAGTTCTCTTCCTTGGTCACCCTGGAGCCATGTCACCGTGATGCCAATTATAATATATTCATTAATTGCTGCCTGTGCAATTAATTCATCCACCTTATTACGAATACTCCTCGCATTGACGACATTTTTGCTATGCTGGCGGGAGGAAAGACGTTCACGAATCTGGACTTGACCTCGGCCTACATGACACAGGAGCTGGAGTAATCATCAAAGGGCCTCACCTGCAGCAGCACGCACAAAGGTCTCTTCAGTTACAACAGATGCCCGTTTGGAATTCGATCAGCCGCGGCGATATTCCAGAGAAACATGGAAAGCTTACTGAAGTCGGTCCCTCACACGCTGATCTTCCAGGACGACATCTTGGTTGCAGGTCGGGACACAGTCGAGCATCTGCAGAACCTGGAGGAGGTTCTTAGTCGACTCAACCATGTGGGGCTCAGGTTTAAATGTAAAAGTTCCTGGGGAGAAGAATCGCGGCAGACAGCATCAGGCCCACCGATTCAAAGACGGAGGCAATCAAGAACGCATCGAGACCACAGAACGTGACGGAACTGCGGTCGTTTCTAGAACTCCTGAACTACTTTGGAAACTTCCTACTGGGTCTCAGCACACTGTTGGAACCACTGCACGCCTTACTGCGAAAAGGAGACAAATGGGTAAGGGGCAAAAGCCAAGAAAATGCCTTTGTAAAAGCTAGAACATTTTTATGCTCAAACAAATTGCTTGTGTTGTATGATCCATGTCAGCGTTTGGTACCAGCATGTGGTGCGTCGTCATACGGTGTCGGGTGTGTATTGCAACAAGCTAATGAATCTGGGAAATTGCAACCGGTTGCTTATGCATCCAGAAGTCTGTCTAAGGCTGAGAGAGCCTACAGCATGATTGAAAAAGAAGCGTTAGCGTGTGTTTATGGGGTAAAGAAAATGCGTCAATATCTGTTTGGGCTCAAATTGAATTTGAAACTGACCATAAGCCACTGATGTCCCTTTTTTTCGAAATTAAGGGGCTAAATACGAATGCATCGACCCGCATCCAGAGATGGGTGCTCACATACAACTACGCCATCCGCCACAGGCCAGGCACAGAAAACTGCGTCGATGCTCTCAGTAGGCTGCCATTGCCCACCGCTGGGGTGGAAATGGCACAGCCCGCAGATTTAGTCATGGTTATGGAAGCATTCGAGAGTGAACAATCACCCTTCACAGCCCGACAGATTAGAACCTAGACGAGCCAGGACACCTTAATGTCCCTCGAAAAAAATTGTGTGCTTCACCGGAGCTGGTCCAGTATCCCAGTGGAAATGCAGGAAGAGATAAAGCCATACCAGCGGCGCAAAGAAGAAATGTTTGTACAGGCAGACTGCCTTCTGTGGGGTAATCGGGTAGTGGTCCCCAAGAAGGGCAAGGACACTTTCATCAGTGACCTCTACAGTACTCACCCAGGCATCGTAATAATGAAAGCGATGGCCAGATCCCACGTGTGGTGGCCCGGTATCGATGCGGACTTAGAGTCCTACGTGCACAAATGTAACACATGGTCGCAGTTAAGCAATGCACCCAGGGAGGCGCCACTAAGTTTATGGTCTTGGCCCTCCAAAGCGTGGTCCAGGGTCCATGTCGATTATGCAGGCCCGTTTTTGAATAAAATATTCCTTGTGATTGTAGATGCGTACTCCAAATGGATTGAATGTGAGATAATGTTGGCAAGCACGTTTGCTGCCACCACTGAAAGCCTGCAGGCCATGTTTGCCACGCACGGACTGCCTGATGTCCTTGTGAGCGAAAACGGACCATGTTTCACCAGTGCCGAGGTCAAAAAGTTCATGACCTGTAATGGGATCAAGCATGTTACATTTGTCCAGTTCAAACCATCATCCAATGATCAGGCAGAGAGAGCAGTGCAAACTATCAAGCAGGGCTTGAAGAGGGTAACTGAAGGCTTACGACTCACCTATCCCGAGTCCTGCTTAGCTACCGCACGAAATCCCACTCACTTACTGAGATTCCACCTGCTGAACTGCTCATGAAAAGGGCACTTAAGACAAGGCTCTCGTTAGTTCACCCTGATCTACATGAACAAGTAGAGAGCAGGCGGCTTCAACAAAGTACATATCATGATAGTGCTAATGTGTCACGCAAAATTTGAAATCAATGATCCTGTGCTTGTGTTGAACTATGGACAAGGTCTCAAGTGGCTTCCCGGCACTATTATAGCCAAAGAGGGGAGCAGGGTGTTTCGGGTCAAACTTTCAAATGAACCCATTCACTGGAAACACTTGGACCAAATCAAACTCAGATTCACGGATTATCCTGTACTTTGGACTCTACATTCTTTGACCCCCCAACATACACACCAGTGGCAACCAACACCGCGGTTGGCCATGAAGCAGAACCCATCACCCGCAGCAGCCCAGCAGGACTCACCACACCAGTCAGCCCAGCAAGGCCAGCTGCACAGCAGCCCAGCGAGGGCCCAACAAACGATTCACCAAAACCAGCATTTGCACCGAGACAATCAACCAGGGAAAGAAAGGTCCCAGATTGGCTCACGTTGTAAATAGTTACACTCTTGACTTCGGGGGGGGACGGGGGGGCAGTGTTGTTATATATGTAAACCTGTATATACTTTGTGTGGCCACCAGAGGGCTCATCCCCAGGAGTCCCAAGGGTTCCCACAATCTCTTGGGAGCACAGGTACTTAAGGAGGCCTCACAGGCTGACGAGGCACTCTGGAGACCTGCAATAAAAGACGAAGGTCACACTTTACTTTGAGCTCACAGTATCTAGTCATACTCTTTATTCATACACTACACTAATAATACCCAGAAACATCAAATAAATTAGAATTGTTGACAAAGAATTTCAGTGTCTGACGGAAGTTGTGAATTTTAGCAGGGACTCATGATTCTGCCACCAAAATAGCAGTTAAGCTCACTAAATGTGTGCACATGGATGTGCATAAGGGTGTGTGTGAATGAGGAGGGGGGAAATCCAATTAAATCAGGCCACATTGCAGCTTCCATTGATTTTAAATAACATCACTTCCAATCACGTATAAGTCTGGCTAAAGCAATGAACACTTTGTCAGCCACAATAAGAGGCATCCCTTCAGTTGAGGAGCAGAGTGAACAGGAGATGTGGGCACACAGGAAAGTTGAACAATGCAATAATTTTAATGATTTTTAACCAGATGCCTTTTCTCTTTTTATTTCTGGAACAATGACATTTTGAAATACAGCAGGCGCATGTATAGGCATGTGGAATCTGTCCTCTATCAAGAAATGATGTAATACAATTACCATCACTCAAATAAAAATGGGCATTGGATGATTCCATAACCACCTTCCATATTTATGCATGAAGACAGTTGCAGTGCGTAATTATCCTTGTATTGGCAGAATGTTGATTTGATTCTAATATATAATGACTTCAGGAAATTCCTGCAGTCTGCTGCAAACCAGAACTTGGTGATATAAAAACTATAGTAATGATGCCACAGCGGAGAGTAATACTCTGTAATGAACATCATCTCCTTTGGATAACACCAAGGGACTCCAAAGAGCAGGAAGGGAAAAATGTTATATTTTTACTTAAAATAACACATGTGATATAACAGACTTGGATTGAGGGCAAGGCTGTGATCTGATGCTCTTTCGGGCTTTGCTCACTGGATTAAATCTCATCTGGGTTAAATTATGTCTTCACAGCTCTTGGACAGGTATCCATTATTATATAAAGTAGTTTAAAAATAAATTATACGAACGCAGCTAAATTTGAACACAAGGTCAAATAATTTCAAGTATAATTGACTGTCGCAAAAGAAAGTTTGAAAGAGTCTAACTACCTCCTTATGACATTCAATGAAATGACCATCACCGAATCACCCACCATTAACATGGACAGTCCTCATTAACCAAAAACTCATCTGGACTAGCCACGTAAATGCTGTGGCTACTGCTCCAGGTCAGAGGCTGGGCATTCAAGAGAAAGAAAGAACTTCATTTACATAGCATCTTTCACGGCAGTAATATGATAATGACCAGATAATAACTGTTAGCCAGGACACCTGAGAAAGCTCCGTGTTTCTTCTTTGAAATTGTGGAGTGTGTCTCATCTGAAAGATGGCAACACTGACAGTGCAGCACTCCCACAGTACTGCACCAGAGTGTCAACGTGGATTATATGCTCAAGTCTCTGGAGTGAGTCCAGAACCATGTTTACTGCTGAGTCAAGGCTGACAGCGGTAGCAAGTGTGCCACCACCTGACTCCTTAAGCCTCTCTACCACCTTCAAGGCACAAGTCAAGATTGTGATCAAATACTCTCTACTTGCCTGGATGGGTGCGGCTCAACAACACATAAGAAGAATTATCCAGGATAAGGCAGTCTGCTTGATCGGAAGCCCATCCAACACATTAAACATCCATTGCCTCCACCACCGGCGCACCGTGGCTGCAGTAACTCGCCAAAACTTCTTCAACAGCACCTCCGAAACCCATGACCTCCACCACCTAGAAGGACTAGGGCAGCAGGTACATGGGAACAGCATCACTCCAATCACACGCCATCCTGACTTGGATCTATATCACCTTCATCGTCGCTGGGTCAACATCCTGGAGCTCCTGCACTTCCTGCAGCCATGGTGTGCCGGTGGTGGAGGCAATGGATGTTTAATGTGGAGGATGGGCTGCCGATCAAGCAGACTGCCTTATCCTGGAAGATTCACCTTATGTGCTGTTACAGCTGCACCCATCCAGGCAAGTAGAGAGTATTTCATCACAATCTTGACTTGTGCCTTGTAGGCGGTAGAGAGGCTTTGTTGAGTCAGGTGGTGATCCACTCTGCCTAACAGCATTGTGGCAGAACCTTCACCACATGAATAGCAGTGGTTCAAGTCATCATCATAGGCAGTCCCTCAGAATCGAGGAAGACTTGCTTCCACTCTTAACATGGGTTCTTAGGTGGCTGTACAGCCTAATATGAGAACCACAGGCTTTGTCACAGGTGGGGCAGATAGTCTTTGAAGGAACGGGTAGGTGGGACTGGTTTGCCGCACGCTCTTTCTGCTGCCTGCTCTTGATTACTGCACGCTCTCGGCGACGAGACTCAAGGTGCTCAGCGCCCTCCCGGATGCTTTTCCTCCACTTAGGGCGGTCTTTGGCCAGGTGTCAGTGGGGATGTTGCACTTTATCAGGGAGGCTTTGAGGGTGTCCTTGTAACGTTTCCGCTGCCCACCTTTGGCTCGTTTGCCGTGAAGGAGTTCCGAGTGGAGCGCTTGCTTTGGAAGTCTCGTGTCTGGCATGCGAACTATGTGGCCTGCCCAGCGGGGCTGATCAAATGTGGTCAGTGCTTCAATGCTGGGGATGTTGGCTTGGTCGAGGACGCTAATGTTGGTGCGTCTGTCCTCCGAGGGGATTTGTAGGATCTTGCGGAGACATCGTTGGTGGTATTTCTCCAGCAACTTGAGGTGTCTACTGTACATGGTCCATATTTATGAGCCATACAGGAGGGCAGGTATTACTACAACCCTGTAGACCATGAGCTTGGTGGAAGTTTTGTAGGCCTGGTCTTCAAACATTCTTCTCCTCAGGCGGCCGAAGGCTGCACTGACACACTGGAGGTGGTGTTGGATCTCGTCGTCAATGCCCGCTTTTGTTGATACGAAGCTCCTGAGATATGAGAAGTGGTCCACATTGTCCAGGGCCGCGCCGTGGATCTTGATGACTGGGGTACAGGAGGGCACAAGCTGGGATATTTTCATGAGGACCAGGCTGCAGTGGCTCAAAACTTTCAATGATCTCAGTAGATCACGAAACGTTACTGCACAGCCACACTCAACCTCATCCTGCTGTGTCACTCATCACATTCCCATCATTCTGCCTTCCCTACTCTATCCCTGCACATCCTTACCCACACTAACTTACCTTGCACCTCCACCCATCCCTCTCTCTAGCTAGATTATCAGTTCCCCATTTCACTCACCTTCATCCTTGTCCAATCATACCAATTAACAACACACAAGAGTAGGCACTTGGGTTCTTTAACCAAGGTTCATGTATAGTTAATGTTGATGAGTTGTCAAACATTGAAATCTTTATTTTCAGCACTTTACATTCTTGGACAGATTTGTGGGCACCTTTGGAAATGGCTTACTGAATTGCAGTGAATATTGAAACATGAGGGTACCCGCCCCCTCACAATGGTGATGAGTGTGGGCGGAAGTATGGAGCTGGTGTGGGGTGGTGCCAACCTGGCACATCATGTGGCAGTCAGGGTGTACAGCATGAAGTGAAGTAAATGTGACCATGGTGAGGCCATCACTGGCCTCCCGGGCAGCAATATGGTCCTGTGCAGCATCAGGTGATTGCAGAGAAGGTTAGTGTTGTTGGTGGTGATGCTGGTATGTTTCGTGGTGTTGGTTTTGGGGCTAATTGTGGAGGGATTCTAAGGAAAAGGTGAGATTTTTTTCAAAGGCACCGTGCTGCTGGAATAGATGGCAGATGAGATTGAGATGACAGAAGCGATCTGTCAATGGTGAGAGAGATTGCTCCCACGAAGTGACAGTGAATGGAAAGTTCACTGCATGCATTTCCAAAGTGCATACAGCTCAAAATCCTGAAGGCTTCAGCTTCTGACATTGGAAAGTGAACAGCTGTGAAATGGTAGCTTTTATACCACTTCTGCAGCTGTCAACTAGCCAAAGCATTAGAGAGTTACTGAGAACCTGACTCCACTTACCTGCCATGTTTTCTGAGGCATGACAAACCCATCAAAAGGTTGGTAAGATTGTAAGTACCTGCTTTTAAGCCTCTTAACTACTATTTAAGTGCTTTTTAATGATGTTAAATACCTGTCCTGCCATTTGCTGTTGGGTCTGCGATCCGAATGCAGATCTGACAGGTCAGAAACTCACACAGAGGTGGATTCAGAGCAGAATCCTGACTCGCTGTCGATCAGGGCCATTTTGACAGCGGGCCCACCTCCAAATCCACAGTCACAGGGCTGGGAAGATTCCAACCTTTAATGCAGTACTGAGGATATCTTCTTTTGGATGAGATGTTAAACCGAGGCCCCATCTATCCTTTCAGGTGGACATAAAAGATTCCATAAATCTCGAAGAGCGTGTAGTTCTCCTCGTATCCTGGCCAATATTTATCCCTTATCCAACATCACTAGAACAGATTATCTGGTCATTATCTCATTGTTCTTAGTTGAACCTTGCTGTGCGGAAATTGGCTGTGTTCCCCTACATTACAACAGTGACTACACTTTAATTGGCTGTAAAATGTCTAAGGTCGTGAAAGATACCATATATATGCAAGTTTTCTTTTCTTTCTCCTTTCTTTCTTTCTTTCGTTCTTTCATTTTATTCTTCTTTTTGTTCTTTCTTTCCTTCTTTCCTCTATATTCCCATCTTTACTTCACTCTTATCTGTGCTGTTTATATTTCTTGCCTTTGCCTCACAGTGTCTCTTCCTTGCTTTACTTCTCTGTGGTTTCACCTGCATCCATACCATTCCAGTTCAGAGGTTTTGCTGCATATCCATCTCTAACATGTGTGCCAAACCATTTTATGATCATGATTCTCCATTCGGTGAGTTCCAGATCTCAGATGTGCTGACTATACCTCCATTCTTTTAATAGCAAAGTTCACTTTACTCAAAAAAAGAACATTTCCAGTACCATTGTGTCAGTACATGATTACATGAAGAGAGCAGATGGTCAAAGTCAGCCAGGAGCTAATTTTTCAAATGGTAGACAGCCGAAGCTATGAAATGATGCTGCAGGATGTTGTTCTCAGCAGGGTTGTCTGAAATTCCTCTCTTCACTATTTTAGTAGAGAACTTAACCTATTTATTTTAAAACGGTTAATGATTATGCTAAACCAGAGGGCAGGAATTTCAGATGAACACACTAAACATAGAAACATAGAAAGAGATGATTTTGAACTTTCGTAGATGGCGGAAAATGGATGGTAGTGGATGAGCTGTCCATTAAAATCGGCCCGGCTTTCCTTTTCATTAACTTCAGAGAAAAGGACAATCAAGCAGGGTGTATAGTGGGCAGCCGATTCATGACCACTCGTTTTCTGTCACTGCCAAATCTTAAGTTCAGCGCTCAAGTGTTTATACACTGTTATCCATGTCATAGTTTCAGAGCTCTAATTTCCACCAGAAGGCTATATTAACTTTGATCTGGAATCGACAGTATTGAACTATATTATCTTGTAAAGCACGAGGATTTCATAAGAACACAAGAACATAAGAAATAGTGGCAGGAGTAAGCCATACGACCCCTCGAGCATGCTCCGACATTTAATACGATCTTGGCTGATCCGATCATGGACTCAGGGCCATTTTCCTGCCTGTTCCCCATAACCCCTTATTCCCTTATCGGTTAAGAAATGGTCAATCTCCATCTTAACTTTATTCAATGTCGCAGCTTCCTCAGCTCTCTGAGGCAGTGAATTCCGCAAATTTACAACCCTCTGAGAAAATAAATTTCTCCTCATCTCAGTTTTAAATCCTGTGAGGTAAGTTGTACTACAGTAGACAGAAAGCTCAACTGGTAACTAATTCTGGATTACCTGTAAATAAGGTTATTGTCAGTAAATTCCGTGGGAGTTCTCCCAATCACCCACTATGACCTCAGTGGAACATATGTGGAAACGCAAGAGAAAATAAACAACCATTTATGCCATTTTTCAAGGACTTCTGCCGATTGTACACTAGAGTTACATTGGGCCCAAATTTGGCCCACCAGTTTTTTTCAGCGCACACATGGGATTGTGCCGACTTCCTAGGCTCAAAACAGTGCCAAAAAGATGTCCCTGGATTATGGCCGCTCTGTTGACACTTCCGGAGCTTGGCACGGCGTGGCGATTCCATTGTGGGCTGGAGCTAGGGCCCGGCACATGAAGGAGTGCTGGCAGAGGGGCAGAGCTAGGACCCTGCGTGTGAAAGAGTGCCGGCAGCGCTGCGCATGAGCATTAGAGCATTTGCCCATGCGCAGTAGCGAATAACATTGGAAATCGGCCATTTGCCTGTGCTCTCCCACCGGGGCGTCCCGCCTGCACCTATTCCCGGCCGAGTGGCCTCTCGCACTGGCTGGCTGGCCCGCTGTACGTTGAATCATGCAGCCAGTAGCCCAGCCCAGACTGCCTGTGTGTTCTGCGAGCCTGTGGCCAGTACCCTGTGCTCTCCCGCCCGGTCGTCCTGCCCACACCTATCCCCGGCTGAGTGGCCTATCGCACCGGCCGGCCCGCTGACTTCCCGGGCCCGAGTTAGGAAGGTAGTACTTAAGTTTTATTTTTTATTTCTTCTTGATGGTTTTTATGCTTCTTGAATGTTGTTGTGCTTCATTTAGTGCTTTGCAAGGTCCTCTCCGCTTCCCTTCCCGCCCCTATCTCTGGTTACCTGCGCTGATTTTGTAACTCCCCACAAGGGTTTTCTAAGTGGCCACATACACTGGCCTAAGTAAGTTTGGAGCAACTATTAGCTGTCCAAAGTGGCTTAAATGGCCAAAACTGGAGTAGGTGGCAGGTAACGCCCCCTTTTGAAAAAAACTAAACTAAACTAAAAAAAATCCAAACTAACTCACTTACACTGGTGCAAATTGAATGTGCAAAATGGGGATTTTTAAGATACTCCAGAAAAATCAAGTTGCTCCAAAAAAAATGGAGCAACTCCCGGGAAATTTTGTGCCCAATGAGAGATGGGGAACCGCCAGGGAAATAATAACATAAGAACATAAGAATTAGGAACAGGAGTAGGCCATCTAGCCCCTCGAGCCTGCTCCGCCATTCAACAAGATCATGGCTGATCTGGCCGTGGACTCAGCTCCACTTACCCGCCTTCTCCCCGTAACCCTTAATTCCCTTATTGGTTAAAAATCTATCTATCTGTGACTTGAATACATTCAATGAGCTAGCTTCAACTGCTTCCTTGGGCAGAGAATTAAACAGATTCACAACCCTCTGGGAGAAGAAATTCCTTCTCAACTCGGTTTTAAATTGGCTCCCCCGTATTTTGAGGCTGTGCACCCCTAGTTCTAGTCTCCCCGACCAGTGGAAACAACCTGTCTGTCTCTATCTTGTCTATCCCTTTCATGATTTTAAATGTTTCTATAAGATCACCCCTCATCCTTCTGAACTCCAACGAGTAAAGACCCAGTCTACTCAATCTATCATCATAAGGTAACCCCCTCATCTCTGGAATCAGCCTAGTGAATAGTCTCTGTACCCCCTCCAAAGCCAGTATATCCTTCCTTAAGTAAGGTGACCAAAACTGCACGCAGTACTCCAGGTGCGGCCTTACCAATACCCTATACAGTTGCAGCAGGACCTCCCTGCTTTTGTACTCCATCCCTCTCGCAATGAAGGCCAAAATTCCATTCGCCTTCCTGATTACCTGCTGCACCTGCAAACTAACTTTTTGGCATTCATGCACAAGGACCCCCAGGTCCCTCTGCACCTCAGCATGTTGTAATTTCTCCCCATTCAAATAATATTCCCTTTCACTGTTTTTTTTCCCAAGGTAGATGATCTCACACTTTCCGACATTGTATTCCATCTGCCCATTCGCTTAACTTATCCAAATCTCTTTGCAGCCTCTCTGTGTCCTCTACACAACCCGCTTTCCCACTAATCTTTGTGTCATCGGCAAATTTTGTTACACTACACTCTGTCCCCTCTTCCAGGTATGTATATTGTAAACAGTTGTGGTCCCAGCACCGATCCCTGTGGCACACCACTAACCACCGATTTTCAACCCGAAAAGGACCCATTTATCCCGACTCTCTGCTTTCTGTTCGCCAGCCAATTCTTTATCCATGCTAATACATTTCTTCTGACTCCGCGTACCTTTATCTTCTGCAGTAACCTTTTGTGTGGCACCTTATCGAATGCCTTTTGGAAATCTAAATACACCACATCCATCGGTACACCTCTGTCCACTATGCCCATTATATCCTCAAAGAATTCCAGTAAATTAGTTAAACATGATTTCCCCTTCATGAATCCATGCTGCGTCTGCTTGATTGCACTATTCCTATCTCGATGTCCCGCTATTTCTTCCTTAATGCATTTTCAAGCATTTTCCCCACTACAGATGTTAAACTAACTTGCCTATAGTTACCTGCCTTTTGTCTGCCCCCTTTTTTAAACAGAGGCGTTACATTAGCTGCTTTCCAATCCGCTGGTACCTCCCCAGAGTCCAGAGAATTTTGGTAGATTATAACGAATGCATCTGCTATAACTTCCGCCATCTCTTTTAATACCCTGGGATGCATTTCATCAGGACAAGTGGACTTGTCTACCTTGCGATCCATTAGCCTGTCCATCACTACCCCCCTAGTGATAGTGATTGTCTCAAGGTCCTCCCTTCCCACATTCCCATGACCAGCAGTTTTTGGCATGGTTTTTGTGTCTTCCACTGTGAAGACCGAAGCAAAATAATTGTTTAAGGTCTCAGCCCTTTCCACATTTCCCATTATTAAATCTCCCTTCTCATCTTCTAAGGGACCAACATTTACTTTAGTCACTCTTTTCCGTTTTATATATCTGTAAAAGCTTTTACTATCTGTTTTTATGTTTTGCACAAGTTTACTTTCGTAATCTATCTTTCCTTTCTTTATAGCTTTCTTCGTCATTCTTTGCTGTCATTTAAAATTTTCCCAATCCTCTCGTATCCCACTAACCTTGGCCACCTTATACGCATTGGTCTTTAATTTGATACTCTCCTTTATTTCCTTCGTTATCCACGGCTGGTTATCCCTTCTCTTACCGCCCTTCTTTTTCCCTGGAATATATTTTTGTTGCGCAGTATGAAAGAGCTCCTTAAAAGTCCTCCACTGTTCCTCAATTGTGCCACCATTTAGTCTGTGTTTCCAGTCTACCTTAGCCAACTCTGCCCTCATCCTTTGTTTAAGCATAGTATGCTCATTTCTGACACAACTTCCTCACCCTCAATCTGTGTTATAAATTCAAACATACTGTGATCACTCATTCCGAGAGGATCTTTTACTTGGAAATCATTTATTTTCCTGTCTCATTGCACAGGACCCGATCTAAGATAGCTTGCTCCCTTGCAGGTTCTGTTACATACTTTTCTAAGAAACAATCCCGTATGCATTCTATGAATTCCTCCTCCAGGCTACCCCGTGCGATTTGAGTTGACCAATCGATATGTAAAAATCCCCCATGACTACTGCCGTTCCTTTTTCACATGCCTCCATTATTCCCTTCATTATTGCCCGACCAGCATGAAGTTATTATTTGGGGGCCTATAAACTACGCCCACCAGTGACTTTTTCCCCTTACTATCTCTAATCTCCACCCACAATGATTCAACATTTTGTTCATTAGAGCCAATATCGTCTCTCACAACTGCCCTGATATCATCCTTTATTTACAGAGCTACCCCACCTCCTTTCCCTTCTTGTCTATCTTTCCAAATCATCAGATAGCCCTGTATGTTTAATTCCCAGTCTTGGCCACCCTGCAACCATGTTTCTGTAATGTTATCCTCTTCTGTAAATATTATCCTCTTGTTCTGTAACATCGACACCAAGTGGTTCTTAGCAATAGATATTCAACAATAGTAGCCAATGATGTAGGTAAGCATGCCACCATGAAGTCCATTGTTTGACAGGTTTCTTCCCTGGGATTCAGTGTGGAGAGAATTACATTGTCCTATTCAATGAGTAAGATCAACAATGATGCACTAAGTCAACAGCTGACCAAAAGGGAAAATTACAAAAATTCATCAGGATTTCAAGCAAGATACCAGTGGGCTTTAAAAGTGACAAGATGCAGTTGCGCAGAGAAACTGAAGAGGAGAAACTGGTCTATAAATGCAGTCCCAAATGCTATTACTGTACATCTAAAGAGTGCACATGTGGATTTTGAAAACTAAACACAAATAAGGTAAGACATTAGACAAGAGAATTAAACTGAAGGAAGGAATACCTGAAAAATAAGAATAGCTAGCAACATAAAAAAGCAAAGCTGAATGATTTAAATCGACATTCAGGGGCCGAAATTCAGCAGCTCACTGCCCAATGCATCCGACTGCCGCCCGCTCCCGCCGACATTCCTCCTACCGATTGGAGATGGCCTGGAGCAGGCGGGAGGAGAGAGCCGCCGGGAACCACCTGTTGATGCCAGCGAATGGCCGAGTGGCGCAACGGAGCACCCGCCCGCCGAGCTCCCATATTCCTGTGAGCGGGAGTCAGCGGGAGTCGGCGGCAGAACTGGGGTGGACTGCTGCGAGGAGGCTGCTCTGTCCCCGACGGTAAGTCTGAAGAGCTGAAAAAAAGGTAAGTGAACACTTTAAAAAAAATTTTCAACAGTGATTTACCTGCATGGGGTCCCCTGAAGGTCTTTGGATAGTTTTTGTATTTTTAATTTGTGATTTTATTTTTGAGGTCTTCGCCCCTCCATGGGCCCGACC
Organism: Pristiophorus japonicus; assembly: GCF_044704955.1. Classification (NCBI taxonomy): domain Eukaryota; kingdom Metazoa; phylum Chordata; class Chondrichthyes; family Pristiophoridae; genus Pristiophorus; species Pristiophorus japonicus. The sequence goes on along the minus strand of NC_091977.1, from coordinate 497,780,382 downwards.
CCATCCTCGGCGGCACTTGGGCGGCAAGCGCCTCTGACACCAAGAATGCGACCTCCCACCTGCTGCCACCCAGATTGGTGGAGTACGTCTTCCATTTGCCGCCCACCGACCTTCGAGGGACCTTCTTCATAAATATCCCACCCAAAGTACTGTCCGGTACCTCGGCGGCACTTTGGGCGCCACTTGGGCGGGTGGAGGCCTTGCTGAAAATTGGCCCCTCAGATATGTTCAAAAAGCAAAATTTTCTCCACTGTAAAAGTGCTCTGAGTTGTCTCTCTGTATGTGAATGGCACTAAAGAAATATAGGTTATTGTCATTGAATGGGACTCTGCTAGCTTAGTATAACTCCAAGATGCAATATTAGCCTTTTATATTTAGTACACAAAGTCCTCATTTTATTTGCTGTTAAATGTCACCCTCTTTGATGACCTGTTTTGCTGTATCAATGGACTGATTATTAAACTAATCCTTACCAACGGATCCATCACAGACCCAATCCACGTCCGGACTGGGGTCTTCGCCCCAACCCTCTTCTCAATCTTCCTCGCTGCCATGCTCCACCTCACAGTCAACAGCTCCCCGCTGGAGTGGAACTAAACTACAGAACCAGTGGGAACCTGTTCAACCTTCGTCATTCCAGGCCAGGTCCAAGACCACCCCAACGTCTGTTATCGAGCTACAGTACGCGGACGATGCCTGCGTCTGTGCACACACAGAGGCTGAACTCCAGGATATAGTCGATGTACTTACTGAGGCGTACGAAAGCATGGGACTCACACTAAACATCCGTAAGACAAAGGTCCTCCACCAGTCTGTCCTCACCACACAGCACTGCGCCCCAGTCATCAAGATCCACGGTGTGGCCCTGGACAACGTGGACCACTTCCCATATCTCGGGAGCCTCCTACCAACAAAAGCAGGCATTGACGACGAGATCCAACACCGCCTCTAGTGCGTCAGTGCAGCCTTCGGCCGCCTGAAGAAAAGAGTGTTTGAAGACCAGGCCCACAAAACTGCCACCAAGCTCATGGTCAACAGGATTGTAGTAATACCCGCCCTCCTGTATGGCTCAGAGACTTGGACCATGTACAGTAAACACCTCAAGTCGCTGGAGAAATACCACCAACGATGTCTCCGCAAGATCCTATTAATCCCCTAGGAGGACAGATGCACCAACATTAGCGTCCTCGACCAGGCCAATATCCCCAGCATTGAAGCACTGACCACACTTGATCAGCTCCGCTGGGCAGGCCACATAGTTCACATGCCAGACACGAGACTTCCAAAGCAAGCGCTCGACTCGGAACTCCTTCACAGCAAACGAGCCAAAGGTGGGCAATGGAAGCATTACAAGGACACCCTGAAAGCCTCCCTGATAAAATGCGACAACCCCACTGACACCTAGGAGTCCCTGACCAAAGACTGCCCTAAGTGGAGGAAGTGCATCCGGGAAGGCGCTGAGCACCTCGAATCTCATCGCCGAAAGCATGTAGAAATCAAGCACAGGCAGCGGAAATAGGATGCGGCAAACCAGTCCCACCCACCCCTTCTCTCAACGACTATCTGTCCCACCTGTGACAGAGACTGTGGCTCTCGTATTGGACTGTTCAGCCATCTAAAAACTCATTTTAAGAGTGGAAGCAAGTCTTCCTCGATTCCGAGGGACTGTCTATGATGGTGATTAAACTAAGTCTATAGTTGACCAGACTTCTCTTCTTTACAACTGTCAGGCTATGTGATAAAAGGGTAGAAATGACTGTTCTTGTACGAATGGCTAAAATGCACAAAACAAATTTTTCTCTGATTTATTTTAATGTTGCTTAATGTGTTCAACATTCAATAACAACTAGCCTTTACACATAGAAACATAGAAAATAGGTGCAGGAGTAGGCCATTCGGTCCTTCTAGCCCGCACCGCCATTCAATGAGTTCATGGCTGAACATGCAACTTCAGTACCCCCTTCCTGCTTTCTCGCCATACCCCTTGATCCCTCTAGTAGTAAGGATTTCATCTAACTCCCTTTTGAATATATTTAGTGAATTGGCCTCAACAACTTTCTGTGGTAGAGAATTCCACAGGTTCACCACTCTCTGGGTGAAGAAGTTTCTCCTCATCTCGGTCCTAAATGGCTTACCCCTTATCCTTAGACTGTGACCCCTGGTTCTGGACTTCCCCAACATTGGGAACATTCTTCCTGCATCTAACCTGTCTAACCCCGTCAGAATTTTAAACGTTTCTATGAGGTCCCCTCTCATTCTTCTGAACACCAGTGAATACAAGCCCAGTTGATCCAGTCTTTCTTGATAGGTCAGTCCCACCATCCCGGGAATCAGTCTGGTGAACCTTCGCTGCACTCACTCAATAGCAAGAATGTCCTTCCTCAAGTTAGGAGACCAAAACTGTACACAATACTCCAGGTGTGGCCTCACCAAGGCCCTGTACAACTGTAGCAACTGTAGCAACAGTACACAGCGCCTTTAAAATGGAAAAATATCCCACGGCACCTCACAGACAGGAGTAAGGAAAATGGACACTGAGCTAGGAAAGGAGAAATTAAAAGGAGTGACTAAAATCTTTGTCAGAGATTAGTTCTGTGGATTTTAAAGGAAGAGAGGGGATTGCAGAGAGCAGGATCCAGTCACTGCGGCTCTGCCACTGTGAAGGGAGAAGAACCACAGGAGATTGGAGTCGCAGAATGGACTATCTGGAACAGTAAGGTAGGGTTGGAAGAAATTGCAAAGTAGGCAAGATGAGACCATGACACCTTGGATTTTAAATGTAATTTGTTGAGGAAACCAATGTACGTCAGGAAGGACAAGAGTGATGGGAAAGTGATATGGGATAGGATATAGGAGCTGAGTTTTTGGTGAAGTTGGGGTTTCTGACGGAAGGAAGAAGGGTATCCATCAAGGAGTGCATTGGAATAGTGATGTCTGGAGCCAGAGCCCGGCAGTGTTACAGAAGTGATAGTAAGCAGTCTTTATGTTGGAAAGTATATGGAGTCTGAAGCTAAGTTCGGTCAAAAAGAACGGCTAGATTGCAAATGGCCTTGTTCAGCTTGAAATGATGGCCAGGGACGGGGATGGAGTCAGTGAAAAGGCAGCGAACTTTGTGACTTTCTCAGGTTAAAGGGTAGAAAATTTAGGACCGAGATGAGGAGACATTTTTTCACTCGGAGGTGGCAAATCTGTGAAATTCTGTACCACAGAAGGTGTGGAGGTCAAGTCACTGAATATATTTAAGAGAGAAATAGATTTCTCGAAACAAAAGGCACCAAGGGGTATGGGGAAAAAATGGCAATATGTTCATATTGAATGGCGGTGCAGACTCGAAGGGCCGAATGGCCTACGACTGCTCCTATTTTCTATGTTTCTATGTGACAGAGACTGGTGACAACAGCTTCAATCTTCCCATTGTTACTTGGAGGGGGTTATAACTCATCTAATACTGAATATCAAGCAAAAATTGACAGATTGAGAGAGGTGGTGGAGAAAGAGAACTCGATGTCTTTGAAGTACATGTATAAGCTGATGCTATATCTCTGGACAATATTGGCAAGGAACAAGAAAAGGGAGCTCAGGATCGATCATTTGCGGACTTTTGGAGTGACAGTGCAGAAGTGAGAAGAGAAGCTATTGCTGGAGTTGCTGCATTTGGAATTCTGCAAGTGCAGTCCCATGGAGCTGAATAAGAATAATGGCAGAGAGTTGTTAAAGAAGGATTGGAAGAAGATGGCATGATCCACCAAGTTGAACACTGCAGACAGGTTGAGAAGTATGATTTGGAATAATGCACCATGGTCACAATCATAGAGAACATCACTTGTGCCTTTGGGTAGGGATATTTTGGTGCTGTGAAGAGGGCGGAAGCCAGACTGGAAAATTGAAAGATTCAAACAGAGACTTACGGGAGATATGGGCATGGAGGAGAGAGTGCAGCTTAGCAAGTCAATTGTGGCGGAGGTTTCATGATGACTAAAGAGCCAAAGAGGTATTCGTACGAGAACCATTTTTATTATAATTTCTACTCTACAGTGAGTATTTCCTTTATCTCTCAGAGTCTTGTTGTTGTATTGCCTTTGTTTAGTAATTTTGAATAAATGTTGGAAATGAACTTGTTCCCTTGTCTTTGCCTGACCTTCATGCTATTCATCTTTTCTTTGCTGGTTTTACAGATTCCGGTTCTTTTCATTTGGAATGTAACCCCAGATACTTCATGGTAATTTGTGAACTGAAACCTTTTACGATGCACACCTACACAAGTCCCAAGTGGCAGTGCATTCGACATTAATAGGACAAAAAAAATCACAATTGCATCTGTCTCTGTGTCCCAGATCCCATGGCAGCCCAGAGCAAGTGAAAAATGAGTTTTAAACAGACAACGTTTTATTTTTTGAGCAGCTTCAAAAGAGATGTGGGTGAGTCAAATGAATTCAAACAAAACCTTAGAACTGAATTTTGATGAAGGGTCACAGTCAAATATTAACATGCTTTTCTCTCCTTAAAAGATGTTGGTAAATCAATGCATGTCAAATATTTTGGGGATAATTGTGACCTTGGACGATAGTATATAACGACAGCAATTGGTCGGCCAGACATTGAAGTCAATGGAAAAGAAAATCGAGAGAGATGTTTAAGGAATGGCCAAGCCAAAATCACACCTTTTATATTATGACCAATTGCCCAAACTACCCCCTTTCTATTTTAAAGTCCCTTAAATCACAAGGCTAGAAATTACTACTGGGCATTATAACTAATGACCATATGACATTCCTTTCTCTAGTACGGAGGAGTTAACCAATTTAAAATAAATGGCCGATCCGATTCATTCTGACAGTCACTAATTCTGCCTTTGAAATGCTCTGATTGGTTGACAATTGCCAATCCCAGTGAAAAAAAATGTTTTTGTTCTTACGAAACACTGAAAAGCTAGCACATGGCTTGAAACACTGATTGTCATTTTAAAGAACTGTTGGTGAGCATGTATAGCATAATGTGAGCTAAAGTCACATGTGAGGGCAGCAGACTCCTTTCAGGTCATCAGTGAAACAACAACAACTTGCATTCCTATAGTGCTTTTAACGTCGGAAAATTTCCCAAAGTTCTTTACAGGAGCTTTTTCAGTCAAAATTCGACACCAAGGGCATATTAGTAACCAAAATATTGGTCAAAGAGATCGATTTTATGAAGTGTCTTAGTGGAGAGAGAGATAGAGAGGCAAGAGAGCTGGTAGATTCATCGCCTTTGGTATCATAGTATTCCCTCAATCCATCAGCCAGCCTGCAACATAATATTACTTCAGTGAAATATGGCCATTGAGTTTTATGGGATTTATCCCTCAACTAACATCACTGAACCAGATTATCTGATCATTTATTCCACTGCTGTTTGTGGGACCGAATTAGATGTAAATTGGTTGCTGCATTTGTATATAGTACAACAGAGACAATCGTTCAAAAATAATTAATTGGCTGTGAAGCGCTTTGGGACATGGGAATGTGAGAAGCGCTATATAAATGCAGTTCTTTTAAAAAATATTTTATCTTGCAAATCTCACTATTCAGGAGTGTCCAAGATCACATGTGTTAGCCGAAGCCCCTGATGGATGCAAATTCCTTACTGCCTGGGTGGGAGTTTTGCGCCGCCCCGATCTCCTGTGCCCGGAGATTGTGACTTCGTCGCCGCATGCATCATCCCGTTAGAGCCCTGACCCCAAAATTCACTTTCGCCCCCTGCAGCAGCACCGAGCGAAAACACTGGCAGCTGCAGGAGGCATGGTTCGGGGCAAAAATTAAAAGCGAGGTGACTGTTGGAAAATTTTAAAAAACTTACCTTGGTTTTCCTGCTGCTGTTCCGTTTGCTTCGCGGGGTTTTGCCTGAGATCGCTCAGCCCAGCAGCATTCTGCTTGAGTGCCAGGCTGATCGTGCAGCACCCCCACTCCATGGTGGTCCAGATCCCAACTGTTACCTCCCCCAAACAGGGCAATAATGTACTTCACCCCCTTTGATTCCATTCAGTGAATTATGTCATCTATAGAAGGTTAATCAGGAGTTTACAGAACATAATTAGAAGGGAAATGTAAAATAGGAAAAAAATTTGCTCAGATTAATTCTTTAATTTAAAACATATTTCATCTAATTACTCCATTGACACATTGACAATCTGACTGCAATAACTTTATATATGTATTTCCCTCTTTAACAATAACCCTGCTGCTGCTAGCTTGAATTGCCTATTTCTGCCTTTCATGCTAAGTCACCAATTAACCTCAGGTAACCTTTTGTGTAAAATTGATAATGGCTCCTTTTAAAGTTCCGCAACATTACTCATTGTGACGCATTGTAATCGGATGTGAAGGAATTATGGATGTTATTTGAGAGATGAACAATAACTGGGACTCTGTTGCAGCCTTGAACACAATTTCACAGATTTTTTAAAATAGTAGATTAGTTTATCTAATGTGGCAAAACTAATCTTCCTTTTCTTTGGTATGGTCTGTCACTGTCATTTTGTTGCATTTTTAGATGCGATTGTTTTTTATAATGGAAATTTTTATTCACCAAGGTGAGAGATGCGAGTGCTCGGCAGTTAATCAATTTCCATTTTGGTCGTCAAGCACTCCCAGGTTAGCACAATACAACTTTTGCCACTTTGTCCCATCAATGTACCTCAGCCCCAACCTTAGGTCAGCAACATCTGACAAACTAGCAATCTTATGGAACCTCTGAATGAAATTCTCAACTTAATGCTGAATTGGAGCTACGGTAATGTAGTGGTTATGTTACTAGACTAGTAATACAGAGGGGTGGACTGATAATCCATGGCATCTTGAGAATTTGAACTCAGTTATCAAAATATCTGGAAATAAAAAGTTGGAATCAGGAACAAAAAATGACCATGAAACTATTGGACTGTTGTAAAAACCCAACTTGTTCACTACTGTCATTTAGCGAAGGAAAACTGCTGTCCTTACTTGGTCTGGCCTATATGTGACTCCAGTCACAGACCAACGTGGTTAACTCTTAGCCACAAAGAAAAACAGCAGTTCCAAAAGCTGGCCCACCACCTTCTCAAAGCAAATATGGATGAGCAATAAATGACAGACTTTCCAACGATGCTCACATCCTGAGAATAAATTAGGAAAACAATTAGAGGCAGTGTTGTGTTGTGGTCCCGTGCTCATGAGAAACTGGATTGAGACTGTCCAAAGTCTGGGCTGGATTTAAGGCGAAAGATGCACTGCCTCTTTGAGGGGAAATACATCCCATAATACACAAGGTTGTAATTATTTCTAAAGTTGGTCACATTTTTTATCAAATGGCAGGAAGAGTATTCTATAATTTTATGAAGGTCATTACCAAATAGGCAAATATGAAGCACTTTAGACAGTGTCCCAGTGGCAACTGCCATTACTCACTGCTTGGGGGGAAACACTGCAAATTGCAACACCTCGGGGGAGAAATGTGTGTGGTTTGCCCCACACGATAGGGCCACGAGATGGTGCTAAAACGCTGTTGAGAGCTTTACTGCCACATAATGCCGGTTCCAGCACCACACGCCATATCGGTGTTGCCGGTATCGGTGCCGCTGAATGCGATCGGCGGGAATCTCGCCATCACCGAGATCGTGAAGTCATTGATTGTGCAATGCTCATTTGATACCCGATCTCCCAACCTCATTACAGCCAATGAACTTACTGGCTGTAGAAAATAATGACAGCTTCAGGTGGCATGCAGCAGCAGGAAGCCAGCTCCAGCAACGCTATTTAAATGGATCATCACCAATCACTCAGTCCTGACAGGTTTTTGAAGTTTGAGTGGCTGTGTGCTACTTCCTGCTATTGGAAGAGTTTTCTTGATTCATTTCAAGGTTCTTTGGTATCAGGGAGTGTTGTGGCAAGTACATAATTCCATAATTATTTTTGAAAAGCTTCAACCTACAACATTTGCTAAAAGTCATGGGGCTAGATTTTACACTTTTGTGCTTAGTGCCCAAAAATGGGGGTTATTTCCGGCGTGGGCGATCAAAATGGGTTTTCAGATCACCGGCTTCTCATCCATTCTCAAAGCACTTAGTCTCCATTTTTGAAATTGGGCGTTACTGCGAGCGGTATGAAATGGGCGGCAGTATTAAATATCGCTGACTTTCTGCCGCAAAATGTCACCGTCCTTAGCAATGACATAGCGACGCTCGATTCCCGCGATTCAGGAGGTCAAGGGTCATCATGACATGCGCAGAAGAAGAGACAGAGAGAGGAGGAGCTCAGAGGGACTAAAGACGTGTCTGGGTGTGGTGTGGCTGCTTTGGGAAGAAGGAGGGAGACTTTAGAGCTTCATAGCAAGTAGGCAAACAAAAATTAGCTGTTACCAGTCACATATTTGCCCGAATGGAGGGAGAGGAGGAGTTTTCACAGCACGCTGTGGAGACTGATGCTGGAGTGAGCAGTGAGGTTGGAGAGGAGCACATTGGAGGGCGCAAAAGAGCCAGGAAGATCTCAGACGGGGCAAATGCCTCCCTCCTGCAGGAGGTTGAGTTATGCTGGGGTGATTTGACACAGGGAGGGTGTGGGAAGCCCACTCCAAAGACCTACCAGAAGATATGGTCCAAGATAGCACACGTGGTCTCTTCGGCAACCAACGAGGTGCATGAGGGCAACCAATGCCGCAAAAAATGGAATGACCTTGTGGGATCCGCAAGAGTAAGTATTACATTGATTTACATGTAATTATGTATTTATATAATTTGATTTGTAACAGTCATGTGTGACTATCAGCAGATGTGAGGTCTTCCACTTTTACCAGAAATGTTTTACTCAAAACCTGCAGTCACAGTGCACGTCTTTAGATAAAGAATGATAATTATCATAATAAGCATGATTCCATCTATCCATCTCTGTGATAATACCTAGAAATGAAATCACGCAATGATCTCATGTCATGTCGTCCTGTCACTTTTTACAGAAGAAGCTATCGACAATGGGGTCCATACAAAGGCGAACGGGTGGGGGGCCACCAGTCCCCAGCGACATCACTGAGATGGAGGAGCGCGTGCTCGCACTCATGGGGAAGCACCCTCTGACAGCTACGGATGCATCTGCAGACCCTGAAGTGATGCCACGTGAGTAAAGCTCACACCATTGTGTGATGTAAAGTCAATAGATGCCACACCAACTCATATCCAAACAATCATATATGGCTATCTAGGGAAATCAGGGATAGTATTAAAGCCAAGGAAGTGGCATACAAATTGGCCAGAAATAGCAGCGAACCTGGGGACTGGGAGAAATTTAGAACTCAGCAGAGGAGGACAAAGGGTTTGATTAGGGCAGGGAAAATGGAGTACGAGAAGAAGCTTGCAGGGAATATTAAGGCGGATTGCAAAAGTTTCCATAGGTATGTAAAGAGAAAAAGGTTAGTAAAGACAAACGTAGGTCCCCTGCAGTCAGAATCAGGGGAAGTCATAACAGGGAACAAAGAAATGGCAGACCAATTGAACAAGTACTTTGGTTCAGTATTCACTAAGGAGGACACTAACAACCTTCTGGATATAAAAGGGGTCAGAGGGTCTAGTAGGGAGGAGGAACTGAGGGAAATCTTTATTAGTCGGGAAATTGTGTTGGGGAAATTGATGGGATTGAAGGCCGATAAATCCCCAGGGCCTGATGGACTGCATCCCAGAGTACTTAAGGAGGTGGCCTTGGAAATAGCGGATGCATTGACAGTCATTTTCCAACATTCCATTGACTCTGGATCAGTTCCTATCGAGTGGAGGGTAGCCAATGTAACCCCACTTTTTAAAATAGGAGGGAGAGAGAAAACAGGGAATTATAGACTGGTCAGCCTGACCTCAGTAGTGGGTAAAATGATGGAATCAATTATTAAGGATGTCATAGCAGCGCATTTGGAAAATGGTGACATGATAGGTCCAAGTCAGCATGGATTTGTGAAGGGGAAATCATGCTTGACAAATCTTCTGGAATTTTTTGAGGATGTTTCCAGTAAAGTGGACAAAGGAGAACCAGTTGATGTGGTATATTTGGACTTTCAGAAGGCTTTCGACAAGGTCCCACACAAGAGATTAATGTGCAAAGTTAAAGCACATGGGATTGGGGGTAGTGTGCTGACGTGGATTGAGAACTGGTTGTCAGACAGGAAGCAAAGAGTAGGAGTAAATGGGTACTTTTCAGAATATCAGGCAGTGACTAGTGGGGTACCACAAGGTTCTGTGCTGGGGCCCCAGCTGTTTACATTGTACATTAATGATTTAGACGAGGGGATTAAATGTAGTATCTCCAAATTTGCGGATGACACTAAGTTGGGTGGCAGTGTGAGCTGCGAGGAGGATGCTATGAGGCTGCAGAGTGACTTGGATAGGTTAGGTGAGTGGGCAAATGCATGGCAGATAAAGTATAATGTGGATAAATGTGAGGTTATCCACTTTGGTGGTAAAAACAGAGAGACAGACTATTATCTGAATGGTGACAGATTAGGAAAAGGGAAGGTGCAACGAGACCTGGTACATCAGTCATTGAAGGTTGGCATGCAGGTACAGCAGGCGGTTAAGAAAGCAAATGGCATGTTGGCCTTCATAGCGAGGGAATTTGAGTACGGGGCAGGGAGGTGTTGCTACAGTTGTACAGGGCCTTGGTGAGGCCACACCTGGAGTATTGTGTACAATTTTGGTCTCCTAACTTGAGGAAGGACATTCTTGCTTTTGAGGGAGTGCAGCGAAGATTCACCAGACTGATTCCCGGGATGGTGGGACTGACCTATCAAGAAAGACTGGATCAACTGGGCTTGTATTCACTGGAGTTCAGAAGAATGAGAGGGGACCTCATAGAAACGTTTAAAATTCTGACGGGTTTAGACAGGTTAGATGCAGGAAGAACGTACCCAATGTTGGGGAAGTCCAGAACCAGGGGTCACAGTCTAAGGATAAGGGGTAAGCCATTTAGGACCGAGATGAGGAGAGACTTCTTCACCCAGAGAGTGGTGAACCTGTGGAATTCTCTGCCACAGAAAGTGGTTGGGGCCAATTCACTCAATATATTCAAAAGGGAGTTAGATGAAGTCCTTACTACTCGGGAGATCAAGGGGTATGGCGAGAAAGCAGGAAGGGGGTACTGAAGTTTCATGTTCAGCCATGAACTCATTGAATGGCGGTGCAAGCTAGAAGGGCTGAATGGCCTGCTCCTGCACCTATTTTCTATGTTTCTATGTTTCTATCTATGATAGATGATTTCTAAAATTGTCATAGAAATAATGATGGCCTAATGATAATCATTGCAATGCAAATGTGTTGATGGTCATGAAATGTGACGTCTGTGAGTGGTGGTGCTTTTGTTGTGCATATGCTGTGTGTAGCGCTGGACTCGCCTTGTCACCATAGCAACCCCTACTCCTCTAATAACCTCATTTGTGTTTTGCAGCTCAGCCAGCAGCGCAACTTCAGGCAAGACCACAGAGGCCAGAAGGTGGGGGTGCGGGGCCCAACTCTCCGGACAATCCTACATCTGGTGCTGAGGAGCTCCGATTCTCGTGCATCAATCCGCTGGGCCTGTTCTCCACGGATGAGAGCGCCGACTTCGAGGAACCTGCATCGCCGCACTCCAGAAGCCATTCCAGCCCAAGGCCATCTAGTGGTCCTCCAGCCATTCAAATCTCCACTCTGGAGGTAACAGCCCCAAGCACCTCACCACAGGGCACCCCATTTGTCCCCAGATGGCACCAACCCCGTGGAGGCCTCTTGGATGCAGCAGGTCTGGTCCACGAGCACCACATGAGAGCGGAGGGATGGTGCAGTTGTCCAGGAGGACTGTAGACTGTGGTGACCAGCTCATTGAAGCATTGGGGGGCATATCCCGACAGCTGGTCACCATGACCGAGTACTTTTTGCGGATGGCGGAGACCCTGGATGCGATAGCCAAGAACACTGCTGGCTCAGGCCTCCCAGTGGTCCCAGAGCGTGGCACTCCACCCCGAGATTCTGCACCACTGCGAACGACAGATGAGAACAAGGACCAAGATCCTGCTTCTGCATCAGAGAATGTTGCCTCCTTGGCATCCCCCGCTCCTGTACCCGTGCAACTACCGCCTCTATCTTTATCCCCCCCAATGTGGCACCGCCTGAAGAGATCCTTGGCCAGGTACCATGGAGCGAGGAGGGGAAGGGGCAGAGGTGGGAGAAGAAGTGGAGGGGGAAGGAAAGTGAGGTGTGTGTACACAGGTGATGGCTGTGTTATATCTCCATCTGGGTGTAAGCAATTTGTTGTAATGTACCTGCTTTGTATTTGTATTCTTGATTCTTTAACATGAAAGGGTTAAATAAAACTTAACTTCAATCAATATAAACTTTAACTGGCACCAAGGTGATGGGCACCATTGATGTCTGAGCTGCACACACACAGCAGTGAATCAGCGTTGCCACTCACAGCAACGTTCTTTCAGGCAAATCGTTCAGATATCAGCTTCTTACGTAAGAGTCTTGCTGCTATGTAGCCACCACGGGCCCTTTCCTGCGGTCTCGGGGGGGAGGAGGGCGTGGGCATGGTTGCATAGCCAGCCTGATTGTCTGGCCCTAGGTCAGCATCCAGCCCCTCGTCATCCTCTTCCTCTCTCTCCTGACATGGAACATCAGTCCTTTCTGGCAATTCTTGTCCCCTCCTGATAGCCAGATTGTGCAGCATGGAGTACACGACCATGAATTTACCTACTTGCTCAGGGTTGTATTGTAGTTCCCCTCCTGAGTGGTCCAGATATCTGAAGTGCTGCTTAAACACAGTTATTGTTTTGTGGACCACATTGCATGTATCTCTGTGGCTCTGGTTGTATTGCTTCTCGGCCTTGGTGTGGGTGTCATGCAGTGGGGTCATCCGCCAGGTGGCTAGGCCATATCGGTTATCACCAAGCATCCAGCATTGTCCTTGTGGCTGACTCTTAAAGATGTCTGAGACAGTACTCTCATGCAGGATGTGAGCCTCATTGAAGGTGGCCGGACATTTGGCATTCAAATATCTCCAAATTTGCGGATGATACTAAGTTGGGTGGCAGTGTGAGCTGCGAGGAGGATGCTATTAGGCTGCAGAGTGACTTGGATAGGTTAGGTGAGTGGGCAAATGCATGGCAGATGAAGTATAATGTGGATAAATGTGAGGTTATCCACTTTGGTGGTAAAAACAGAGAGACAGACTATTATCTGAATGGTGACAGATTAGGAAAAGGGAAGGTGCAACGAGACCTGGGTGTCATGGTACATCAGTCATTGAAGGTTGGCATGCAGGTACAGCAGGCGGTTAAGAAAGCAAATGGCATGTTGGCCTTCATAGCGAGGGGATTTGAATACAGGGGCAGGGAGGTGTTGCTACAGTTGTACAGGGCCTTGGTGAGGCCACACCTGGAGTATTGTGTACAGTTTTGGTCTCCTAACTTGAGGAAGGACATTCTTGCTATTGAGGGAGTGCAGCGAAGGTTCACCAGACTGATTCCCGGGATGGCGGGACTGACCTATCAAGAAAGATTGGATCAATTGGGCTTGTATTCACTGGAGTTCAGAAGAATGAGAGGGGACCTCATAGAAACGTTTAAAATTCTGACGGGTTTAGACAGGTTAGATGCAGAAAGAATGTTCCCAATGTTGGGGAGGTCCAGAACCAGGGGTCACAGTCTGAGGATAAGGGGTAAGCCATTTAGGACCGAGATGAGGAGAAACTTCTTCACCCAGAGAGTGGTGAACCTGTGGAATTCTCTACCACAGAAAGTAGTTGAGGCCAATTCACTAAATATATTCAAAAGGGAGTTAGATGAAGTCCTTACTACTCGGGGGATCAAGGGTTATGGCGAGAAAGCAGGAAGGGGGTACTGAAGTTTCATGTTCAGCCATGAACTCATTGAATGGCGGTGCAGGCTAGAAGGGCTGAATGGCCTGCTCCTGCACCTATTTTCTATGTTTCTATGTTTCTATGTTTCACTGCCATGATGATCTGGTTATGGTCGACAACTAGTTGGACCTTCAGGGAGTGAAATCCTTTTCTATTACGAAAACGCTCCGGGTCCTGAGAAGGTGGCCACATAGCGATGTGAGTGCACTGTATAGCTCCCTGCACCTGGGGAACTTAGCAATGTGGTAGAATGCTCCAGCCCTGTCAGTCGGAGCCTCCTTGGTCACGGGGAAGCTGATAAAGTCCATTGTTCTCACATACAGGGCTTCCGTGACCTGTATAATGCAGCGATGGGTGGCATGGTGAGACAGAGGGCAAATCTCAACTGTGGAGGCCCAAAAGGAACCGGTGACCTTGACCTCGACCGACACTGATTTCATTGATCACCACCTTGTAGAAGAAGCGCAGTCTCCGAAGGCAGGTGTGGTCGGACACGTCAAGGTAAGACGTCTTTTCCCTGTACGTGCGGTGTGTGTATGGTCTGGCCCTCCTCCTCATTCTTGCACGTCTTAAATTGGGGACATAATGATGTGCATCACACATTGAGCCATCTGCACTCTGCAGCATCTGCGTATTAATCGATGCAGGCTGAGAAATGGCTGGCCCCATTGCAATGAAAGTATAATAGCAATTGATCAGAAGCAATTATTTCCTCACTAAAATACACCTAGATTCAACCCCCAATAGTCCAGAGTCTGAAAATATGTCTGTTGAGATGGTCACTTCACCTGAGAAGAACTCCAGAGTCAATGCAAACTCCCCTGAAGTTGAAGCAGCCTTTTGAATGAAGCGACTTGCGATTTTAAAAATGGCAGCCACATCGCTGGCTTTAGTTCAGAACAGTTCCACTTTTTCGGGGCGTTTTTTTGGGCGTGCAATATTCAGGCCGATATGGGTGCGAGGTGGTGAAAGTGACAGTGGGTAATCTCCTGCGTGTTAGTTTAACCAAATGTGGTCTTGACGTAAAAAAAAATGGGCGGGCGATATGATTGAATCTCGGCATTAATTCTGTGTGGAAAGTAATGCTGGGCGATATTTTGGGCGTTGATTTCGCCCATTCTGATGATTCTGCCCCCAAAACGTGGGTGGGCGGTATTATTTTTCCCAGCATTAAGCATATAGGGAAAGTAACGCTCGCCGATAAGTTGCCGAAAAATGCCCGTCAGTTTCCATTTTGAGGCTAAATGTGCGATATATGGGCGTTATACGTCATTTCAATGGTAAAATGGACTTTAAGTGGGCGTTAAGCATGCAACAAACATGGAAAATCTAGCCCATGGTGGCTGTACTAGCAGCGGACCTTGCCCTCCAGGATCTATGGCAGAGGGAGAGGAGGGAGCGAGACAATGGGCCTTCCAGATTGGCTGTCCATGACTGGCTCATCAGACTACAATTCGCATGAATGAAACCCCAGATCCCCGTAGCTCACCACATAACCATCATACAATCCCTGTCTCTCGCCATATCACAGCGTCCTCCTGGGTGCAAATGTGAAATGAGAATGACCACAAAATATTCTGAACACAATTAATAAATTTATCGATAAACATATTACACATATCACATAGATTCTAATAACTAACGACCCTTGTGCCTGCCATAGTTGAACAGCTATCATTGTGTGCAAGGTGTGAGATGTGGGTGTGAGTGTTGCTGTATAGAGATTGTTGGTGGGTGAGTGCTGGGGGCTGTGGTGCATTGAGCAGTGTGTGAAGCTTGTGCTGCAGATGGTGGTATGTAGCATTTGTTGAAGCCTTCACTCACCCTGACCACCTGTGTGAGCTCGTTAATCTTCTTCCTGCACTGTGTGTGCATCCTGGGGATCACAATGTTAACCGTGGCGTACTGTGCCACCTCTCTCCACGTAGTCCAGCAGACTTGTGGCAAGGGCCTCCTGCCAGTTGGCAGATATAGGACCGCCTGCCTTCTCTCCACTACTAAAACCTTGCAACCTGCACAAACATATTAAAATACATTGCAGAAACTTAAAAACACCTTAAAATACATTGCAGCAACTTCACAAACACATTAAAATACATTGCAGCAACTTAAAAACACCTTAAAAGACATTGCAACAACCACAAACATTAAAATACATTGCAGCAACTTACCTCCATTAAATTATTAAAGTTCCCTCCCCCCCTTCTACTCCCTCCCGATGCCGGTGCCAATCCCCGCTCCTAGCCTTGGCCAAGTGGCTTGTCGGTCTGCTCCCCCTCCCTAGCCCTGGCAAAGTGGCCTGCCGGTTCACTCCCCTGCCACTAGCCCTGGCCAAGTGGCCTGCTGGTCCGCTCCCCTGCCACTAGCCCTGGCCAAGTGGCCTGCTGGTCCACTCCCCTGCCACTAGCCCTGGCCAAGTGGCCTGCTGGTCCACTCCCCTGCCACTAGCCCTGGCCAAGTGGCCTGCTGGTCCGCTCCCCCACTCCTAGCCCTGGCCGAGTGGCCTGCCGGTCCACTCCCTCGCCGCTCCAGGCCGAACCCTTCCCAGTCCCCGCACCTAACTATACCCAAAAGGCTTTCCCCCCTCTCTCCCTTACCTCTCCTGCTGCTGCTGTCCGGGTATCTGCTGCACTTACCTGCGCCGATTTCCTTAACTCTCCAGATGGTTTTTCGACAGAGGCCACATACGCTAGCCAAAGAAGAATTGGAGAAACTCTCAGCTGGTCAAACATGCCTAAATGGCCAGAATTGGCGCGGGTGGCAGGTTTCGTCCCCTTTGGCTGAAAGTTGGATATGAAGGAGTAGATTGACAAGTGTGCATGTTATGTGGCTAATGAAGGGGAAAAGGCAATGCAGGATTTATAAAGTACAACTATAAATGACTTAGGGGAGATTTTTTCTCGGGAAGGACAAGTGGGGTAGGAAGAGGATAGTGTGTAGTGAGGAACACTCGGAGATATTCTTGTCTGTGATAAAAACCATGGAAGTAGAGAAGCTACGGAAGATAGCAACATCAAAGGGGTGTCCATGAATATAGGTAGGAGAGTTTATACAGGGCCCAACATTGGCCATGACTTGCATCAATTTTTTTGGAGTAAGTTGTTTTTTCTGGTGTAAGTTAAAAAATGCCATTTGACCTCAAAAATTTGCTCCAAAGTCAGTTAGGGACAATTTTTTTTAGGTCAGTTCTTTTTACAAAAGGGCGCGTTTCCAGACACTTACAACAGTTTTGGACATTTATGCCACTTTGGCCAGCAAAGACTTACTCCAAATCAACTTAGGTCAGTGTATGTGGCCAGCTCTGAAAAACCTTGCGGGCAGTGAAGAAAAAGCAGCGCACAGTCGGTCGACATTAGGGCAGGGGCTTAAAGGGAAGGGAACTGAAGAGGACCTCAACAACCAAGCACCAAACATTGCAAGGAAAAGCTTAAACCATTAAAATACAATTAAACAAGAAGTAAATCCGACCTTTTCTTTAAAGTCTGCCCGGGAAAGGCAGTGGGCTAGCCTGTGTGTGAGGCCATTTGGCCTGGGATAGGGGAGGGAAGATGTACACTGGAGAAGTGCGAGCTTCTGGACATTGTCTCACCGGGGCGGGGGGGGGGAGCGGGCGGCTGCCGAGCGACCGGAGGAGTCACAGCTGCTGGGCTGGGGCCGTCTCACTGGGGAGGGGACTGTGGGTGGGGGGGGGTGGGGGGGCGCTGAGCGACCGGAGAGGTTACAACTGCTGGGCTGGATGTCAGCTCACCAGGGAGGCGGGGGCCACCGAGCGACCAAAGAAGTCACAGCTGCTGGGCCGGGGCCATCACACTGGGGAGGGGGGCCGCCGAGCGACTGGAGCCAAGTTTTGTCTCTATTGCGCATGTGCGGACGTCGAGCCGGACCACTGCGCATGCGCGCGGGTGCCGACACTGTTTTCGGCGCTGGCGTTTGGCTCCGCCCCCCCCCACTTCAGCATGCACGCCACACCAGGACTCCAGGAGGGACTGCGAACAGTGGCGAGGACGGGGCGATTTTTTTCCCGGTGCCGTTTCCAGCATGCAAAGTCAGCGCGCTTCAGGTCAGTGTGCCGAAAAAACAGCTTGGGCAATGTTGGGCCCATAGAGAGAGAGTTTTAGGGAGGATAGGTCAGTGAATTCAGAGGAGAGAGAGAGAGAGCAAGGAGAGCTGAAATTAAAATTGATAGCTCTTAGGATAATAACATCATTGACTGAGCAGTCTTGATATTGTGAATATTGCATTTCTTTAAATGATCTTCCTCGACAATCCAAATTGTTTGAGGGCACTTTATAATTTAGATCTTAATCAGCTTGCTAATGTCAGTTTGTTAAGTCATTAATTTGCCTGAATAAAGCCCTCTCCTTGTTGATCAGAAAGGCGCTGAAGATGATTGATATGGAATATTAACTGGCACACTGATGTGGATGGAAAGGTTATTCTATTGTTGTGAGCACCATTCAATAGAGGCTTTTATATTGCAGACTAAGTCTTCAGCTTAAGAACACCATTCCTCTAAATGTACTTTTAACGCAGGCCACTGAGATGTAATTGGGAATTTATGTGAAACATTAGCATTAACATCATAGGCAGTCCCTTGACATCGAGGAAGACATGCTTCCACTCTAAAAGTGAGTTCTCAGATGACTGTACAGTCCAATACAGGAATCATAGTCTCTGTAACAGGTGGGGCAGTTAGTGGTTGAAGGAAAGGATAGGCGGGGAGTTTGATTTGCCGCATGCTCCTTCCGCTGTCTGTGCTTGGTTTCTGCATGCTCTCGCTGATGAGACTCGAGGTGCTCAGTGACCTCCCGGATGCTCTTCCTCCACTTAGGGCGGTCTTGGGCCAGGGATTCCCAGGTGCCAGTGGGGATGTTGCATTTTACCAAGGAGGCTTTGGGGTGTCCTTGAAACATTTCCTCTGCCCACGTGGCGCTTGCCATGCCAATGGGAATCTGTTCAACCTTCGCCACCTCCAGGCTAGATCCAAAATCGTCCCATCCTCTTTCATCGAGCTACAGTTCACTGATGACGCTTGCGTCTGTACACACTCAGGCTGAACTCCAAGCCTTCATCAACACCTTCACTGAGGCGTACGAAAGCATGGGCCTTACACTAAACATCTGTAAGACAAATATTAGCAAGACCACAGTTGTAGTACTGTGTGCTGCTTTGGGCTTCACACTATGGGAGTGATTTTAATCTCACCTGGCGGTAGAAAAACTGGCAGGTGGGCATTTACAATCACCCAGGTAACTTACCCGCCTTGTAGCTGCTGGGAGTTGAGCAGTCGGGATTCAGACCTGCTCTTCTGAGCAGGCGACAAGAATATCTGCTTAAAAGCTGACAGGATCCTTTTTAACATATGCATGTCAGGTTCCAATGACATCATCTGGACCCTACTGAAATTTTAACTAGGCAGTCTGAGCGGGAAGCCGCAGTCAGTTTTATGCCAGACAACCTAGCAAGGGAGAGGATGAGGGCAGAAGAGTTCCAAAAATGGTAACTTTTTAAAATTTAGAATGTGGAAGTTAGAAAAAAAACGGTAACCTGCACCCTCAACAATGCAGCAGGTCCTCGGTATTGCTCTGAATCATCAGCCTAGACTATGTGCTGAAATCTGTAATGATGCCCCAGCCTAACTCCTGCTGACTCCTAATCAAGAGTGGCACCAATTGAGCCAAACTGTCACAGTTTAGACTGGTGGCAGCTGCTGAGGCACATGAAAACATAGATCTTCCTGACCATTGATTTAACAAAAGCTGGCCGCTGTCTGTTGGAATCCAAGGCTATAGGAGCCAATGGTCGAAGATTAATATAACAGTGCTTATTATAAAGACATAGCAGAAGGAGCTTTATTCTATATCCAACCTGTGCAATCTTGATCTGGGAGTATTACTGCTGACACTAGGTGAAAAACTGCTCTATTCCCTAGTAATAACCTACTTCACCTTGATGACACAAATATATACTTTTGAACAGTTCACTATTAGAAAGCTGTACTATTTGCTTAGTACATATAAGGGCCATAAAACCGTGTCACTGCACATGGAGTGACTTCAGGAAAGGAGAGCGGAAAACAAGAAGATATGTATATATGGACTTTCGGAATGCATTTTACAAAATGCCACACAGAGGGCTTATTTTTAAGGGGAAAGTAACTGTATGGATATGGAATTGGCTCCATGACAGGAGGCAGGGGGTGATGGTGGATGGGTATTTTTCAGACTGGGAGGTGGTTTGCAGTGGTGTTCCCCAAGCATCTGTTTTGGGTTGATTACTCTTTACAATTTTTATAAATGATCTAGACTCGAGTGTAGAGAGCAGCGTTATTGGGCTCAATTTTGGCCCACCCCTTTTTTCGGCGCCGCTTTTCTCCGTTGATAAGTGCGCAGAAAAAAATCGCTCCCCACTTTGGCCACTGTCCGGCCTCTCCTCGGCCGGAACGCAGCGTGGCCAGTCGAGTCGGGGGTGGAGCCATCGTCCTGCACTGAAAACAGTGCCGGGATGTCTGCGCGAGCGCAGTAGCACCGAAATTTGGCAATTGGCTATTTTTTAAAGGAATCGTAGCTGCTTATGTTTTGCTGTCTGCTGAGTTTGCTTCCTGCAGCCTGTGTGTGCTCCGATGTCAGCAGTTCCCGCCCCTATCTCTGGCCGAGTGCACTCCCGGTCATCCCGTCCCTATCCCTGGCCGAGTGGTCTCCCGGTCGTCCCCTCCCTATCCCTGACCGATTGGTCTCCCGGTCGTCCCGTCCCTATCCCTGGCCGCGTGCTCTCCTGGTCGTCCCACACCTATCCCAGGCTGAGTTGCCTCCCGCACCGGCTGGCCCACTGTTGAAGTAGCTGCTTGTGTTTTACCCTTGCTGCAGCCTGTTGCAGCCTGGTGGTGAGTTTGCTTCATGCAGCCTGTGTGTGCCTTCCCGGGTCGAATTTTCAGATGAAGGTAGGACTTAGTTCTATTTTTTATTTCTTCTTGAATGCTTATTACATTTTGTGCTTTGTTTAGTGCTTTATAAGTCTTGGTGCAAGGTCCTCTCTGCTTCCCTTTCCGCCCTATCCCAGGCTGAATGGCCTCCGATGTACCTACCTGCACTGATTTCTTAACTCTCCGCAAGGGTTTTCTCAAGTGGCCACATACGCTGGCCTAAGTAGATTTGGAGTAACTATTAGCTGGCCAAAGTGGCCTAAATGGCCAAAACTGGCATAGGTGGCTGGTAATGCCCCCTTTTGAGAAAAAAAATGAAACTAAAAAAAATTCGAACTAACTCACTTACACTGGCGTAAATTGAATGTGCAAAAAGAAGATTTTTAAGATACTCCAGAAAAATCAAGTTGCTCCAAAAAAAAACAGAGCAACTCCTGGCCAAAATTTAGCCCATAAAGTTTGCAGATGATTCTAAACTTTGCAACACAGTAGATAGTGATGAGGATAGTTGAAGACTTGAGAATGACATAGACAGGATGGTGAAGTGGGCAGAAGCATGGCAGATGGAGTTCAGTGTGGAGAAGTATGAAGTGGTGCACTTTGGGACTACTAATATGGAAAGACAGTACACTGTAAATGGCACAATTTTGGAAAGGGTAGACGAGCAGAGAGACCTTGGTGTTCATATACACAAATCCTTAAAGATCATGCTAGAACTTTAAAAATCACTGGTTAGGCTTCAGTTGGAGTATTGTGGACAGTTCTGGACACTAGACTTCAGGAAAGATAGTAAAGGCCTTAGAAAGGATACAGAGGAGATTTACCAGGTTTTTACCAGGGATGAGGGACTTCAGTTATGAGGAGAGGTTGGAAAAGTTATGACTGTTCTCTTTGGAATAGATGCACTGTAATTTTGGAAACTTTTAAAACCGAGCATTACGGGATCGTTTTGTTTGTGGGGTGAAAAATGATGCCATCAGAAGCAAGTTATTGACAACGGATGACTTGACTTTTGAGATTGCTTGTCCGATAGCGACATCGATGGGCATGGCCGAACAACATTCCCGAGAATTAAATAAGAATTACGGTCGTCAGTCAACCGAGGTAAATCACCTGCAGGTTCAAAGTAAAAGATGGTGGGGGCCCAAAGTCTCAGAAACTGGAAATTCAACAGAGCGGCGAAGTCGCGCTATAGGTGCCTGGGACAACACATTGCTCAAAGTTGTCCATACGTGAAGGCAGAGTGTTTCTTCTGCAGGAAGACTGGGCATCTTGCGAGAAGGGTAAACCAGCTTCCAAAGCTATGAGTCCAGCTTTCAAAGCTATGAGTAGAAATCCCAAGCGACTACATAGCATGGAAGAACAACAGGACGAGGAGATGTTAGAATTACACGTCATCAGGAGCACGAGGTTAACGGACAGCAATTCGGAAAGCATCAAAATCCACATAGATGTTGCGGGATTCAAGATACCAATGGAAATTGACACAGGTGCATCCATGAGTGTAGTACCAGAGTCACTGTACCTCAACAAATTGCGTGATTTCCAACTGGATAGAGCTGCGAGGCTACTCGGGAGAGAAAATTCCTGTGGTGGCACGTATCACCGTACCAGTGAAATACAAAGATCAATTTCAGAACTTGCCTCTAATAGTAGTGAAAGGAGACAAGTCTGCCTTACTAGGAAGAAATTGGTTGAGCTCACTGAAGCTAGATTGGAGTAAGATTTTCTGGGTGGAAGCGAGATTTTCATCAATGGATGAGGTTATCAAGAAGTATCCAAAGGTATTCTGCGAAGGTTAAGAGGTGATCTAAGAGAAGTTTTCAAGATGATAAGAAGTTTTGATCGAGAAAAACGATTCTCTCTGACGAGTGGGTTAACAAGCTAAGAAATTAAGAACATAAGAAATAGGAGCAGGAGTAGGCACTACGGCCCATTGAGCCTGCTCCGCTATTCAGTAAGATCATGGCGAAACATCGACCTCAACTCCACTTTCCTGCCAGATCTCCCGATCCCTTGATTCCCCTAGACTCCAAAAATCTATCTATCTCAGCCTTGAATATATTCAGAGACTCAACATCCATAGCATCCCCTGGTTCTACACACTCCAGCCAAGGGAAACAACCTCTCAGCATTTACCCTGTCAATCCCCTTCAGAATCTTGTATGTTTCAATGAAATCATCTCTCATTCATCTAAACTCCAGAGAGCATAGGCCCAATCTACTCAATCTCTCATCATGACAGCCTACTCATCCCAGGAATCAATATTTAACCAGATTTCATAGATTTAAAGTCATTGGCAAACGATCTAGAGGGAAGATGAGGAGAAATTGTTTCTCTCATAGAGTGGTCGGGATCTGGAACGCTCTACCTGAAATGGTGGAGGAAGTTGATTGTATAAATAATTTTAAAAGGGCGTTGCACAAGTACGCGAGGATGAGGAACTTCGAGGGAGATATCGGGCTAATTTGCGCCTCCTGTTAACAGGATTGAGGCTGTGCGCGGTGAGAATAGTGCCTCCTGCTAAATTCGGTGGGGGTTTTGTAGTGACAGTTACAAGTAGCGCCCCGCTCTGATATGCCCGGCGATGCTGACATCATCACCGTGTGCAGCGCCCCGTTAGTACCCCGGAACAAAAATTGGCCCTCGTCCCCTAGTTTAGCACCTGGTGCTAACAACGACAGGTGGGTCTCAGTCGACTGGAGGAGCACTATTTA
Organism: Pristiophorus japonicus; assembly: GCF_044704955.1. Lineage (NCBI taxonomy): Eukaryota > Metazoa > Chordata > Chondrichthyes > Pristiophoridae > Pristiophorus > Pristiophorus japonicus. Next base: position 497,756,865 of record NC_091977.1, on the reverse strand, counting down.
ATGGCTTTAGTCAGCCAATAATGTTTCCTTTTTAGTGTCAAAAAGGCAGACAGGCATTTTCACTGCTTTGATCAATTTGCAGTTCAAAGGAATATTCTGGCTCTTAAAGATTCGGGAGTTAAATTGAGGGCAAATTTATATTCTTTCATGGGGGCGCTGCTGGCACTGGACCTCGCGCTCCAGTGTCACCATTGGAGGCAACTGAGGCACAGAGAAAGATTACAAAATGTAGCCAGCGGTAGGAGGGCCAACAGGGCTCACAACTGGCCTTACCCTCACAGTGTATTCCGGCAGCAGTTCTTCTACATCAATTTCATTGAGGAACAGTGTATTCGAAGGTTGTAATTCAGCAAGGATGTGGCCACAGAGCTCTGCCACTTCCTGTAAACAGACCTCGAGCCTCAGACCAGGGTGAGGACGGCTCTCTCAGTGGCAGTCAAGGTCAACATTGTGCTCAATTTCTATGCCAGTGGATCTTTCCAGTATGCAACAAGAGACATCTCCAACATTTCCCAGTTTGCCGTGCATTGCTGCATCCGCAAGGTCACAGATGCTCTCTACAGAAGGAGGAGAGACTCCATTTTCTTCCCCATCACCAGACAGAAGCAGCACGAGTGTGCAGGTGGATTTGCCAGGATAACAGTCTGGGCTGGTGAGGTGAAAGGCTGCGACAAGTGCAATGGCGGAGTGGCAGAGGTGAGATGAGGAATGCTGTCATGAGAGGACAGCAGGTTCCTGCTCCACTGACCACTGACCACTGCCACTTCCCTGGGCCAGCACCTCAGCATCCCCAGCAATCTGCTGGAGCACAGATTGGTGGCCTGCTGCGACACCGTGAGATCCCCGGCGGACTATGGTGGACTCAGCGACGATAGCAGCAGTCAGAGCCCGTGTCGCATCAAGCTGAGCCTGCATGAGAGCAGTTTGTGCTTCCATGCCAGCAACTATTCTCTGAATTACAGCGCTAAGATAATGCGTTGCTTCCGCCTACGATGCAATGGAAGCTGCCACATCGCCCATGACCCGCGTCATGAGGTCTGGATCCCCACTGTCCCTCTGGGAGTCCACCATCAGCTGCAGACTGGAAATGATGGGCTCCATGATGTGCGCAGAGCTCTGTACAATGTTGGAGGCAGACTCCTCCACACTCCTTACCATTGCGGACAGGCTCTCGGGCACCCTTGCCATTGCACATAACATCTCGAAGTGCATGACCATCACGCTTCTTGTGAGCGCCTCCCCATTGAGGTCCTCATGTGCAGCAGAACCATGTGCAAACTAAGGAGGTGGTACTCAGTAAGATAATGGAACTAAAGGCAGATAAATCCCCCTGGACCCGATGGCTTGCATCCTAGGGTCTGAAGAGAAGTAACGGCAGGGATTGTGGATGCATTGGTTGTAATTTACCAAAATTCCCTAGATTCTGGGGAGCTCCCAGCAGATTGGAAAACTGCAAATGTAATGCCCCTATTTAAAAAAGGAAGCGACAAAAAACAAGAAACTATAGACCATTTAGCCTAACATCTGTGGTTGGGAAAATGTTGAAGTCCATTATTAATGAAGCAGTAGCAGGGCATTTGGAAAAGCAAAATTCGGTAAGGTAGAGTCAGCATGGATTTATGAAGGGGAAGTTGTTACGTATGTAACCCTTGGCAACCTGTATCACACCACCAGAAGGCCTACCTGTTGGAGTCCCAAGGGATCCCAGCACTCTGGAGTCTAATTAAAGGAGTTAAGGACACACATACTCATTGCATACAGTACTTAGTTTCATCCTTTATTATGAGCATAATAATTGGCGACGAGGTAACGAACAACCGTGCGAAAATGCAAAGAACTGTTGGTATCCTGCAGAAGTTCTCAGAAGGGGACGATTGGGAGGCCTTCATGGAGAGACTTGACAAATACTTTGTGGCCAACGAGCTGGAAGGGAACGAGAATGCTGCTAAATGAAGGGCGATCCTCCTTACCATCTGTGGGGCAACAACCTATGGCCTCATGAAGAATCTTCTAGATCCGGTGAAACCAACAACCAAATCCTATGTAGAATTGTGTACGCTGGGGTCCAGGAGCAGATAAATCCAAAGGAAAGCATTTTGATGGTGAGGTATCAGTTCTACACGTGTCAACGGTCGGTGGGCCAGGAAGTGGCAAGCTATGTCGCCGAACTAAGGTGCCTTACAAGACATTGCGAATTCGATGGTTTCCTTGAACAAATGCTGAGAGACTTTTTTGTGCTTGGCATTGGCCATGAGTTTATCCTTCACAAACTATTGATTGTTGAAACACCGAATCTGAGCAAAGCCATACCGATAGCCCAGGCATTTATGGCCACCAGCGATAACACCAAACAAATTTTGCAGCATAAAGAGGTTTCGGCTAGTACTGTGCACAAAGTAACATAATTTTCAAGCAAGAATATACATGGTAGAACATACACGCCGGCTGCTGCATAATCTCAGGTGACCCAGAGTCGGCCATCAATCGTTAATGCGAGGCAGTAAATACCTTGTTGGCGTTGTAGAGGTGATCATTGGGCCCAGCAATGCCGCTTCAAACGCATGTGTGCAATGGCTGCAGAACAGGCGAGCTGCAAACCCTGCAAACCACCACGTTGCAAAGGAAGATCGTTACATGGTGGATCAGGCTCAACTAGAGACTCGAACCGAGGCGGCAGAAGTGTACGGGGTAAACACCTTCACCATGAAATGTCCACCGATTATGTTAAAAGTTGAACTGAACAGAATTTCAGTACCCATGGAACTGGACATGAGTGCGAATCAGTCTATAATGAGCAAGAATACCTTTGACAGGCTGTGGTGCAACAAGGCACACAGGCCCAAGCTCAGCCCCATTCACACCAAGCTAAGAACTTACACCAAAGAGCTGTTCCCTGTAATTAGCAGTGCAGAAGTAAAAGTCTCCTATGATGCAGCAGTGTACGAACTCCCACTATGGATCATGCCAGGGGATGGCCCCACACTGTTCAGCAGAAACTGGAAAAATCCGCAGGAACTGAGACAACATCCGAGTGCTTTCGTCTGTCGACGAAGCCTCATGTACCCAGGTTCTGAGCAGATTCCCATCGTTGTTCTAGCCAGGCATTGGAAGTTTCTCGGGGGCGAAAGTGCAGATCCACTCGGTTCCCGGTACATGACCCATCCACCACATGACACGGGCAGTACCATATATGATGCAAGAGAAAGTGGAAATTTAGCTGGACAGGCTGCAGCGAGAAGGCATCATCGCACCGGTGGAATTTAGCGAGTGGGCCAGTCCAATGTCCTGGTGCTCAAAGGTGACAGCACGGTCAAAATTTGTGGGGACTATAAAGTAACGATTAACTGTTTTTCGCGACAGGACCAGTACCCGCTACCCAAGGCAGACGACCTATTTGCGACCCTGGCTGGAGGAAAGACGTTCACCAAGTTGGACTTGACCTCGGTCTACATGACACAGGGGCTGGAGGAATCTTCGAAAGGCCTCACCTGCATCAACACGCACAAAGGTTTGTTCGTCTATAACAGATGCCCGTTTGCGATTCGTTTGGCCATGGCAATTTTCCAACGGAACATGGAGAGCCTGCTAAAGTCGGTTCCACACACCGTGATTTTCCAGGACGACATACTGGTCACAGGTCAGGACACCATTGAACACATGAAGAATCTGGAAGAGGTTCTAAGTCAGCTAGATCGCGTGGGGCTCACGTTGAAATGCTCGAAATGTGTTTTCCTGGCGCCAGAGGTTGAGTTCTTGGGAAGGAGAATCGCAGCAGACGGCATCAGACCCACCGACGCGAAGACGGAGGCCATCAAGAACGCGCCAAGATCACAGAACGTGATGCAGCTGCGGTCGTTCCTGGGACTCTTCAACCATTTATGTAATTTCATACGCGGGTTAAGCACCTTACTAGAACACCGACATGTGCTACTGCGCAAGGGAGACGACTGGTTTATGGGGGAATTCACAAGAGATTGCCTTTGAGAAAGCCAGAAATCTGTTATGTTCAAACAAACTGCTTGTTCTGTATGACCCATGTAAATGATTAATGGTAGCTTATGATGCGTCGTCATGCAGGGTCGGGTGTGTGGTACAACAGGCTAACGAATCGGGGATTTTGCAACCGGCCGCCTATGCATCCAGGATTCTGTCCAAAGCCAAAAGGTCCTACAGCATGATTGAAAAAGAAGCTCTGGCGTGCGTTTACGGGGTGAACAAAATGCATCAGTATTTGTTTGGTCTCAAGTTTGAGCTTGAAACTGACCACAAGCCGCTCATATCGCTATGCTCAGAGAGCAAAGGGATTAACACCAATATCTTGCACTCATCCAAAGATGGGCGCTCACGCTGTCGGCACGCAACCATGTAATCCGCCACAGAATGGGCACAGAGAACTGCGCTGATGCCCTCAGTCGGGTACCATTGCCCACCACCGGAGTGGAAATGGCACAGCCTGCAGACTTGCTGATGGTGATGGAATCATTCGAAAATGAAAAGTCACCCGTTATGGCCCATCAGATCAGGACCTGGACCAGCCAGGATCCTTTACTGTCCCTGGTAAAAAAAACTGTGTTCTCCATGGGAGCTGGTCCAGTGTCCCAGCGGAGATGCAGGATGAGATTAAGCCGTTCCACAGGCACAAAAACGAAATGTCCTTACAGGCGGACTGTATTTTGTGGGGTAATCGCATAGTCTTGCCCAAGAAAGGCAGAGAAACGTTCATACACGACCTACACAGCACCCACCCATGCATTGTAATGATGAAAGCCATAGCCAGATCCCATGTGTGGTGGCTCGGCATCGACTCAGATTTAGAGTTATGCGTGCGCCAGTGCAACACTTGCTCTCAACTGAGCAATGCACCCAGAGAGAACATAAGAACATAAGAATTAGGAACAGGAGTAGGCCATCTAGCCCCTCGAGCCTGCTCCGCAACTCAACACGATCATGGCTGATCTGGCCGTGGACTCAGCTCCACTTACACGCCCGCTCCCCATAACCCTTAATTCCCTTATTGGTTAAAAATCTATCTATCTATGATTTGAATACATTCAATGAGCTAGCCTCAACTGCTTCCCTGGGCAGAGAATTCCACAGATTCACAACCCTCGGGGAGAAGAAATTCCTTTTCAACTCGGTTTTAAATTGGCTCCCCCGTATTTTGAGGCTGTGCCCCCTAGTTCTAATCACCCCGACCAGTGGAAACAACCTCTCTGCCTCTATCTTGTCTATCCCTTTCATGATTTTAAATGTTTCTATAAAATCACCCCTCATCCTTCTGAACTCCAACGAGTAAAGACCCAGTCAACTCAATTTATCATCATAAGGTAACCCCCTCATCTCCGGAATCAACCTAGTGAATAGTCTCTGTACCCCCTCCAAAGCTAGTATATCCTTCCTTAAGTAAGGTGACGCAAACTGCACGCAGTACTCCAGGTGCGGCCTTACCAATACCTTATACAGTTGCAGCAAGACCTCCCTGCTTTTGTACTCCATCCCTCTCGCAATAAAGGCCAACATTCCATTCGCCTTCCTGATTACCTGCTGCACCTGCAAACTAACTTTTTGAGATTCATGCACAAGGATCCCCAGGTCCCTCTGCACTGCAGCATGTTGTAATTTCTCCCCATTCAAATAATATTCCCTTTTACTGGGTTTTTTTCCAAGGTGGATGACCTCACATTTTCCGACATTGTATTCCATCTGCCAAACCTTAGCCCATTCGCTTAACCGATCTAAATCTCTTTGCAGCCTCTCTGTGTCCTCCACACAACCTGCTTTCCCACTAATCTTTGTGTCATCTGCAAATTTTGTTACACTACACTCTGTCCCCTCTTCCAGGTCATCTATGTATATTGTAAACAGTTGTGGTCCCAGCACCGATCCCTGTGGCACACCACTAACCACCGATTTCCAACCCGAAAAGGACCTATTTATCGCGACTCTCTGCTTTCTGTTAGCCAGCCAATTCTCGATCCATGCTAATACATTTCCTCTGACTCCGCGTACCTTTATCTTCTGCAGTAACCTTTTGTGTGGCACCTTATCGAATGCCTTTTGGAAATCCAAATACGCCACATCCTTCGGTACACCTCTATCCACCATGCTCGTTATATCATCAAAGAATTCCGGTAAATTAGTTAAACATGATTTCCCCTTCATGAATCCATGTTGCATCTGCTTGATTGCACTATTCCTATCTAGATGTCCCGCTATTTCTTCCTTAATGATAGTTTCAAGCATTTTCCCCACTACAGATGTTAAACTAACCGGCCTATAGTTACCTGCCTTTAGTCTGCCCCCTTTTTTAAACAGAGGCATTACATTAGCTGCTTTCCATTCCGATGGTACCTCCACAGAGTCCAGAGAATTTTGGTAGATTATAACGAATGCATCTGCTATAACTTCCGCCATCTCTTTTAATACCCTGGGATGCATTTCATCAGGACGAGGGGACTTGTCTACCTTGCGATCCATTAGCCTGTCCATCACTACCCCCCTAGTGATAGTGATTGTCTCAAGGTCCTCCCTTCCCACATTCCCATGACCAGCAGTTTTTGGCATGGTTTTTGTGTCTTCCACTGTGAAGACCGAAGCAAAATAATTGTTTAAGGTCTCAGCCCTTTCCAAATTTCCCATTATTAAATCTCCCTTCTCATCTTCTAAGGGACCAACATTTACTTTAGTCACTCTTTTCCGTTTTATATATCTGTAAAAGCTTTTACTATCTGTTTTTATGTTTTGCGCAAGTTTACTTTCGTAATCTATCTTTCCTTTCTTTATAGCTTTCTTAGTCATTCTTTGCTGTCATTTAAAATTTTCCCAATCTTCTAGTTTCCCACTAACCTTGGCCACCTTATAAGCATTGGTTTTTAATTTGATACCCTCCTTTATTTCCTTGGTTATCCACGGCTGGTTATCCCTTCTCTTACCACCCTTCTTTTTTACTGGAATATATTTTTGTTGAGTACTATGAAAGAGCTCCTAAAAGTGCTCCACTGTTCCTCAATTGTGCCACCGTTTAGTCTGTGTTTCCAGTCTACTTTAGCCAACTCTGCCCTCATCCCACTGTAGTCCCCTTTGTTTAAGCATAGTACGCTCATTTGAGACACTACTTCCTCACCCTCAATCTGCACCGCTACGTTTGTGGTCATGGTCCTCCAAACTGTGGTCTAGGATCCACATTGACGTTGCGGGCCCATTTCTCGGCAAAATGTTCTTGGTTGTTGTGGATGTGTATTCAAAATGGATTGAATGTGTAATAATGTCTGTAAGCACATCCACCGCCACAATCGAAAGTCTACGAGCCATGTTTGCCACACACGGCCTGCCTGATGTCCTAGTCAGCGACAATGGGCCGTGTTTCACCAGTGCTGAATTCAAGGAATTCATGACCCGCAATGGGATCAAGCACGTCACATCTGCCCCGGTCAAGCCCGCATCCAAGGCCAGGCAGAATGGGCAGTTCAAACCATCAAGCAAAGCTTGAAACGCGTGTCGGAAGATTCCCTGCAGACTCGACTGTACCGGGTCCTGCTCAGCTACCGCACCAGACCCCACTCGCTCACCAGGTTTTCCCAGCTGAGCTGCTCATGAAAAGGGCGCTCAAAACAAGGCTCTCTCTTGTCCACCCTGATCTCCATGATCAAGTTGAGGGCAGGTGGCATCAACAAAGCATGTACCATGATCGCGCAAACTTGTCACGCGATATTGAGGTCAATGACCCTATATTTGTACTCAATTATGGACATGGTCCCAAATGGCTTGCTGGCATTGTCATAGCCAAAGAAGGGAGTAGGGTGTCTCAGGTCAAATTGGCCAATGGTCTAACGTGCAGAAAGCATTTGGACCAAAGCAAATTGTGGTTCACTAACAGTTACGAGCAACCTGAAGAGGACACCACCAACTTCGACCCTCCAACACAAACAAGTGGCAACCGACATCACCGTTGACCACGAAGCCGAACTCACCATCCCCAGCAGCCCGGCAAGGCCAGCTGCCCAACAGCCCAGTGAAGAACCAACCAACTCACCCACACCTGCATTTGTACCGAGACGAGCGACAAGGGAGCGAAAAGCTCCAGATCGTCTCACCCTGTAAATAAGTGTATTATTGACTTTACGAGGGAGTGATGTTATGTATGTAACCCTTGTCAACCGGTATCACACCACCACCAGAGGGCCTACCTGTTGGAGTCCAAAGGGATCCCAGCATCCCTTGGGAGCACTGTATATAAGCAGGCCTCCCACACTGTACCAGCATTCTGGAGTCTAATTAAAGGAGCTAAGGTCACACTTACGCATTGCATACAGTACTCAGTTTCATCCTTTATTATGAGCATAATCGAAGTCATGTTTGACAAATTTGCTGGAGTTCTTTGAGGATGTAACAAACAGACTGGATAAGGGGGAACCAGTGGATGTGTTGTATTTGGACTTCCAGAAGGCATTTGACAAGGTGCCACATAAAAGGTTACTGCACAAGATAAAAGTTCACGGGGTTGGGAGTAATATATTCGCATGGATAGCAGATTGGCTAACTAACAGTGAACAGAGAGTCAGGATAAATGGTTCATTCTCTGGTTGGCTACCAGTAACAAGTGGAGTGCTGTAGGGATCAGTGCTGGGACCCCAACTATTTACAATCTATTATTAGAGACTTAGAAGAAGGGACTGAGTGTAACGTAGCCATGTTTGCTGACGATACAAAGATGGGAGGAAAAGCAATGTGTGAGGGGGACACAAAAAATCTGCAAAAGGACATAGGCAGGCTAAGTGAGTGGGCAAACATTTGGCAGATGGAGTATAATGTTGGAAAGTGTGAGGTCATGCACTTTGGCAGAAAAAATCAACAAGCAAGTTATTATTTAAATAGAGAAAGATTGCAAAGTGCCGCAGTACAGAGGGACCTGGGGGTGCTAGTGCATGAAACACAAAATGATAGTATGCAGGTACAGCAAGTGATCAGAAAGGCCAATGGTATCTTGGCCTTTATTGCAAAGGGGATGGAGTATAAAAGTAAGGAAATCTTACTCCAGCTATATAAGGTATTGGTGAGGCCACACCTGGAATACAGCATGCAGTTTTGGTTTCCATATTTACAAAAGGATATATTTGCTTTGGAGGCAGTTCAGAGGTTTACTAGGTTGATTCCAAGGATGAGGGGGTTGAGTTATGAGGAAAGGTTGATTAGGTTGGGCCTCTACTCATTCGAATTCAGAAGAATAAGAGGTGATCTTATCGAAACGTATAAAATTATGAGGGGGCTTGACGAGGTGGATGCAGAGAGGATGTTTCCACTGATGGGGGAGACTAGAACTAGAGGGCACTATCTTAGAATAAGGGGCTGCCCATTTAAAACAGAGATGAGGAGAAATTTCTTCTCTCAGAGGGTTGCACATCTGTGGAATTCGCTGCCTCAGAGAGCTGTGGAAGCTGGGGCATTGAATAAATTTAAGACAGAAGTAGACAGTTTCTCAAACGATAAGGGGTTAAGGGGTTAACATAGAAACATAGAAAATAGGTGCAGGAGTAGGACATTCGGCCCTTCGAGCCTGCACCACCATTCAATAAGATCATGGCTGATTATTCCCTCAGTACCCCTTTCCTGCTTTCTCTCCATAACCCTTGATCCCTTTAGCCGTAAGGGCCATATCTAATTCTGTCTTGAATATATCCAATGAACTGGCATCAACAACTCTCTGCTGCAGGGAATTCCACAGGTTAACAACTCTGAGTGAAGAAGTTTCTCCTCATCTCAGTCCTAAATGGCCAACCCCTTATCCTAAGACTGTGTCCCCTGGTTGTGGACTTCCCCAACATCGGAATAATCTACTCGCATCTAACCTGTCCCATCCAGTTAGAATCTTACATGTTTCTATGAGATCCCCTCTCATCCTTCTAAACTCCAATGTGGAGTAGGCGCGGAAGTGGAGCTGAGTCCATGATCAGATCAGCCATGATCTTATTGAATGGCGGAGCAAGCTCGAGGGGCCGTATGGCCTACTGCTGCTCCTATTTCTTATATTCTTATGTTCTTATGTAATCTCTCCCTCCGGGGAGCTGATGCCCGAGCTATCCTTTCCCCTTGGCCTTGCTGCAGCCTGCTCGTCCCCGGTGCATCACCCAGTGCAGACCCCTTTACAAAGCTAACCTCTAACAAACACGTAGTGCCAGTCTCTGAGGTGGTGCCTACGGGTGAGAGGTGCAATGATGCGGTGCTTTGATCCTCCTCCTCTTCTCCTTCGCCACTCTCATGGTGGTGGGTGGGGAAGGGTGGGGTGGAGCCTCAGGGGCAGGCTGGATATCTGCTGGCTGATTATCTGAAAGCATAAAGGCACAAGACTCATGTTAAGGTCATGGTAGAGGTGTAGGAATGGAGTAGGGAATGCAGACAATATCAGTAGCTGGACAGTGATAAAGCCATCTGATGTGAGGGGGAAGTACGATGAGAAAAGGAGAGAGATAAAGATACCGTTGTTGCCCCAGCTGGGTTGATGTCGCCAATGGCCACAGCACTCACCATCTGCTAGTCAATGTGCCTCAGCACTCGCTCCTCAATGTCTGACAGCTGCGAGTCAGAGTCCACCTATATGTTTGATGTCGGTGGTCATGTTATGTATGGAGAAAGAGTCAGACTGAACACTGTGAACCCAAAATAAAGTGTGACCTTAGTCTTTTTTTGCAGGTCTCCAGAGTGCCTCTCCAACCTGTAAAACCTCCTTAAATACCTGTGCTCCCAAGGGATTATGGGATCCCTTGGAATTCCAGAGGATGAGCCCTCTGGTGGCTGTACAGAGTAAATACAAGTCCACATATATAACAACACGACCCCCCAAAGTCAATAGTGTGACTATTTACATTTTGAGTCGATCTGGGGTCCTTCTTGTCCTGGTTGATCATCTCGGTGTGAAAGCTGGTGTTGTTGAATTATTTGTTGGGCCCTTGCTGGGCTGCTGTGCAGCTGACCTTGCTGGGCTGCCTGGTGTGTTGGGCCCTGCTGGGCTGCTGTGGATGATGACATCTGCTTCGTGGTCAACCGTGGTGCCGGTTGCCATTGATGTGTATGTTGGCAGATCAAAAAAGGTAGGATCCAAGGTGGGTTGCTCAGGATAGTCCATAAATCTGAGTTTGATTTGGTCCAACTGTTTCCAGTGAATGAGTCCATTTGAAAGTTTGACCCGAAACACCCTGCTCCGCTCTTTGGCCACGACAGTGCCGGGAAGCCACTTGAGACCTTGTCCATAATTTGATACAAATACAGGATCATTGATTTCAATCTCACGTGACACATTTGCACTATTATGGTATGCACTTTGTTGAAGCCGTCTGGATAGGCGAGTCTGCAGTGAGCCTTAAGTTACTCTCTTCAAGCCTTGCTTGATGGTTTGCACTGCTCTATCTGCCTGACCATTGGACTCTGGTTTAAACAGGGCAGATGTGACATGTTTGATCCCATTACGGGTCATGAATGCTTTGAACTCAGCACTGGTAAAACATGGCCCGTTGTCACTCACCAGGACATCGGGTAAGCCTTGAGTGGCAAACATGGCCCGCAGGCTTTCAGTAGTGGCAGCGGACATGCTAGCCGACATTATCTCACATTCAATCCACTTGGAGTACGCATCTACAACTACAAGGAACATTTTACCCAAGAACGGGCCTGCATAGTCAACGTGTACCTTAGACCACGGTTTGGAGGGCCAAGACCATAAATTTAGCGGCGACTCCCTGGGTACATTGCTTAACTGCGAGCATGTCATCATCATCATCATAGCCAGTCCCTCGGGATCGAGGAAGACTCGCTTCCACTCTTAGCATGAGTTCTTAGGTGGCTGTGCAGTCCAAATACGAGAACCATCGTTTCTGTCACAGGTGAGACAGACAGTCGTTGAGGGAAAGGGTGGGCAGGGAGCCTGGTTTGCTGCAAGCTCCTTGATTTCTGCATACTCTCGGCGACGATACTCGAGGAGCTCAGAGGCCTCCCGAATGCACTTCCTCCACTTAGGGCGGTCAATGGCCAAGGACTCCCAGGTGTCAGTGGAGATGTCGCACTTTAACAGGTAGGCTTTGAGGGTGTCCTTGTAACGTTTCCTCTGCCCACCTTTGGCTCGTTTGCTGTGGACGAGTTCCGAGTAGAGCGCTTGCTTTGGGAGTCTCGTGTCTGGCATGCGAACTATGTGGCCTGCCCAGCGGAGCTGATCAAGTGTGGTCAGTGCTTCAATGCTGAGCATGTTGGCCTGAACGAGGATGCTAATGTTTGTGTGTCTGTCCTCCCAGGGGACTTGCAAGATCTTGCGGAGACATCGCTGGTGTTTTTTCTCCAGCGACTTGAGATGTCTACTGTATATAGTCCACGTCTCTGAGCCATACAGGAGGGCGGGTATTACTACGGCCCTGTAGAATATGAGCTGGAGTGGAGCTAAACTACAGAACGAGTGGGAAGCTGTTCAACCTTCGCCGTCTCCAGGCCAGGTCCAAGACCACTCCAACCTCTGCCGTCGAGCTACAGTACGCGGAAGAGGCCTGCGTCTGTGCACACACAGAGGCTGAACTCCAGGACATAGTCGACGTATTTAGCGAGGCGTATGAAAACATGGGCCTTACGCGAAACATCAGTAAGACAAAGGTCCTACACCAGCCTGCCATCGTCGCACAGCACTGCCTCCCAAACATCAAGATACACGGAGTGGCCCTGGACAACGTGGACCACTTCCCCAATCTCGAGAGCTTCCTATCAACAAGAGCAGGCATTGATGATGAGATCCAACACCGCCTCCAGTGTGCCAGTGCAGCCTTCAGCCGTCTGAGGAAAAGAGTGTTTGAAGATCAGTCCCTCAAAACTGCGAGCATGTATTACATCTGTGAACGCAGGACTCTAAGTCCGCATCGATACTGGGCCACCACACGTGTGATCTAGCTATCACTTTCATCATTACGATGCCTGGGTGGGTACTGTGGAGATCATTGATGAAGGTGTCTCTGCCCTTCTTGGGGACCACTACTCGATTGCCCCACAGAAGGCAGTATGCCTGTATAGACATTTCATCTTTGCGCCGCTGGAACGGCTTTAGCTCTTCCTGCATTTCCACTGGGACACTGGACCAGCTCACGTGACGCACACAGCTTTTGACTAGAGATAATAAGGGGTCCTGACTTGTCCAGGTTTTGATCTGGCGGGCAGTGACGGGTGATTGCTCACTCTCAAATGCTCCCATAACCATGGCTAGATCTGCGTGCTGCGCCATTTCCACCCCCGTGGTGGGCAATGGCAGCCTACTAAGAACATCGGCACAGTTTTCTGTGCCTGGCCTGTGGCGGATGGCGTAGTTGTATGCGGACAACGTGAGCGCCCATCTCTGGATGCGGGCCGATGCATTGGTATTTGTCCCTTTACTCTCGGAAAACAGGGATATAAGTGGTTTATGGTCAGTTTCCAATTCGAATTTTAGCCCAAACAGCATTTTCTTTACCCCACAGACACACGCTAACGCTTCTTTTTCAATCATGCTGTAGGCTCTCTCGGCCTTAGACAGACTCCTGGATGCATAAGCAACGGGTTGCAGTTTCCCGAAATCATCAGCTTGTTGCAATACATACCCGACGCCATATGATGACCCATCAGATGCTAGTACCAAACGCTTATATTGATCATACAACACAAGCAATTTGTTTGAGCATAACAATTTTCTCGCTTTTACAAAGGCATTTTCTTGGCTTTTGCCCCAAACCCATTCACCCCCTTTTCATAGTAAGACACATTGTGGTTCGAGCAGTGTGCTGAGACCTGGTAAGAAGTTACCAAAATAGTTCAAGTGTCCCAGAAACGACCACAGCTCGGTCACGTTCTGTGGCCTTGGTGCGTTCTCGATTGCCTCCGTCTTCATGTTGGTGGGCCTGATGCCATCCGCCGCAATCCTCCTTCCCAAGAACTCCACTTCAGGTGCCAGGAAAGTGCACTTCGAGCATTTTAACCTGAGCCCCACATGCTTGAGTCGACTAAGAACCTTCTCCAGGTTCTGCAGGTGCTCGATTGTGTTCCGACCTGTGACCAAGATGTCATCCTGGAAGACCATGGTGTGCGGGACCAACTTCAGTAAACTTTCCATGTTTCTCTGGAATATCGCCACCGCTGATCGGATTCCAAATGGGCATCTGTTATAAACAAAAAGACCTTTGTGCGTGTTGATACAGGTGAGGGCCTTTGATGATTCCTCCAGTTCCTGCGTCATGTAGGCTAAAGTCAGATCCGGCTCCGTGAACGTCTTTCCTCCCACCAGCAAAAAGGTCGTCAGTCTTTGGTAGTGTGTATTGGTAGTGTGTATTGGTCCTGCAGGGAGAAACAATTGATAGTTACTTTATACTCGCCACAGATTCTGATGGTGCCGTCTTCCTTGAGGACTGGGACAATAGGACTGGCCCACTCGCTGAACTCGATCGGTGAAATTATGCCATCTCTTTGCAGCCGGTCAAGCTCGATCTCTACCTTTTCTCTCATCATGTATGGTATGCTCTCGCCTTGTGATGGATGGGTCGTGCCCCCGGAATTAGGTGGATCTGCACTTTTGCTCTTTGGAATTTACCGATGCCTAGTTCGAATAGCGAAGGGAATTTGTTTAAGACCTGGACACACGAAGTGTCGTCAGTGGCTGATAGCGCTCGGCATCGACCCAGTTCCAGCGTATCTTTCCCAGTCAGGTCCTTTCGAGCAGCGTGGAACCATCGCCCGGTACCACCCAGAGTGGTAGCTTGTGCACCGCTCCATCGTAGGAGACCTTTACAGTAGCACTGCCGATTACAAAAATCAGTTCTTTAGTGCAAGTTCTTAGTTTCATGCGAACTGGAGTTCAGACTGGCCTTGAGACCTTGTTGCACCACAACCTTTTGAAAGTTTTTTTGCCCATTATGGACTAGCTCACACCCGTGTCCAGCTCCATTGACACCGGGAGTCCAATTAGTTTAACATTCAACATTATTAGGGGACAATTCGTGTGAATGTGCGCACCCAATGTACCTCTGCCTCCTGTATTTGAGGCTCTGGTTCGTCGTGATCCTCCGTGGATCTGTCCTCCTCTGCAACATGATGGTTTGCAGGTTTAACAAGCTTTGCAGCTTGCCTGCACACTCGTTAGAGGCGTCCCATTGTTCCACAGCCCTTGCAAACGTACTCTTTGAATCAGCATGAATGGAAACGAAGATCACTCGCGCAGCGCCAACAAAGTATTAATGGCCTTGCATTCATCACCCTTGATGGTGGACTCTGAGTCATTTGCGGACATGCAGTTGCAGAGATGTGTGACCTGCCCTATACGTTACGATTCAAAAACAACATTACTTTGTTCACAGTACTTGTAGCAGCACTTGTGTGCTGAGAGATTTGCTTCGTATTGTCACTGGTGGCAATGTACGCCTGGGCTGTCGCTATGGCCTTACTCAAGGTTGGGATCTCGACAGACAAAAGTTTGCGAAGTATGATTTCGTGGCCAATGCCAAGTACGAAAACGTCTCTGGGCATGTGCTCCAAATGTCCTTCAATTCGCAATGTCCAGAAAGGCATCTTAGCTCAGCGACATAACTCGCCACTTCCTGGCCTTCAGACCTTTTGTCGGTGTAGAACCGATACCTCGCCATCAGAACGCTTCCCTTCGGGTTCAAGTGCTATCGGACCAGTGTGCACAAATCGTCGTATGATTTCTCCATGGGTTTTGCTGGAGTGAGCAGATTCTTCATGAGGCCATATATTGGTGCCCCACAGACGGTGAGGAGGATCACTCTATGTTTGGCAGCGCTCTCTTCCCCATCTAGCTCGTTGGCCACGAAGTATTGGTCCAGTCACTCCACAAAAGTTTCCCAATCATCTCCCTCTAAAAATTTCTCCGGGATGCCCACTGTTCTCTACATCTTTGGGTTCGCTATCTGCAACACGTCACCAGTTGTGTATGGAGAAAGAGTCAGACTGACCCCTGTGAGCTCAAAGTAAAGTGTGACCTTAGTCTTCTATTGCAGGTCTCCAGAGTGCCTCTCCAACCTGTGAAGCCTCCTTAAATACCTGTGCTCACAAGGTATTATGGGATCCCTTGGGAATCCAGGGAATGAGCCCTCTTGTGGCTGTATATCGTAAATACAAGTCCACATATATAACAGTCATGTTGCATTTATCAAGGGGGCTTTGAGGGTGTCCTTGAAATGTTTCTTCTGCCCACCTGGGGATCACTTGCCATGTAGGAGTTCCAAATAGAGCACTTGCTTTGGGAGTCTTGTGTCGGGCATGCGGACAATGTGGCCCACCCAACGGAGTTGGTCGAGTGTGGTCAGTGCTTCGATACTGGGGATGTTAGCCTGATCGAAAACACTGACTATTGTGTTCCTAACACAGGTGAGGCTGCACACAGGGAGGTTAAAGTAACAGTGAACTCAGTCTTTAATAAGACACTCCAGAGTGAGGAACAGGCCTTAGGGACCGGCTTATATACAGTGCTCCCAAGGGATGCTGGGATCCCTTGGGACTTCAGGGGTTGAGCTGCCTGGTGGTGGAACATGGGAGTGCATGCTTTACAGATACACAACATCACTACCCCGCCAAAGTCAAAGTGAAAACTATTTACAAGGTGAGGCGGTCGGGAGCCTTTCTTTCCCTGGTGGACCGCCTCGGTACAAATGTCTGTTCTGGTGTGTAGGCTGTGCCCTCACTGGGCTGGCGTGTTGTTGGCCCTCCAAGGCTGCTAGGTGAGCCTAGCCTTGCTGGGCTGATGGGCGTGATGGGTTCTATTTCCTGGTCTGGTGTGGTGTCGTTGCTCCTTTGGGTGTGTGTTGTGGGCTCAAAAAAGGTGGTGTCTGCTGTGGGTTGTTCAGGGCAGTCTGTGAACCGCAGCCTCGTTTGGTCCAGGTGCTTTCTGCAAATTTGTCCATTGTCTAGTTTGACTACAAACACCCTATTCCCTTCTTTAGCTATCACCGTGCCCGTGATCCACTTGGGACCATGTCCATAGTTTAGCACATACACAGGGTCATTCAGATCAATTTCCCGTGACACAGTGGCGCGACCATCATTTACATTTTGTTGCTGCCACCTGCACTCTACCTGATCATGCAGGTTGGGGTGAACCAGCGAGAGTCTGGTTTTAAGTGTCCTTTTTATGAGTAGCTCAGCCCGGGGCACCCCTGTGAGCGAGTGGGGTCTCGTGCGGTAGCTGAGCAGTACTCGGGACAGGTGGGTTTGGAGTGAGCCTTCTGTGACTCATTTAAGGCTCTGTTTGATTGTTTGTACGGCCCGCTCTGCCTGCCCATTGGAGGCTGGTTTAAACGGGGCCGAGGTGATATGTTTGATCCCACTGCGAGTCATGAATTCTTTAAATTCGAAACTGGTGAAACATGGCTCGTTGTCATTGACCAGTATATCAGGCAGGCCGTGGGTGGCAAACATGGCCCTCAGGCTTTCAATGGTGACGGTGGCAGTGCTTCCTGACATGATTTCACATTCAATCCATTTTGAAAAAGCATCCACCACCACCAGGAACATTTTACCGAGAAACGGGCCCGCATAGTCGACATGGATCCTCGACCGACCATGGTCTGGAGGGCCAGGACCACAAACTTAGTGATGCTTCTCTGGGCGCGTTGCTCAACTGAGCACATACGCTGCATTGCCGTACACAGGACTCTAAGTCAGAGTCGATACCGGGCCACCACACGTGGGATCTGGCTATCACTTTCATCATTACTATACTCTGGTGTGTGCTGTGGAGATCCGAGATGAACGTCTCCCTGCCCTTTTTTGGCAGCACTACGCGGTTACCCCACAACAGGCAGTCTGCCGGAATGGACAGCTTGTCCTTTGCCACTGGAACGGCTTGATTGGCTCTTGCATTTCAACGGGGATGCTGGCCCAGCTCTCATGCAGTACACAGTTTTTGACTAGGGATAGCAGAGGATCTTGGCTGGTCCAAGTTCTAATCTGGCGGGTTGTGACAGGTGATTTATCATTTACAAACGCTTCCATGACCATCAGCAAGTCTGCGGGCTATGCCACCATCAACAAGTTTGCAGGCTGCGCCATTTCCACCCCCGTAGTGGGCAATGGTAGCCGACTGAGAGCATCCGCACAGTTGGCGTAAGTGCCTGGCCTGTAGCGGATGGTATAGTTATACGCTGATAGCGCAAGTGCCCACCTTTGTATGCGGGCTAAGGCATTAGTATTTATCCCCTTGTTTTCAGAGCACAGGGATGTGAGGGGCTTGTGACAGTTTCTAGCTCAAATTTGAGGCCAAACAGGTCCTGATGCATTTTTTTTTACCCCAAACACACACGCTAATGCCTCTTTCTCAATCATGCTGTCGCCCCTCTCGGCCTTCGACAAGCTCTTGGAGACATAGGCGACAGGTTGCAACTTCCCCGCAACATTAGCTTGTTGTAATACACACCCAACTCCGTACGACGATGCGTCACATGCTTGCACAAATCTTTTACACGGGTTATACAATAGAAGCAGCTTGTTGGAGCATAAAATGGTTCTGGCTTTCTCAAACGCAGTTACTTGTTTTTTTCCCCATACCTAGTTCTCACCTTTACGCAATAACACATGTAGGGGCTCTAAAAGGGTGCTTAATCCCGGTAGGAAGTTACCAAAATAGTTGAGGATTCCCAGGAACGAATGCAGCTCCGTGATGTTCTGTGGCCTGGGCACGTTTCTGATAGCCTCTGTCTTGGCGTCTGTGGGCCGAATGCCGTCCACCGCGATCTTTCTCCCCAAAAACTCCACTTCTGTTGCCATGAAGACACATTTCGACTTCTTCAGCCGCAGCCCTACACAATCCAATCACTGGAGGACCTCCTCCAGGTTTTGTAGGTGCTCGACAGTGTCCCGATCCATGACCAATTTGTCGTCCTGAAAGACCACGTGTGTGGTACCGACTTGAGTAGCTGACCAAATTCCAAACGGGCATCTGCTGTAAACGACCAGTCCCTTGTGCGTGCTAATGCAGGTGAGGCCCTTTGAAGACTCCTCCAGCTCCTGCGTCATGTAGGCCAAAGTCAGGTGGAGCTTGGTGAACGTCTTGCCTCCTGCCAGCGTCGCAAATAGGTTGTCTGCCTTAGGTAGCGGGTATTGGTCCTGTAGCGAGAAACGATTAATAGTTACTTTATAATTGCTGCAAATCCTGACCATGCCATCACTTTTGAGTACTGGAACAATTGGGCTGGCCCACTCACTGAATTCCACTGGGGAGATGATGCCCTCGCATTGCAGCCTGTCCAGTTCGATTTCTACTCTCTCCTTCACCATGTGAGGTACCGCTCGCTCCTTGTGGTGAATGGGTCATGCCTCTGGGACCAAGTGGATCCGCACCTTCGCCCTGGAAAAGTTTCCAATGCCTGGCTCAAAAAGAGAAGGACATTTTTTAAGAACCTGGGTACATGAGGCCTCATCGACATGTGATAGCGCTCGGCTGTCATCCCAGTTCCAGTGGATTTTACCTAGCCAGCTCCTTCCAAGCAGTGTGGGGCCATCGCCCGGGACAATCCAGAGTGGCAGTTTATGCACCGTGCCCTCATAGGTGACCTTGACCATGGCGCTGCCCAGGACAGTGATAAGCTCTTTTGTGTACATTCTCAGTTTCGTGTGGATGGGGCTCAGGGCTGGTCTGAATGCCTTGTTGCACCACAGTCTCTCAAACATCTTTTTACTCATGATGGATTGGCTAGCACCAGTGTCCAGTTCCATGCCTACGGATAAGCCATTGAATTTTGTGTTTAGCATTATAGGTGGACATTTCGTTGAAAATTTGTGCACCCCATGTACTTCAGCATCTGCCTCCTCTCTCTCTGTCTCGAAATTGCTTTGATCCACCATGGACCAAGTGGTGGTTAGCAGGTTTTGCAGAGCTTGCAGCTCGTTTGCAAGCTCGTTGGAGGTGCCTCATTGTTCCACAGCTCTTGCAAGCATACCCTTTAAAGCGGCATGAATAAGGCTGAATGGAAGCCTCCACCACGCCAATAAGGTGTGAATTGCCTTGCATTCATCCTTTGTTGGGGACTCTGAGTCATCTGGGTCACCTGAGGCCTGCTGGCAGTTGCAGACTCGTGGTTTCTGCCCTGTACATTTCTGCTCGCAAACACAGTTCCAGTTAATTTATGAACACTGCTAGCACTTGTGTGCTGAGAGATTTGTTCGGTGTTATCACTGGTGAACATAAACGCCTGTGCTATCGCAATGGCTTTACTGAGGGTCGGTGTCTCTACAGTCAAAAGTTTTCATAGGATGGTCTCGTGGCCAATGCCCAGTACAAAAAAAGTCTCTGAACATTTGCTCTAGGTAGTCATCAAACTCACATTGTCCTGCAAGTCGCCTTAGCTCGGCGACGTAGCTCGCCACTTCCTGACCTTCAGATCGCTGGCACACGAAGAACTGATACCTCGCCATCAGCACGCTGTCCCTTGGGTTAAGATGCTCCCAAACCAGTGTACACAGCTCCTCAAATGACTTATCTGTGGGTTTCACTGGAGCCAGAAGATTCTTCATGAGGCTATAGGTTGGTGCCCCGCAGATTGTGAGGAGGACCGCTCTCCTTTTTGCAGCGCTTCCTTCTCCGTTCAGCTCATTGGCTACAAAGTACTGGTCTAGCTGTTCCCACTCCTCACCCACCGAGAACTTCTCCCAGGATGCCCACAGTTTGCTGCATCTTTGCATTGGATTTGTATTCTCGTCGCCAGTTATTGTGTTCCTAACACAGATGAGACTGCACTCAGGCAGGTTAAAGTAACAGTGACCTCAGTCTTTAATAAGACACGCCAGAGTGAGGAACAGACCCCAGGGGCCGGCCTATATACAGTGCTCCCAAGAGATGCTGGGATCCCTTGGGACTTCAGGGGATGAGCTCCCTGGTGGCGGAACATGGGAGTGCATGCTTTACAGATACACAACACTGACGTTGGTGCATTTATCCTCCCAGTGGATCTGCAGGGTCTTGCGGAAACATCGTTGGTGGTATTTCTCCAGTGATTTGAGGTGTCTACTAACATCTGGGAATCCCTGGCCAAGGACCATCCTAAATGGAGGAAGAGCATCTGGAATGGGCACTGAACACCTCATGTCTTGTTGTGAGAGCATGCAGAAAACAAGCGCAGGTAATGGAAGGAGCGTGCAGCAAACCAGACTCCCTACCCACCCTTTCCTTCAACCACAGTCTGTGTAAGAGAATGGCAAAATTCTTGGGAACCCCCCTCCCAGTGTTTGGACTCAATGAGAAGGAAATTTGATTTGGAACTATCTACCAGAAAGTTTGAAGCCCTAAAATGCTCATGGAAGAAACTATGAACTTTAATCGAATTTGGGATTCTACAAGACAAATTAAGTCTGTGGGCAGGTCTAGAGAACTAAAGAAGCCAGTTTGATTATTGAAACTGTCTGGGGCATTGAGACTAAAGTAAATAGACTGGAAAATGGATACTCGAAAACCCTTCTCCACAAGAGACATTAACATTGCCACAATTAACTCAGAGATGGCCAGCCATCAACCTGAACCTGGAAGCCATTTTCAGCCTATGCATAAAAACTAAAGGCCCACTCCAGCCTGCATGCAAAAACCAAGCACAAAGAACATTGCGATTACCAAGCTAATATTTCCATCAAGAAACAGATTTAGAAGATCAACCCACCCGAGACATGTTAACCTTTAATGAGCCCACCAAAATATTACAAAGAAATGTCGAACCCATCAAAATTAAACAAATAATTTTGGTCTGATTTGGCGCGAAGATTAGGACAGCTCCTACAGTATAATTGGCCCCTGTTTTAACAAAGGGTGTGCCATACTATGCTTATGCCATCAAGAAGGGAGAGAAACCAACACGACAGTTGTAAACTAACTTCTCCAGCCTTGACTTCCTGAAATCGAAAAGGAAGGAAGAACGTCACCATCGTGGCAGCAACTGACCACAGCCAATGTGGTACCTCTAAAACCACCGTGATCGACCAACTTTGAAACAAAACTTCACAAGGAAGAACCCAAAGAATCGGAAGTTTCCACTCTACAATCTAGGCCTGACTTCCAACAGGTAAAAACGTTACCTATTTCTAATGAAAGAAAACGAGTACTTACCCCACAAATCCAAAACGCATCCTACCGCATCAGCGGACTCAATCCAACTGAAGATTGCGCAGTAAGAAGACCTCTCCGACATTCGGGGTACGGCAAGCAGAACCTACAAAATCCAACGAACCCCGAAACCGCAAACTATCGCTAACTGACCAGAAAGGATTGGTATGCATAGTCACTGTCTGCCCTGGAGTATTTGGGAGGTGGGAGGTGTAATTTTCACTGCAACCCCTTTGAATGTGTGATGTACTGTTCTTTATTAGTGTAATTATAAGTGTGACATTGTATTTTCTTATCCTTAATAAAATCAAAGTTCTTTTGCACCAAACCAGTGGTCTTTTGCATTTTATCACATCCCCCAAATAAATCCAGAGTCCAGAACCCAAGGGAGCGGGAGCAATTCGAACCGCTCAATTAGGTCAGAGGTGAACCTGACCCCCGGGAACACCCCTTACATCTGTCCCACCTGTGACAGAGACTGTAATTCCCATATTGGACTGTACAGTCACCTGAGAACTCACTTTTAGAGTGGAAGCAAGTCTTCCTCAATTTCGAGGGACTGCCTATGATGATGATATGTCTGGGAGATATGCTTGCCGTCACTTAATAGCTGTGAATGTGGGCAAGGTGTGAGATGAGGATGTGAGTTTGAGTAGTTCCAGATGTTTGATGGGGCAGTGGTAGTTTGCGCAGTGTGCATAGACAGAGGCTCAGATGCTATATGTAGGACTTGTTGAAGCATGTACTCACCTTGACCATCCAACTGAGGTCGTTGAACTTTCTACGGCACAGTGTGTGTCTGTGTTCGATGACACTACTGGCTGAGAACTCCTGTGCCACTTCCCTCCACATAACCCTGAAGACATGGGGAAATGACCATTTCCACTTGCTGGGAAGAGCGTTTCCCACCTTTGTTTGACTGCCCCCACCAATGCCTCCAATGCGGCATCATTATACCTACGAGCTCTCTGCCTTCAATCTGGATTCGGATCAGCCATAGCCATGAGGTCTCTCAGTTGGTGTTAGGTCGAGTTCAGTTGCAAGAATGGTGAAAATAAGCAGCTGCAAACTGAAAGAACCTTCCCTTTAAGAGAAGAAATGAGCCAGTGTGAAGGATTGAAGAATGATTATCTAACTGGTGTGAGAGCCCATTTAGCGTCCCACTGAGGTAATTAGTGCTTGATTTACTACTCCCCTTCCTGGGGTGCTAAAGCACAATTTAGAAGAATTTATGATTCCTTTGCGCTTGGTGCTAAATTTTCAAAATTTAAAATGTTAACGCTACTGAATTTCTCCCCCTTGCAGTGTTACATTCAAAATGTGGGGCTGTGGGGCTAAGCCCGACTGTTCATTCAAAGGGCCAGCACAGGCACGATGGGTTGAATGGCCTCCTTCTGTACTGTAAGTTTCTATGGCCCCAAGTTTCCACATGATTTGCTCCTGATTTTTAGGAGCAACTGGTATAGAACGGAGTATCTTAGAAATCGGAATTCTCGTCATTTAGTTTGTTCCAGTTCTAGTCAGTTAGAACAGTTTCACTTTGGAACAGAATTTTTTTTTCAAAAGGGGGCGTGTCCGGCCTCTTACGCCTGATTTCAAAGTTTCGTGAGTGAAAACTTACTCCAAACTAACTTAGAATGGAGTAAGTGAAGATTTTTGTACGCTCGAAAAAACCTTGTCTACACTTTAGAAAATCAGGCGTAGGTTACAAATCAGGCGTAGGGAATGGTGGGGGGGGGGGTTTAAAGGGACGTTTACAAACATTAAACACTTCAGTTTTACAAATAAAGAGCCATCATCAATAATACATGATAAATACATCAATAAATCAACCAATAAATCAATCAAAAAAAATTAATAAGAAATAATTTTTTTTTTTAAATCAATAAATGAAACATTTTCTACTTACCAACTGCAGCAGCGGGAGCCCTCCAACAGCGTGCTGGGATGCCCCCTCCCCCCAGTGTGTCTCTGTCAGTGTCTCTATCTCTCTGTCTGTCTGTGTGTGTCTCTCATTCTCTGTCTGTCAGTGTCTGTGTTTCTGACAGCGAGGGGAGGGGGAGGAGGGGGGTAGAGGGAGAGAGGGGGGAGCAGAGGGAGTGAAGGGGGAGGGATGGGGGAGAAGGGGAGGGGGAGAAGGGGGGAGGAGGTGGGGGGGGAGAAGTGGGGAGGGGGGAGAAGGGGATAAAGGGGAGAAGGGGGAGAAAGGAGATGGGGGGAAGGAGCTGGGGGGGAAGGAGATTGGGGGGGGAAGGAGATTGGGGGGAAGGAGATTGGGGGGGGAAGGAGATTGGGGGGGAGGAGATTGTGGGGGTGGAAGAAGATTGTGGGGGGGGAAGGAGATTGGGGAGGGTGAAGGAGAAGTGGGGGGAAGGAGAAGGGGGGGAAGGAGAATGGGGAGGGAGGCTGAACGGGCCAGGCCCGAGACTTCGGGCAGGGCCCGTCCCCAGCACCAGATTTACAGGTAGATGGCGTTGGGTCAGGTCGGGGGGAGCGCGGCTCGGGGGGGGGGTTGGTGGGAGGGAGGTCAGTTCGGTTCGGGTCGGGGGGAGGGAGGGAGAGGGAGTTCTGGTCGGGGGAGGGAGGTCCGGTCGGGGGGAGGGGGGTCAGGTCGGATCCAGTCCGGGGGCGGCGGGGGTGGGGGGGAAGCGGGAGTCGGGTCGGTGTCGGGTCCGGTCCGGAGGCGGGGGCAGGAGGTGTGGGGGGGAAGCGGGAGTCAGGTCGGTGTCGGTGTCGGGTCCGGTCCGGAGGCGGGGGCAGGGGGGTGGGGGAGCGGGAGTCGGGTCGGGTCCGGGGGCGGGGGGGAGGCGGGAGTCAGGTCAGGGCCGGTGTCGGGTACGGGGCGGGGGGGGCGCGGGGGGGGCGGGGGGAAGCGGGATCAGGTCAGGGCCGGTGTCGGGTCCGGTCTGGAGGCGAGGGCTGGGGGTGCGGGGGGGAAGCGGGAGTCAGGTCAGGGCCGGTGTCAGGTCCGGGGCGGGGGGGGTGGTGGGGAGCGGGAGTCGGGTCGGGTTTGGGGGCGGGGGGGAAGCGGGAGTCAGGTCGGGGTCGGTGTCGGGTCCGGGGCGGCGGGGGGGAAGCAGGAGTCAGGTCGGTATCGGGTCCGGTCCGGAGGTGGGAAGCGGGAGTCGAGTCGGGTCGGGAGGAAGCAGGAGTTGGGCGTGGGAGGCAGCCTTATGCACGCAGCCCCAGTGAGGCCATTGGGCCAGGGCTAGGGGCTGCGTGCTTCGGCCCCTCCCACACAGTTTTGGGCGCCTGGAGCTACTGAACATGCGCGCCCACTGTAGCGCGCATGTGCAGAGGTCCCGGCACTGTTTTCAGCGCAGAGACCTGGCTCCGCCCCCTACAGCTCCTGCTGCGCTGCGCCGAGGACCAGAGGACCTGCAGGGAGGTGGAGAATCTGGAGGGTTTTTTTAGGCGCAACTTTGTGGCGCGAAAAACGGGCATCCAGGTCGGGACTGCGCCGTTCTAGGCGCGGCTCGAAACTTGGGCCCCATGATTCTAAGCTAAGTGGCGACCACAGTAAAATCCTAATAGATAACGTAGACCGAGATAGACAGCAATGTTTCATAAAGAAAAAAGAAAGAGTTGCATTTATATAACAGCTTTGCCTTACAGCCTATTAAGTATTTTTGAAATGTAGTCATTACTGTAATGTAGGAAACCGGGCAGCCAATTTGCACACACAAGGTCCTACTAACAGCAAAGTGATAATGATAGCCAGATCTGTATTAACTATTAATAACAATGCTGCTTTGGTTCACTGAAAATTTAGCTTTATCTTTGATGACTGCTGAAGAGGATCTAAGTAGTAGGTTTGGAGAAGTATCAGAGGAATTTCTCACACCCAGATAGAAGAGATGTTCAAAGGAGCGTCTATAAAAACTTGTTTTATGGAATCTTGTCGGAGGGAGTTGGTTTCTGTGAGTTTGGTGAGTTATTTTTTTTCTATGAATTCTCCATTCACTCCCTTTTTCTAAATGATGGAAATCCTTCAGGGAAGGACACATGCCATCATTACCCTGTCAGGGCTATATGTGACACCAGCCCCACACCAAAGTGGTTGGGGCCGAAAGTCAGCCTCCCAAAAAGGCCACTTACCGCCAGAAAGCCGCGGCCAGGCGGCGGAGTCGAGCGGCCGCCGACTTCTGGTGTAATGGCCGCCACGGTTGAAATTTAGCTCAGGGATTTTTCTGGCAGTCCCCACTTCCACCCTGCTGCTGCCGACTGTCCTAAGCGCGTCATCAAAGCGTACACCGCTGATCTCCCGCACCTCCATCACACCTCCCTTGAAATTTAGCTGCAAAAATCCATGATCTGCCGCGTGGTGCCCACAACAGCTTTTTCTGTCGGTGCAACTTGCTTTCACTCTGTGAACCATAGCAGCATAGCGGCCCGTCAAGGGGAGGGCGCACTGTTGTGGCCGCCATGCTTTTTTTTGGTCAGCCGCCTGCCAGGCCGGGCCGAAAATTCTGCCCCCAGGTTCGGCCGGGCCGCCAACGGGCAGCCTTGCAGCCCCTCTTGGGGGCCAGGCCGCTGGCCCAGCTGTAACCCTCCCTGGAGGCCCAGTGAGATGAAGTTTCAAAGTGCCAAACGCTCTCCCCGTTAAGTGAAGGGGAGAGACGTGGTGACGCACACGCGTTGTGACATCATCTCCGCTCCGCTGCGAACTGACAGCGACGGAGACTTTCCGTCACGCCTCGACTTCTGCTGCTCTGTGGCACTTACAGCCTCACTTCTGCTCCCATTATAACTGACTTCCGGTCCGCTGCAAAAAAAGGGACAAAGAACTGAATATCGATCAGCAGTCGACCTCATCCCACAGGGCGGTGAAAACACTTAAAAAAACGTTAACTGAGCCAGGTTTCTGGCAGGCCTGAATTTCGGCCCAGTTGACTCTTAACTGCCCTTGAAGTGGCTTAGCGAGCTTCTACAAAGTATATCTGTTATGAATGTAACTATGTAATACTTGCCACCAGAGGACACGACTGTTGGAGTTCTAATGGTCACCTGCACACACGTGCAGGGGCAGTATTAAAGGTTGGCTGCCATGTTGTAAAGAAGACTATGGTCACACTAAGTTTAGCTCACAGTACTCAGCCTCGTGGAGCTCTTCTATACACAACAATTGGCGATGAGTAACAGAATATGAATCTTCACGCAACCATGGCTGCCGTTGGAATATTAGAGAGATTCATAGAGGGTGATGATTAGGAAGCCTTCGTCAAGTATCTCGACCAGTACTTCGTGGCCAACGAGCTGGAAGGAGACACTAACACGGTCAAGTGCAGGGTGGTTCTCCTCACCGTTTGTGGGCCTAAAATATATGGCCTCATCAAGAATCTGCTCACACCGACAAAACCAACGGAGAAGGAATATACAGAGTTGTGCACACTGGTTCAGGTCCACCTCAGGCCGAAGGAGAGTACCCTCATGGCCAGATATCGTTTTTACACGCACCATCGCTCCAGGGGCCAGGACGTAGCAAACTGTGTCGCCGACCTGAGATGCCTCACGGGACCTTGTGATTTTGGAGCTGCATTGCGGCAAATGCTGCGGGACTTTTTCATGCTGGGCATCAACCACGAGGTCATTCTTCAAAAGCTGCTGGCTGCCAAAACCCGAGACCTGAGCAGGGCCATCACAATCACCCAGGCATGCATGGCCATGGACGATAACACCAAACAGATATCTTCTCACCATCGAAGCTCACCTGCAAGTACTGTGCGTAAAATGACGTCGCTAGCAGGCCGAACTGCATATGGCAGGGCTTATACGTCTGTGGCTGCAAAACCTGTGATGACTCAGAGTACGCCATCGGGGGTGAATGTGAATCCATTTGCACCGTGTTGGTGCTGCGGGGGTAATCATCGGGCCCATCAATGTCAATTCAAGCACTACGTGTGCAAAGGCTGCGCAACAATGGGGCACCTCTAGCGAATGAGCAAATGTGCTGCGACATATCACGTGGCAGGAGATGATAGATCCGGCGCGGATCACGCAGCACAGGCAACTTAACCTGAGGAAGAAGTGTATGTGGTCCTCCTATAATGCTGAAAGTCAAATTAAATGGAGTTCCAGTATCCATGGAGTTGGACACAGGTGTGAGTCAGTCAATAATGAGCCAGAAGGTTTTCGAGAAACTGTGGGGCAATAAAGCACAAAGGCCCAAACTGAGCCTGATTAATGCAACGCTGTGAACCTAAACCAAAGAACTCATACCAGTCATTGGAAGTGCGGCAGCGAAGGTATCGTATAATGGAGCTATGAATGACCTATCATTGTGAATTGTTCCAGGTAATGGCCCAACATTGTTTGGCAGAAGTTGGCTCGAAAAGATAAGATGGAATTGGAACGACATCAAAGCACTATCTTCAGTGAATGGTGCCTCTTGTGCTCAAGTGCTGAGCAAGTTTCCCTCGCTATTCGAACCAGGCATCGGCAACTTCACAGGCGCCAAGGTACAGATCCATCTAAGCCCCGATGCATGGCCCATCCATCACAAGGCTCGGGCAGTTCCATACATGATGAGGGAGAAAGTCGAGATTGAACTGGACCGACTCCAACGCGAAGGAATCATATCGCCAGTTGAATTCAACGAGTGGGCCAGTCCAATTGTTCCGGTGTTGAAAAGCGAAGGCACAGTCAGAATCTGCGGAGACTACAAGGTAACAAATCTCACTAGAGGACCAGTACCTGCTGCCCAAGGCGGATGACCTGTTCGCAACATTAGCGGGGCGGGGGGTGGTGGCGGGGGGGAAGTTGTTCACCAAGTTGGACCTAACCTCTACCTACATGACACAGGAGCTGACTGAATCTTCGAAAAGACTGACGTGCATCAACAAACACAAAGGGCTGTTTATATACCACAGGTGCCCTTTTGGGATTCGCTAGGCTGCAGCCATTTTCCAGAGAAACATGGTGAGTTTGCTGAAATCTGTTCCGCGCACGAAGGAAGACACAAATAACTGTCATGTATCTCACATTACTGTATATAACTGTATCTTACCATGGTTTTCATGACTGTAACAATAAGCATACCTTACCACCAGGGGTGCACTTGCAGGAGACACTCCATACCTGTCCCACTGAGGTATATAAAGGGAGGTCTCACTCAAGTGGAGAGCTGGAATTAAAGGTGCAGGTCCTGAGTGACCTTGACTTCAGCATGTGTCTCATGTAAGTCAATGCATTATAGTCAGGACTTAACAGTGGCGACGAGTTACGGGATCACAGAATCCACAGAATGGCTACCAACAGCTCAGATGAGAAATACAATGCTGGAGACAATTGGGATGACATTATAGAAAGGCTCCAGACAAGCTTTGTGACCAAAGACTGGTTGAGCGACGATAAGGTAGACAAGAGAAGAGCCCATCTCTTGACCAGCTGTGGCTCAAAAACATACGCTTTAATGAAAGACCTGCTGGCACCCGAGAAACCAGCAAGCAAGTCATTTGAGGAGTTGAGCACACTGGTGAGAGACCACCTGAAGCCAGCGAGCAGCCTACACATGGTCAGACACAGGTTCTACAACTACAGATGCTGTGTGGGCCAAAGCATACCCGACTTCGTGGCGGAACTTCGGAGGCTGGTTAGTTTATGTGAGTTCCCCGATGAACTAAGGAGAGAAGTACTGAGAGACTTTTTTATTGAAGGAATAGGCCATGCAGGCATATTCCGAAAGCTTATAGAGACTAAGAACTTGACTCTAGAGGCAGAAGCACTGGTCGCACAGACGTTCTTGGCAGACGAAGAAGAAACGAGGCTGATCTATACTTCGGGTACGACAACCAACGAGGCATCGGAACAAGGGGTTCACATTGTGAAACAAACCGCTACCCCCACACACAGACAAAGGCAGGAGAGCAGGCCTTCAACAACAGTCAGAAGCCATCAAAATCAAGGGTCACATGAACGGCCGATCACACTTCATCAACCCACAATGCAAGCAATCAACAACAGATTGAGAGAAGCTCAAGGGAGATCAGCCAGACGCAGCTCATCCTTCGGAAACAATGGAAACGGTCTGTGTTGGAGATGTGGGGGAAGGCACTCAACCAAGGTGTGTCGATTTCAGTATGCCATTTGCAGAAACTGCAACTACACAGGGCATCTGGCTCGCATGTGCAGAAAAACAGCAGCTCGGCTAGTATACGAATCGGAAGGGTCGGAAAGCGGACCAGAAGATGGTTGGAACAGTGCACGGGACGCCGAGGTACAGCGAGTTAACACGATCAATGTCCACCGTTCTTACAGCAAGATGCCTCCAATTATGATGAGGATTCTACTCAACGGGATACCCGTCAATATGGAACTGGACACGGAGGCCAGTCAATCCCTCATGAGCGTTCAACAATTTGAACAGCTGTGGCCGCACAAAAGCAACAGACCAAAACTCATAAAGATCGACACCAAACTAAGAACCTATACTAAAGAAATCATCCCAGTTCTTGGCAGCGCCATGCTCTCAGTCACACACAAAGGGATGGTGCACCGACTTTCCCTGTGGATTGTCCCCGGGGATCTCCCAGCCCTGTTGGGGAGAAGCTGGCTAGCAGAACTTAATTGGAAATGGGATGATGTTCACGCCATGTCATCAGAGGAACGGACCTCCTGCTCAACAGTTCTAAGCCGTTTTGAACATCTCTTTCAGCCAGGTGTGAGCACCTTCAAAGGGGCTAAAGTTAGAATCTACATCACACAGAATGCCAGACCGGTCCATCACAAGGCTAGAGCTGTGCCTTATGTGACGAGGGAAAAGATTGAAAACGAACTGGACCGGCTTCTGCGGGAAGGCATAATTTCTCCCGTGGAATTCAGCGACTGGGCAAGCCCCATCGTCCCTGTCATGAAGCCTGATGGATCCGTACAAATCTGTGGGGATTACAAGTCTACCATAAACAGAGTCTCCCTACAGGAGCAATACCCGTACCCAGAGCGGAGGACCTATTTGCCACGTTGGCTGGAGGAAAACCTTTTTCGAAACTTGACCTCACATCTGCATAGATGAAGCAAGAACTGACCGAAGAGTCTAAGCTACTCACCACCATCAACACACATCGGGGCCTTTTTGTGTACAATCGATGCCTATTCGGCATAAGGTCGGCAGCTGCCATATTCCAGCGCAACATGGAGAGTCTGCTCAAGTCCATCCCAGGGATGTTTTTTTTTTCCAAGATGATATACTCATTACGGGCAGGGACACCGACTCTCATCTCCGCAATCTTGAGGAAGTACCAAGTTGATTGGATTGGGTAGGCCTAAGAGTTAAGAAATCCAAGTGTCTGTTTCTCGCGCCTGAGGTTGAATTTTTGGGCAGAAGGATTGCCGCTGATGGAATCCACCCAACCGAATCCAAAACCAAAGCAATTCGCCTGGCACCCAGGCCCCGGAAATGTCTCGGAACTGCACACTTTCTCGGGCTATTCAATTACTTTGGGAACTTTATGCAGAACTTGAGCACGCTGCTGGAGCCTCTCCACGTGCTACTCAGAAAGGGGTGCGATTGGTTTTGGGGGGACGCCCAAGAACGCGCCTTCAATAAGGCACGCAACCTTCTATGTTCCAACAGTGTTTTAGCCTTTTTTGACCCAGATAAAAAGTTATTCCTTACGTGTGATGCGTCAGCGTACGGGGTCGGGTGCGTTTTACAGCACGTCAATGATGCGGGTAAATTGCAGCCCATTGCTTATGCCTCCAGTTCACTTTTGTGGGCGGAGCGCAGGTATGGTATGGTTGAGAAGGAGGCGCTCGCGTGCGTGTACAGTGTCAAAAAGATGCACCAATACCTTTTCGGGGCCAAGTTTACATTAGAAACCGACCACAACCCCTTACGTCCGCGTGCAAGGCAATCAACGCCAACGCCTCGGTGCGCATTCAGCGGTTGGCACTCATGCTGGCGGCTTACGACTACACGATAAGGCACAGACCAGGCACAGACAACTGTGCCAATGCGCTTAGCAGGCTACCCCTGGCGACCACAGAAGGGTCCGACAAACAGGACTGTGAGATGGTCATGACAATCAATGCCTTTGAATCCACAGGTTCGCACATGACGGCTCGCCAAATCAGAGATTGGGCGACCAGCGACCCCACGTTATCTTTAATTAAAAGATGTTTAGAGGCTCACGATGCCTGCCCCGAGGAGGTAAAACCCTTCCATAGGCACATGCATGAACTCTCACTACAGGCAGACTGCCTGATGTGGGGCAGCCGAGTAGTTATGCCCTTACGAGGCAGGGAGGCGTTTGTCCAGGAGCTCCATCGCGAGCACCCGGGGATTGTCCTTATGAAGGCCATAGCCAGATCTCATGTCTGGTGGCCTGGCATTGATGCAGACTTGGAGCTCTGCGTCCGTCGGGGCACCATTTGTGCCCAACTCAGTAATGCCCCCAGTGAGACCCCCCTAAGCCCCTGGCCCACCAAACCGTGGTCGCGGGTGCATGCAGACTATGCGGGCCCATTCATGGGCAAAATGTTCCTCGTAGTCGTTGATGCATTTTCAAAATGGATCAAGTGCACCATTTTAAACTCAAGCACCACCTCCACCACTGTGGAGAGCCTTAGAACCATGTTTGCAACGTACGGCATTCCTGATGTATTGGTCAGTGATAATGGTCCGTACTTCACCAGCGCAGAATTTCACGATTTTATAGTTGACCACGGTATAAATCACGTTAAGATGGCACCTTTCAAGCTGGCCTCCAATGGCCAGGTGGAGCGAGCAGTGCAGATCATGAAACAAGGCATGCTTAGAATCCAAGGTCCCACGCTGCAGAGCCACATGTCGCGGCTGCTGCTGGCATACAGATCTCGTCCGCATTCATTGAATGGGGTTCCCCCGTGCAACTATTGATGAAATTAACCTTAAAGACCAGGCTCTCGTTAATCTTCCCAGACATGCATGAAATTGTTGAGGCTACGTGTCAAAAGCTAACTGAGTACCATGACCAAAATTCGAGGGGGAGGTGGAATGAGATAGGGGACAAAGTGTTTGTGCTAATCTGTGGCAGGTGTCGCAGATGGCTTGCAGGGACAGTAACAGACAAAGAGGGAAACAGGCTACTGGTTGAACAAATGGACAATGGCCAAACCTGCCGGAGGCATGTAGACCAAGTAAAAAGTAGATTCACTGATAACACAGAAGAACCAGAGGCAGACTACAATGTGGAACTCACATCACACCTGGTGGACAGACAGGTGGAACAACCTAAGGAAAGGGCAGTCTCAACGGACAGCCCAGGCGAGATACCAGCAATCACACCGAACGAAACAGACAGTCCAGGCGAGATACCAGCAATCACACCTAACAAAAAACAGGCACCAAGGCAAACAACTGAACCACAACTAAGACGCTCCACGTGAGAGTGCAGACCACCTGAGAGACTGAATCTATATAGGCAATAAAACCTTGGGGGAGGGTGATGTCATGTGTCTCACATTACTGAATAGAACTGTAACTTACCATGCTATACATGACTGTAACTGGATATGACTTGTAACAATAAGCATACCTTATCACCAGGGGTGTACTTGCAGGAGACACTCCATACCTGTCCCACTGAGGTATAGAAAGAGAGGTCTCAGGCAAATGCAGCACTGGAGAGCTGTGCATTAAAGGTGCAGGTTCTGAGTGATCTTGACTTCAGCATGTGTCTTGTGCAAGTCAGTACATTAGAGTCAGGACTTAACAATAACCGTCCGGAAATACTAGGGGACCGAGGGTCTAGTGAGAAGGAGGAGCTGAAGGAAATTCTTATTAGGCGGGAAATTGTGTTAGGGAAATTGATGGGATTGAAGGCCAATAAATCCCCAGGGCCTGATGGTCTGCATCCCGGAGTATTTAAGGGATTGGCCCGAGAAATGGTCGATGCATTGGTGATCATTTTTCAACAGTCTATCGACTCTGGATCAGTTTCTATGGACTGGAGGGTAACACCACTTTTTAAAAAGGAGGGAGAGTGAAAATGGGTAATTATCGACCAGTTAGCCGGAAAGCAGTAGTATGGAAAATGTTGGAATCAATTATTAAAGATGAGATAGCAGCGCTTTTGGAAAGCAGTGACAGGATCGGTCCAAGTCACCATGGATTTATGAAAGGTAAATCATGCTTGACAAATCTTCTGGAATTTTTTGAGGATGTAACTCGTAGAGTGGACAAGGAAGAACCAGTGGATGTGGTGTATTTGGACTTTCAAAAGGCTTTTGACAAGGTCCCACACGAGAGATTGGTATGCAAAATTAAAGCACAAGGTATTGGGGGTAATGCACTGATGTGGATAGAGAACTGGTTGGCAGACAGGAAGCAGAGAGTCGGGATAAATGGGTCCTTTTCAGAATGGCAAGTAGTGACTAGTGGGGTGCCGTAGGGCTCAGTGATGGGACCCCAGCTATTTAGAATATACATTAATGATTTAGATGAAGGAATTGAGTGTAATATCTCCAAGTTTGCAGATGACACTAAGCTGGGTGATGGTGTGAGCTGCGTGGAGGACGCTAAGAGGCTGCAGGGTGACTTGGACAGGTTAGGTGAGTGGGCAAATGCATGGCAGATGCAGTATAATGTGGATAAATGTGAGGTTATCCACTTTGGTGGCAAAAACACGAAGGCAGAATATTATCTCAATGGTGGCATATTAGGAAAAGGGGGGGTGCAATGAGACCTGGGTGTCATGGTTCATCAGTCATTGAAAGTTGGCATGTGATGCAGGTG
This sequence comes from Pristiophorus japonicus, assembly GCF_044704955.1. Classification (NCBI taxonomy): domain Eukaryota; kingdom Metazoa; phylum Chordata; class Chondrichthyes; family Pristiophoridae; genus Pristiophorus; species Pristiophorus japonicus. The sequence goes on along the minus strand of NC_091977.1, from coordinate 497,722,063 downwards.
ATGAAGAAGGCAAATGGTATGTTGGCCTTCATAGCTAGGGGATTTGAGTATAGGAGCAGGGAGGTCTTACTGCAGTTGTACAGAGCCTTGGTGAGGCCTCACCTGGAATATTGTGTTAAGTTTTGTTCTCCTAATCTGAGGAAGGACATTCTTGCTATTGAAGGAGTGCAACGAAGGTTCACCAGACTGATTCCCGGGATGGCAGGACTGATATATGATGAGAGACTGGATCGACTGGGCCTGCATTCACTGGAGTTTAGAAGGATGAGAGGATCTCATAGAAACATATAAAATTCTGACGGTCTGGACCAGTTAGATGCAGAAAGAATGTTCCCGATGTTGGGGAAGTCCAGAACCAGGCGACGCAGTATAAGGATAAGGGGTAAGCCATTTAGGACTGAGATAAGGAGAAACTTCTTCACTCAGAGAGTTGTTAACCTGTGGAATTCCCTACCGCAGAGTGTTGTTGATGCCAGTTCATTGGATATATTCAAGAGGGAGTTAGATATGGCTCTTACGGCTGATGGGATCAAGGGGTATGGAGGGGTATGGAGAGGAAAGGGGTACTGAGGTAAATGATCAGCCATGATCTTATTGAATGGTGATGCAGACTCGAAGGGCCGAATGGCCTACTCCTGCACCTATTTTCTATGTTTCTATGCACCGCTGTGTTTCAAGACAACATCCTGATCACTGGTCGTGACACCATCGAACATCTACACAACCTGGAAGAGGTTCTAAGTCGCCTATAGACAGAGTGGGACTCAGACTAAAACGCTCCAAGTGTCTTTTCCTGGCGCTAGAAGTCGAATTTTGGGGGAGAAAGATTGCATCAGACGGCATCAGGCCCATGGTCTCAAAGACAGAGGCCATCAAGAATGCACCCAGACCACAGAATGTGAAGGAGCTGCGTTCGTTCCTGTGATTCCTTAACTATTTTGATAACTTTCTACCCGGGTTGAGCACGTTATTAGAGCCTTTGCACATTTTGCTACATAAGGGTGATGACTGGGTTTGGGGTAAATCTCAAGACACAGCCTTTGAGAAGGCCAGGAACCTGCTATGTTGAAATAAGTTACTTGTACACTATGACCCATGTAAACGTTTAGTGCTAGCTTGTGACGCCTCATCGTACGGGGTTGATAGTGTGTTACAGCAAGCCAATGTATTGGGTAACCTCCAACTGGTTGCATGCGTGTCTCGAAGTCGGTCTGAGGCTGAGAGAGCCTAAAGTATGGTTGAGAAAGAGGCGTTAGCATGTGCATATGGGGTTAAGAAAATGCACCACTACTATTTGAACTTCGGTTTGACCTTGAAACTGACCACAAGCCACTCATTTCGCTATTTTCAGCGAGAAAAGGTATAAATACCAATGCTTCGTCCCACATCCAAAGATGGGCACTAACATTATCCGTTTATGACTATGTTATCCGCCACAGACCAGGCACTGAAAACTGTGCCGATGCTCTCAGTCGGCTACCATTACCCACCACTGGGGTTGAAATGGCGCAGCCCGCAGACTTGCTACTGGTCATGGATGCTTTTGAGAGCGAGGGGTCACCCGTCACAGCGCGACAGATCAGGACCTGGATCAGCCAGGATCCTGTGCTATCATTAGTAAAGAGTTGCGTCCTTAATGGGAACTGGTCGGCCATTCCCGGGGAAATGCAAGATGAAATTAAGCCATTTCACCGACGCAAAGATGAAATGTCCATCCAGTCGGATTGTCTCTTAAGGGATAATCGCATGCTTTTCCCCAAAAAAGACAGGGAAACGTCTATACGCGACCTACACAGCACCCACCCAGGCATTGTCATGATGAAGGCAATTGCCAGGTCTCAAGTTTGGTGGCCCGGCATTGACTCAGACTTGGAGTCATGCGTGCATCAGTGCAACACTTGCTCACAACTGAGCAATGCACCAAGGGAGGCTCCACTGAGTCTGTGGTCATGGCCCTCTAAACCATGGTCCAGGATCCACGTAGATTTTGCCGGCTCCTTTCTAGAAAAGACGTTTTTAGTAGTTGTAGACGCTTACTCCAAATGGATTGAATGCATAATCATGGCATGCAGCACGTCCACAGCCACCATTGAAAGCCTCCGAGCTATATTCGCCATCCATGGTTTGCCCGACGTCCTTGTCAGCTGACTGTGTTTCACCAGCTCGGAATTCAACGAGTTTATGACCCACAATGGCATCAAGCATGTCAGATCTGCTCCGTTTAAGCCACATCTAATGGTCAAACGGAGCGGGCAGTCCAAACAATTAAGCAGAGCATGAAATGCGTGATGGACGGCTCCCTGCAGACCCGCTTGTCCCGCATTCTGCTCAGTTACCGGACACGACCTCACTCGCTCACCGGGGTTCCCCCAGCAGAATTGTTAATGAAGAGAGTCCTCAAAACCAGGCTCTCCCTAGTCCACCCGGATCTTAATGATCACGTGTAAACCTGGCGACACCGGCAGAACATGTACCACGACCGCGTGGCTGTTTCATGTGACATTGATGTTAACGACCCTGTGTTTGTCCTGAATTAGGGTCATGGTCCCAAGTGGGTTGCTGGCACTGTTTGGCCAAGGAAGGGAATAGGGTGTTTATAATCAAACTGTTAAACGTGCAGAAAGCATTTAGATCAGACCAAATTGCGATTTACTGACAACCAAGAACGACTTGAAGAGGACATCACCATCGACATCCACCAACACACACCCAACCAGCAATCGACCTCGCTGTCAATCACAAGGATGAACCCACCATTCCTGACAGTCTGGCCAGACCAGCCGCGGGGCAGTGAAGCAATGGTCCAGCCAACTCACACATGACAGGATTTGAACTTAGACGATCAACCAGGGAGCGCAGGGCTCCGGATCGCCTCAACTTGTAAATACCGAAGACTTTTGGGGGGAGTGATGTTATGTATGTAACTATGTAATACTTGCCACCAGAGGACGCGACTGTTGGAGTCTTAATGGTCACCTGCACACAGGTGCAGGGCCAGTATAAAAGGTTGGCTGCCATGTTGTTTAGGCACTCTGGAGTTATAATTAAGAAGACTAAGGTCACACTAAGGTTAGCTCACAGTACTCAGCTTCGTGGAGTTCTTCTATACACAACAATAATGAGAATTGGACTGCAGTAGTTCAAGAAGAAGGCCCACCACCGCCTTTTCACGGCAACCATGGTTGGACAATAAATGCCAGCCTTGCCATCCCAGAATTAAAAAAAAATCCTGTTCCCATCTTCAATAAAACTTCTTAAGAAATGGAGAAGTTTATATTGCAAGGCAGTCTCATTTTCTGGAGTGTTCTGCTTTCTTATTTATCTTCTTTTCCCTGAAATTTTCTCGTCAGTTCTCCGAGATTGACGGAACCCCCAGAGAAATTGCATAGAAACAGCTATTTATGTAGTTTCTCCAGGGATTGCACTGATCATCTGCCTACAGCAAGAAATTGGGAGAACCGTGTGGGAAGTCTGCTCCATAATGTACGGATGATAAATTCTCCAGCTGGTGACAGAGTTGGAGGAGAGACTTTAGAATCCTACTCCACAGAGCCGACCAGTGGTAAGAGCCTGTACTGCATCATGCAGTTGACACAGTAAAATTGAATGGTTGCTATGGCAATTGTGGTGGCGAAAGTGAACATTTAATAAAAAAACAGTGACAACAGGAACCACAGTTTGTGGACAAGAAGTGCATGCCCTAAGCAAGATTGTTAATAGTAATATAGGTATCTAACAGGACAGCTCTCCTTGTGCTAGAAAATTCATAAAATATTGGATAAAATGTAATTCCTACTGATATATTGCCACTGCTGCCATTAATAAAGTACAATCCCTTTAAACTTGGATAATATATTGCAATCATTGCTAGTAGTTTAGGGAAAAAACATACATTGTTTTTAAATCATACACTGTAAAGGTACTGTAAGGCAGCATCATGTAAATATTAATGACTTCCAGTAGTTCTATAAATCATAACAGGTTCATTTTTAGCAGAAGTTACATGTGGCTTTTTCTTGATTAATCATCGGTTACGCAGTGCTGAAGGTAATTAAACCCCACTTCAAGTGTAACTTATAGCACATATGTTTACCACTGGCAAAAAAATGTAAAAAATGACCTACTTTATTCAGGTTGTCCCCAAACAACGAGCTTCATTGATGTGTTTAGTTATTGCAGACCAATATACTATGGCTGGGTTTAATTCAATGTGAAGAATGGGACTGACTTTATGAACAAAAGAACCATACCATTCGAAGCAGTAGCATGTTATAGATTCATATGCAAGTTTAACTGGATTAAGAATTTGCACAGTAGTTCCATTTGTGTATTCTCACTCCAAATTTTTCCTGCCAACTCCCTGACGCCCCAACCAGCCAACCCCCTCCCGCCCCATCCCAGGAAGCATTGACTGTTGTTGATGTACGGATCCACAGATGGCAGTCACCCTCTGATACCTTTCCTAAATGGACATTCTTGGTGTGCAAGTGTTGACAATGAGTGGTGGAATGGTTTTCAAATCCAGAGTATGTCACAGCAGAGCCTGATCCTGTCCTTCCAATGTTCATATGCATGGACTTCCAGCAAGGATCACTAAATAGCAATCACAGGTAGGAACTCAGGGAAATTATCCTTTTTCTAACCAAGAGGCGGCGTGGCCTGGATAAATCTGGTGAATCAATACAGTCCAGCAAGAATTTCTGTAATGCTGTTAAGAGACTGTTATCAATGTTAGAAGCCCATGAAATTGAGTAGAAATTATTGACCTGGTTAGGAAATTAGCTGAGCGCCTGGAGACAGACATTCGGGATATTGGCAAGACGTGACTAGTGGTGTCCCACAGAGATCTGTTATGGGGCCTCAATTATTCACAGTATTTATTAACAACTTAGAAGATGGCATAAAAATTCATATATCCAAATTTGTCGATGACACAAAGATAGGTTGAATTGTAGGCTGTGTAGATGGAAACATAAAATGACAAAGCGATATTGACAGATTAAGTGAATGGGTAAAACTGTGGCAAATGGATTTCAATGTAGGCAAATGTGAGGTCATCCACTTTGGACCTAAAATGGATAGAACAGGATATTCTTTAACTGGTGAAAGGCTAAAAACTGTGGAGGTCGACAGAGACTTTGGGGTCCAGATACATAGATCATTAAAATGTCATGAACAGGTACAGAAAATAATCAAAAATGCCAGTGGGATGTTGGCTTTTATATCTAGGGGACTAGAATATAAGAGGTAGAAGTTATGCTGCAGCTGTTCAAAAACCTGGTTACACCATACCTAGAGTTCTGTAAGGCATTCTGGGCACCATGCTTAGGAAGGATATATTGACCTTGGAGGGACTGCAGCGTAGGTTTACCAGAATGATACCCAGACTTCAAGGGTTAAGTTATGAGGAGAGATTACACAAATTAGGATTGTATTCCCTCAAATTTAGAAGGCTAAGGGGTGATCTAATTGAAGTTTTCAAGATATTAAGGGGAACAGATAGGGTAGATAGAGAGAAACTATTCCCTTTGGTTGAGGATTCTAGGACTAGGGAAGCATAGTCTAAAAAATTATGGCTAGACCTTTCAGGAGTGAAATTAGGAAACACTTCTACACACAAAGGGTGGTAGAAGTTTGACACTCTCTTCCACAGACAGCGATTGATACTAGATCAATTGTTAATTTTAAATTGGAGATTGATAGCTTTCTACTAACCAAAGGTATTAAGGAATTTGGGCCAAAGGCAGGTATAGAGAGTTAAGTTGCAGATTAGCCATGATCTCATTGAATGGCGGAGTAGGCTTGAGGGGCTGAATAGAAACATAGAAACATAGAGCCTGCACCACCATTCAATAAGATCATGGCTGATCATTCACCTCAGTATCCCTTTCCTGCTTTCTCTTCATACCCCTTGATCCCTTTAGCCGTAAAGGCCATATCTAACTCCCTCTTGAATATATCCAATGAACTGGCATCAACAACACTCTGCAGAAGGGAATTCCACAGGTTAACAACTCTCTGAGTGAAGAAGTTTCTCCTTATCTCAGTCCTAAATTGCTTACCCCTTATCCTTACCAACTGTGTCCCCTGGTTCTGGACTTCCTCAACATCGGGAACATTCTTCCTGCATCTAACCTGTCCAGACCCGTCAGAATTTTATATGTTTCTATGAGATCCCCTCTCATCCTTCTAAATTCCAGTGAATGCAGGCCCAGTCAATCCAGTCTCTCCTCATATGTCAGTCACGCCATCCCGGGAATCAGTCTGGTGAACCTTCGCTGCACTCCCTTAATAGCAAGAACGTCCTTCCTCAGATTAGGAGACCAAAACTGAACACAATATTCCAGGTGAGGCCTCACAAAGGCCCTGTACAACTGCAGTAAGATCTCCCTGCTCCTATACTCAAAACCCCTAGCTATGAAGGCCAACATACCATTTGCTTTCTTCACTGCCTGCTGTACCTGCATGCCAACTTTCAATGACTGATGTACCATGACACCCAGGTCTCATTGCACCTCCCCTTTTCCTAATCTGTCACCATTCAGATAATATTCTGCCTTCGTGTTTTTGCGCCCAAAGTGAATAACCTACTCCTGTTTCTATGTTCCTACGTTCTTATCTTAATCTGTAAAGGTGGTGCCATGAATGGGGCATAGAGAGTAACTAGCTGGCAATTACCTCACCAACACCACCGCTAGTTCAACAGTCATTAAACAGGGGTCTGGTGCTTGGCTGCATGTTGCTTGATTGTAAAATTATGCCTGCATCTTAAGTTTTCTTTTACTTTGTGTCAGCCATGGCTCAGTGGGTAGCACTTTTGCCTCTGAGTCAGAAGATTTTGGGCTCAAGTGCCATTCCAGACACTTGAGCACAAAAATCTAGGCTAGCACTCCAGTGAAGTGCTGAGGGAGTGCTGCACTGTTGGAGGTACTGTCTTTCGGATGAGACATTAAACCGAGGCCCCGTCAACTCTCTCGGGTGGACGTAATAGATCCTATGGCACTATTTCAAAGAAGAGCAGGAGAGTTATCCCCGGTGTCCTGGCCAATATTTATCCCTCAATCACCATCACTAAAACAGAATATCTGGTCATTATCACATTGTTGTTTGTGGGAGCTTGCTCCACGCAAATTGGCTGCCGCGTTTCCTACATTACAACAGTGATTACACTTTAAAACATTATTCCATTGGCTGTAAGCACTTTGGGTATCTGGTGACCATGAAAGGTGCTATATAAGTGCAAGTCTTTATTTTTTTCATTTTTGCCTTGTGATTTTTAGTCCCTTTCCTTTTCATCCTGGCAAATACTGTCTTATTTTTTGTCATCTCATTGTGACACTCCCTTTAACTTTCTCCATTTCTAAATTTTACCCTCATAAAATTTTTCGCTCTGGTCATTAAAGCTTTCTCAGCACATGCCCAAATCTGTACCTGGAGCTAATGATAATGAGTTGACCTTGGGAAAGAGCTGACTTTGGAAATGTGGGTGCAAGCAACACAAGTCCATTCAAGTCAGTACTAAAACCTGTTTCTAACCAGCTGGGTGTAAACTGCAACCATATCAGAAAATCTCCCTTTGAAGATTTCAAAATACTTTTCGCATGAAATGACTTTGAGTAATATTAATCCAGTTCCTAATAAACATGGGGTCCACTGCACAAAGTTATACCTAATTTGGCTACTTAATAATCTGATTCAGAGCAGACTGGGGTGGGAAATCAAAAATTTGTCACACTATTGCAAGAGGAGATTTTGTTTTGAAGTTGGGACTGAGGCACATTGTTAAGGTGAAGCATTGCTGTGTTCTACCTGACAAAAGTACTTTGATGCTGCCACAGACAACTCAGAATAGATAATTTTCCATTGTACTGAACTAATTTCTCAGTCCCTGATCAGCACAACATTTTCAGAACAAATGTGGAAATTAACCCAATTTGTTTTTATGGTAGATATTCATAAAGCACCTGTGCGAGTAGATTTTAGTAACTAACCAATAATCTGCAGTACAAAATAGATTAACAAAAACATGTAAGGTAACTACTTACATCATGCTGTTCTGCAACAGAAGGTCTACTACAACAATAATTTGGATTTATGTAGCAACTTTAACATAGAAAAACCTCCTAAGGTATACTCAAACAAAGATAGATCTGCAAATTGGCTGCCGTGCTTCCCACATCACACTTCAACAGTACTTCATTGGTTGTAAGGTACTTTGGTCCTAAGGTCATGAGATATGCTACATAAATACAAGTTCTTTCTTTTGTTTTAAGAGAGGACAGGAGGGGAGTGAACTTGGAGGAGAGGGGACAAGGTGCGTTTAGATGGAGGTTGAAATCAACGAGGATGAGAAGTTGTTTGGTGCTGAGGCTGAGGGAGGAAAGGAGTGAAGATATCTCAATGAGAAACCAAATGGTTCTAGGGTGGATCATAGAGAATGAGGATTTTATGAAAGAAGCAAGAGGAGTGGAACAAGGTGAGGTGCACAAAGGAAGAGAAGGCAACAGAGAAAGACCTGAGAGGAGAAAAGAGGGAGATAGAGGTTTTGCCGAAAGGTCATTGACCTGAATCATGAACTCTGCTTTTCTCTCCACAGATGCTGTCTGACATGCTGAGCATTTCCAGCATTTTCTGTTTTTTATTTGTGGGAGATAGAAGTAATGGGTTTGGTTCGAAGCAAAAGCCAAAATGTGCATACAACTCAACACAGAGGAAATTCAGGTCACATAGGCATAACAGAGATTAGGTCGTAAATCGAGGACAGAGAGGAGACAATATCAGATTGTCCAAAATAAAAGCCTAAGGTGCTGTGGTGGAATGAAGTTGACTTAAGGACAAAGTGGAGTTGGCTTTCAACATTGATCAATCAATGGCCAGGTGGGGAGGCAGGTGTGGACAGGGAGTAAATCAGGAACTGTTTGAGGGGTAGACGATCAGTGGCCCACTGCTGGAGGTTGTCCAGTGGAGACAGAGGGCAGAGGAGGAGTGGAGAGTCAACCGTGAGCCAGCAGAGCTTGATACAGGAGTTCCAAGGAGCAGCGTCGTGGTCTCGTGTGTCAGCAGTGTGCAAAAATGGATCCAATATACGTGAAGAGGAGCGAGGAACTGCAGGAGTGAAACCCAAGGTCCAAGAGCAGTGAATTCCAGAGAGCCAGGGGAGGGTGAAAGATAAATCCATGGGATCAGCACAGGTAAAATTTGCAAAGGATTAAATTATCTCAACTCTGTCACGAAATGGAATCTGAAAATAATGAAAATGATAAAAGATCACTGGCCCAGCTATCTATTTTGTGACTGTCTCCAACAGTTCTTTAATTTAAACAATCTTGAAGTTAAACATGGTTTCTTTATTGAGATAAGTCTTAGCCTGAGGGATTGATCTTAGTTGTACAGAAGCAATAACTTAGATTGATGTGAACTAGTTTATGATTGCTCACTTGTGTTATTCTTCCCTGCCCCCCACATAAAAGAGCAAGACGAAAAAAATTGCATAGTGTACTGTGCATGGAAGAGCCTCATTAGCAAATAGGGAGTTTGGGTTCTACCATCAATCACTGTCAGTTGCGGCCTCCAATTCACTAATGAGCACCTTTGATGCATAATAAAGACATAACTTTAGATGCTTCCCAAACAGCCAGGAATGGGTAGATGCTAATGCATTAGAAAATATGTGCATACTAATTAATCAGGCCTGGGATGCTTCTCCAGAAGTGCTGGGAGAGAAGAATTTGGAAACCTTAGAAAATAAATGTTGAGGAAGCTTGGTGAAGAAAGGTGATTACTCGGAGTTTTAGGGCAACAGTCAGCTAAGAGAAATACTGGATTTATTTTTATTTTTTAAAATCCGACTCGCACAAAACCGAGTTGGTAGGGAACCATCTTTTCCAGTAAAATAATGTCACTGTTGCAATCAGTGCTTTTCAATTCTTCAAACACCCTTTTGAAGGTAATGCAGCATATTAACGGCAACTAAAACAGCTAAAGCTGGTGTTATGGGGAACTCGGAAGGTGAATTTATTCGCTGTTTTCAATGCATTAATGGCATAAGAACACTTTTTAGCGAGAAAACTCGGGATTGTGCGATTGCATCCCTTGTGTTCCTTTAATTTGCTTTCCACGGGTTTTCTCAATCATTTTGGCTCTGCCCGTGACCCATCCACTGAGACTCCTGTGGCTCATTTCCATACATACGCCTGTCAGCCAGAGGCCATGTAGGTGTGTGTGGCTGTACGGCTCAGAGACGTGGACCATATACAATAGACACCTAAAATCGCTGGAGAAATACTGTCATGTATTTAGCTATCATTGTAATCCATGTATAAACTGACCTAAGTTGTACACCGTGAGAACATTGACCACTAGGTGGTGAACTTGTGGGAGACATTCCTAACCTGGACTTTCAGGTATAAAAGGGGAAGCTCCACCCACCTTCATCACTTCAGTGCTGGCTAATAAAGGTAACTGGTCACAGAGTGACCTTCTCTCAAGTATGGGCCTCGTGTGCATTTATACTGTATAGTAAGGACATATTATTGGCGACGAGAAACTGGGATTTAAACCACGCGAGAATGGCCACTAGCAGCACAGATGAGAGGTACTGTGTTGGTGATGATTGGGACGATTTTATTGAGAGATTACAGCAAAGTTTCGTCACTAAGGAATGGCTGGAACAGGATTCGGCCGACAAATGCAGGGCTCATCTCCTGACGGTTTGTGGATCCAGGACGTACTCCCTGATGAAGGAACTTCTAGCGCCAGAGAAGCTGGCGGACAAGACATTCGAAGAGCTCAGTAAGTTGATCAGGGAACAATTTAAACCGGCGAGCAGCATGCACATGGCGAGACACCGGTTTTACACGCACGGCGGCGAGAAGGGCAAAGCGTTCCAGACTTCATAGAAACATAGAAACATAGAAAATAGGTGCAGGAGTAAGCCATTCAGCCCTTCTAGCCTGCACCGCCATTCAATGAGTTCATGGCTGAACATGCAACTTCAGTACCCCCTTCCTGCTTTCTCGCCATACCCCTTGATCCCCCTAGTAGTAAGGACTTCATCTAACTCCCTTTTGAATATAGTCATGGCTGACCTCCGGCAACTGGCGAGCCTATGTAAGTTCCCAGATGCATGCAGAGCGGAGATGCTGCAAGACTTTTTTATTGAGGGCATCGGGCATGCTGGGGTTTTCAGGAAACTGATTGAGACCAAAGACTTGACCCTGGAAACGGTGGCTTTGATGGCCCAGACATTTATCTCAGGGGAGGAAGAGACCAGAATGATGTTTGACAAAAATCTTGGTTTAAATGCAGCAAATGGACAGGGAGTCAACATTGTTAACGCGGCACACAGTTCTCCAGGCAGACAGGGGCAATCGGACATGCCCAAGCATGTAGTCGAACCCAAAGGGGGAATTCAACAGAGACAATGGCTAGCTGAACGGCGATTCATGCCATCGCAAGGGACAATGCGGCCAGTAATGGGGCCATCAACACCTGTCACTCGTGCATTTAAGGACAGTTACAGAGACAGTCAGAGACGATCGACTGGTAATGGAGCTTTTGTTTCCAACAACGGCTCATGTTGGAGGTAAACACACAGCCAGAGCTTGCAGGTATCAGCAATATACCTGCAGAAACTGCAATGTCAGCGGTCACTTGGCGCGTATGTGCAGGAAGCCTGCAGCCAGGTTGATGTACGAGGAGGACAGGGACGATGTAAGCCCTACGAGGCCAAATGAATACTGGGGTAAAGTGCTGGAAGCTGAAGTTCAGCGAGTTCATGTGGAGCACATATACAGTTCAAACACCAGGAAGCCACCGATAATGATGAAAGTGCTGCTCAATGGCATCCCAGTATCAATGGAGCTAGACACAGGGGCCAGCCAGTCCCTGATGAGTATCAAATAGTTCGATAAGTTGTAGGCATCCAAGGCCAGAAGGCCAAAATTATTGCCAATTGACGCACAGCCGCGGACATATACAAAGGAGATCATTTCGGTGCTAGGCAATGCCACGGTAGTCGTGACCCACAAAGATTCAGAGAACAGGTTGCCACTCTGCATTGTCCCGGGGGACAGTCCCGCACTACTGGGGAGGAGTTGGCTGGCTGTCATGAACTGGAAATGGGGCGATGTCAATGCAATTTCTTCTGTGGAGCGAATATCATGCTCACAGTTCCTGGACAAATTTGACTCACGATTTCAACCCGGCATTGGCACTTTCATGGGGACCAAGGTAGTGATTCACATAAACCCGGACACCAGGCCAGTATACCACAAGGCCAGAGTGCTGCCGTACGTGATGTGGGAAAAGATAGAAGGGAATTTTACCGCCTGCTGAGGGAAGGCATCATCTCACCAGTCGAATTTAGTAACTGGGCGAGCCTGATTGTGCCAGTGCTCAAGGCGGATGGGTCGGTCAGGATATGTGGTGATTACAAGGCCACCGTCAATCGGGTGTCACTCCAAGACCAGTACCCACTACCGAGAGCGGAGGACCGCTTTGCGACGCTATCCGATGGCAAACCGTTTTCAAAATTGGACCTGACCTCAGCTTAAATGACCCAGGAGCTGGCGAGTGAGTCGAAGAAGCTGACCACCATCATGTCACACAAGGGGTTGTTTGAGTACAACAGATGTCCATTTGGGATTCGCTCGGCCGCCGCAATCTTTCAACGAAATATGGAAAGCCTCCTCAAGTCGATTCCAAGGACAGTGGTTTTTCAAGACGCCATCCTCATCACGGGTTGTAATACTGAAGAACATCTCCGCAACCTGGAGGAGGTGCTACGCAGACTGGATCAGGTAGGTCTGCGACTGAAAAAGACGCAGTGCGTCTTCCTAGCTCCAGAGGTAGAATTCCTGGGGATGAGGGTAGCAGCAGACGGGATCAGACCTACTGCGTCCAAAACAGAAGCGATCCAGAGAGCACCCAGACCCCGTAGCACGACGGAGCTGCGTTCGTTCCTGGGGCTCCTGAATTATTTTGGTAACTTTCTTCCCAAATTGAGCACGCTGTTAGAGCCGCTACACGTGCTCCTTCGCAAAGGTCGCGAATGGGTCTGGAGGGACAGCCAGGAAAGGGCTTTTGATAGAGCACGAAATTTGTTGTGCTCCAACAATCTGTTAACTCTATATGACCCATGTAAGAAACTTGTTTTAACGTGCGACGCGTCATACTATGGTGTCGGGTGTGTGAGGCAGCATGTTAATGCCAAGGGTCAGTTACAGCCGGTAGCTTATGCCTCCAGAAGTCTGTCCCAGGCAGAACGGGGCTATGGGATGGTAGAAAAGGAAGCGCTTGCATGTGTATATACTGTAAAAAAAAATGCACTTGTACCTGTTTGGCAGGAAATTTGAGCTGGAGACAGATCACAAACCCCTAATGTCCCTTTGGCCAACAACAAGGCCATAAATGCAAGTGCATCGGCCCGCTTAGAGGTAGGCACTCATGTTAGCCGCCAATGACTATACAATTCGGCACAGACCGGGCACTGAAAACTGCGCCGACGCACTCAGCAGGCTCCCACTGGCCAGCACTGAGGGGGCAACTGAGCATGATGCTGAGATGGTCATGGCTGTTGAAGCTTTCAAAAGCGAAGGCTCACCTGTGACAGCCCGTCAGATTAAAGTCTGGACAAATAGAGATCCGCTGCTGTCTTCAGTCAAGAAATGTGTCCTGAGTGGTGACTGGGCAGCCATGTACTGGGCATGCCCGAAGGAATTAAAACCATTTCACAGGCACAAGGATGAACCCTCGATTCAGACCAATTGCCTACTTTGGGGAAACCGAGTAGTCATGCCCCAGATGGGCAGAGAGATATTCATCAGAGAACTCCACAATGAGCACCCGGGCATTGTCATGATGAAGGCAATTGCCAGGTCACACGTTTGGTGGCCAGGGATAGATGCAGACCTGGAACTTTGTGATCAAAGGTGCAACGCGTGTGCCCAGCTGGGCAATGCGCCCAGGGAAGCCCCCCTTAGGCCCTGGTCCTGGCCTGACAAGCCATGGTCACGCATCCATGTGGGCTACGCAGGTCCTTTCATGGGAAAAATGTTTTTGGTTGTAGTAGACGCCTACTCCAAATGGATCGAGTGTGACATTCTTAATTCAAGCATATCCTCTGCCACAGTAGAAAGTCTACGGGCAATGTTCGCCGCCCATGGTCTACCGGATGTCTTGGTCAGCGACAATGGCCCGTGCTTTACAAGCATTGAATTCCAGGACTTCATGGCAGGAAATGGTATCAACCATGTCAGAATGGCACCATTCAACCTGGCCTCAAATGGCCAGGCAGAACAAGCAGTGCAGATATTCAAACAGGGGATGCTCAGAATCCAAGGGGGTTCCCTACAAAGCCGCCTATCACGCCTCCTGTTGGCCAATAGATCCCGACCACACTCGCTCACAGGGGTCCCACCCGCAGAGCTGCTAATGAAAAGGATGCTCAAAACCAGGTTATCCCTTATACTCCCCACCATGAAAGAAATTGTTGAGAGCAGGCGTCAGTCACAATGTGACTACCATGACGGGAATGCGAGGGCGCGATGTATTGATGTCAATGACCTGTCTTTGTCTTCAACTATGCTGCAGGGCCTAAATGGCTCACAGGCACTGTGATTGCCAAAGAGGGAAATAGGATTCTGGCAGTTAAACTTACCAATGGACAAAACTGCCGCAAATATGTGGATCAAACTAAAAGGAGGTTCAGCAACCCCATAGAAGAAGCAGGGGAAGAACACGATGTAGAGTTCACTCCTCCACAGGTGACCGAACACCGGAACCAAGTGGAGGAGAGCTCAGTCACTGTGGGCAGTTCGGACAGCAGACACTCAGGCCAGCGCCCAACAACCGGAGCTCTAACTCAGGCGCTCTATAAGGGAGTGTAAACCACCAGAGAGACTTAACCTGTGATCCCAATAAGACTTTGGGGGTGATGTCATGTATTTAACTTCCTTTGTAACCCATGTATAAACCGACCTAAGTTGTACACCATGAGAACATTGACCACTAGGTGGTGAACTTGTGGGAGACACTTCTAACCTGGATTTTCAGGTATAAAAGGGGAAGCTCCACCTACCTTCATCACTTCAATGCTGGCTAATAAAGGTTACTGGTCACAGAGTGACCTTCTCTCAAGTATGGGCCTCGTATGCATTTATACTGTATCGTAAGGATATATTAAATACCACCAACGATGTCTCCGCAAGATCCTGCAAATCCCCTGGGAGGACAGACGCACCTAATGTTAGCATCCTCGATCGGGCCAACATCCCCAGCATCGAAGCACTGACCACACTCGACCAGCTCCGTTGGGCGGGCCACATTGTTCGCATGCCTGACACAAGACTCCCAAAGCAAGTGCTCTACTCGGAACTCCTACACAGCAAGCGAGCCCAAGGTGGGCAGAGGAAACATTTCAAGGACACCCTCAAAGTCTCCTTGATAAAATGCAACATCCTCACCGACACCTGGGAGTGCCTGACCAAAGACCGCACTAGGTGGAGAAGGTGCATCCGTGAGGGCGCTGAGCACCTCGAGTCTCGTCGCCGAGAGCATGCAGTAAACAGACGCAGGCAGCGGAAGGAGCGTGCGGCAAACCAGTCCCACCCACCCTTTCCTTCAACGACTGTCTGTCCCACCTGTGACAGAGACTGTAATTCCCGTATTGGACTGTTCAGTCACCTAAGAACTCACTTTTAGAGTGGAAGCAAGTCTTCCTTGATTCCGAGTGACTGCCTTTGATGATGAGATGTGTGTGTTTGGCCCACATTGCACACTGGGTAAGTTAGACCCAAACATGCGAGATGCAGCATCTGCCTGTTTATCCTGGTCAAAGTGGAAGTATAGTCTGCAAATGTTATTTACTCATTTCTGCTATTAGGAAAATCATTTTTTAAATCCATTTTCTTTTTGTTTTCTTCCTACTAAGACCGGAACTTGATTCTCACCGCTTGCTATTAGTTCAGACCACCTGAAAATTTTCCAATCCCTGCTCCTTGCAGTCTGAGAAACTTAGGAGTAGGTATACCTTTCCCCCTGGCATTCCACTTTATGCCATTATTATCATGGAGGAGTAAGACCAGTACAGGTCGGAGGCAAGAAGAAGCATGTGGTTTGTCAGCAGAATGCAGCCCACCAGTTATTAGCCCACATCCCCAGGAGAATTTTTATGCATGTAGGTCCCCTGAGGACCTCTCTGGGGACATCTGCATCAGAAGAGTTTGCTCCTCAAAAACTGTAATTGGACATCTCAGTGACCTGCTGCATGAAGATCTCAGGCTCTCTCTCTGGCAATGAAGGTCACCACCACTCTCAACTTTCATGACTCAGGCTCGTTTCAGGCACCACGGGGAATTTCTGCAACATAAGCCTGGGAGCATTAGGGGCATTCACATCGTTAGCTTTGGCATCTCAGACAGACAGAAGAGAGAAAGGGCCACACAGTTCTATCGGGTTGCTGGCTTCCCCAAGGCACAGGGTACCATTGATGTCCCCCATGTTGCATTGAAGGTGCCTAAAGAGCACCCTCATCTATGTGAAGGGATTTTGCTCGATGATTATGGCTAGATAGATTGTGATGCCACTCAGAGGATCCTTCATGTCACTGGCGGGTATGCAGGAAGATGCCATGACACCTTCATTTGACAATCCCTGATCAGCTGAGGAGTGAAGGCTCAACAGTACATTTGAAAGGTTACACAGAAGATTCCTGCCGGTTTAGCTGGTGGCATCGTATGCACACCAATGCTTGCGTCAAGGCATGTGGAAATAAGCCCAGCAAACTTCTGTATAGCTCCATCTAGTGGTCAGCGGCTGATATTACTCACAGTAACGATGTAAATCACATTGAGGAAATTACAGATCTAGATTTTTTTTTGTATCTATCGCAGAACAAAAGCAGTTAAAAGTCTCCTGACTCTACTGATTGAAATGGTTCTCAGTGAATTAAGCTTGGACCACCTCAACCAAATAAATCAGATTGGGCAGTTTCAAACCGGGTCCTAATGGGCACAACTATTTTGGTAGAAGCTTTAAATCAAGTGCCCCCTTTTGGCACTAGAACGCACAAATTAACAATTCAAAACTGTAACGAAAACCTTTTATCAAATTAGAATTTGTTTGCCAGGGGTGATGATGCACTCCAGTCCCTCCGGCGCTCACCTCTTGTGGAAGGCCGCGAGCGTACTGGTGGACACCGCGTGCTCCATCTCCAGGGGTACCCTGGCTCGAACGTATCCACAGAAGAGAGGCAGGCAGTCGGCCTGAACGACCCCCTCAACCGCCCGCTGCCTGGACCAGTTAATGGCCGCCTTGGCCATGCCCAGGAGCAGTCCTGTGAGGTGGCCTTCCAACCTGCCCGCTCCCCTCCGCACAGGATACCCAAAGTTCAGGAGCATGGGACTGAAGTACAACCAGAATTTGAGGAGCAACACCTTCAAATAATGGAATAGGGGCTGCAACCTCACACATTCAACATATACATGGAACACGGACTTCTCCAGACCGCAGAAATTGCAGGCGGCCCGGGAATCCGTGAACCAACTTGAAAACCGATTGCCACGGGACTGCTCCATGCAACACCCTCCAGGCCAAGTCCCCAATAAATAAAGGGAGGACTCCCACATAGAGAGCACTCCATTTGGGACCCCCGCCTCCTCTGGATGGCAAAATGGTGCGCCATGGCGTGTCCACTTGGCAGACGAGGATGGCAAAGTGGAGAGTGTGCAAGAGCAGCCCGTACAGGAATCTCCTGCATGCAGAACTGAAAGGCACAGAGGGCATTTCCCTCCTAATGGCACAAGTCTACCAGACAAACTTAGCACAGCTCAAAGAAGGCAAAAGGATGCGATAGGTAACAGAAAATGTCAAACTGGTACGGGAAGTTGTGGGGGTGGGTAGAGGGGTTGGTCAAGGGATGTTACTGGAGCTGAGGAGAGAAACAGGCAGCTTTAATGGGTCATTTTTCCAGTGTTAGCCCATAAATTGGATTTATTTGAGTAGACATTGCGACTAGATGTAAAACTAACTTTGCAGATCGCCCATCCATTATAAATACTGCCCTATTTTTATTACCCTTGATTTTATTTGAAATTAGATTCTAAAACGAGCGCTTTCTATAATGATCTGCACTGTCCAGACAGCAGTGCCTGTTTTCCACATAGGCAGCAAGTTGAAAATCTACCCCATTGAATTCAGTTTCACAATTTGTCACAGTGAGATTTGAATTCATGACCTCGGAGTTACTAGTACAGTGCTATGGTCACTACAATCCTGTGCTTATTAATATAAGGGCAGGTCAAGCTGTTTTTTACAGAATTGTAGAACATTCTCGACATTGGAGCATGTTAATGCAGATAACTATGTTAGTAATATTAGCAGATTCCCTGTGGCACTTCTCATGGACGATATTCTGTTTTATGTTAGCAGGAGTGTTCTATCATGCAATGCACAATGTATTATTCCGATGCTAAAAAGCAACTGTATATAATCTGATGTGGCATTAATCTGGCATTTCTTTCTGCTGAGTCAACTTGGTTCAGTGCCAACCTGATCAGGTCTTAGCCAGCAGCTTGATGGTTCAAACCCCACTCCAGGACTTGAATACATAATCTAAGCTAACAGTTCAATGCAATAGTGAGGGAATGCTGTATTGCATCTTTAAGATGAGATATTAAACTGAGTTCCAAAATGCTTGTTCAGATGTGAATAGCACATTCTTTTTGAAGATTAGCAGGAGTGTCCTGGCCAACATTCATCTTTCAACGAACACCACCAAAAACAGATTACCCGGTCGTTCATCATATTTGCTGTTTGTGGCTCTTTGCTGTGTGCAAATCTACTACCAAATTTGCCTACAAAATAAAATTGACTGCCTTTCCAAAAATTTATTAATTTGCTGTGAAGCAGTTTGGGACATTCTGGGACACTTAGGGACATCCTGACATAAAGGGTAACATATGTTCTCCCTTTCTTCATTCTTTTGCAACACTAGGTCAAATAAAGCTACATTCAAAAGCCTTACCTCACCAAAACAGAGCCTTCTAAGTCATTCTAATACCCCAGGCCACACTGTGCACTGGCACCTCAATTTCCCCAAATCCTTAGACTATTGGCTTATATTCATTCTTAAATCTTGAATTATTTTCAACCACCGGGGCTCATGGTTGCAGCAATGCCTCAGATCTCTGAGAACTTCATACCCAGGTTCACATTCATTCCCATAACCACAGCTCCTTTAGCAGGAATGGTAGCATAGTGGTAATGTTACTGGACTAGTAATCCAGAGGCCTGGACTAATAATCCAGAGACCTGAGTGCAAATCCTACCACGGCAACTGGGGAATTTAAATTAAATTCATTAAAATTAAAATCTGAAATAAATGGCTAGTATCAGTAGTGTTGACCATGAAACTGGATTGTCGTAAAAACCCAACTGGCTCACTAATGTCCTTTAGGGAAGGAAATTTGCTTACCCGGCCTGGCCTACATGTGACTCCAGACCCACAGCAATGCGTTTGACTCTTAACTGCCCCTCTGAAATGGCCTAGCAAACCATTCAAGAGCAATTAGGATGGGCAATAAATGCTGGCCTTGCCAGCAACGTCCACAAAAAAAGCTCCTGATTCAAACTCATTCCCTGATCACTGGACATACAGGCTTAAATTCTACCACATGTTTCACACCGACATCTCCTGGTCTCAGAAATACCCATTCTTGATGCATTCCGCCAGCCTCATATTGCTCTAATTCCTGACTCACACAATGATATTCTTTATTAATGCAGAATTACTACTTTTCAGGCAAGTTGGCAAAATCAAGAAAAGATGGCTGTTCTCACTGCAACCGATCTATATCTGCTCCACACACAAGTGACAATCATATATTTGTATGCTTATGAAAACTAAATTATGTCACACTTGATAGCACAATTTAGATTTCTTGGGGGTGCCCCCAGTTGCAGGTTTGGTGTGGAACTGAGCTATACAGATGGTTCAAATTAGAACAATCAATTCCAATAGCACATTCACCTCCCCAAAACACTTGCAAGTGTATTACCATAAACTGTAGGTGCATTTCCATTACTGCAGGGCCTGGCGCTACCTGGTGTTGATCAACTTTGCTCCCGTGACCTCAAAATGTGAAATAAGGAAATAATTACAATGAGAAGTCAATAAAAAGGATGGAGAGACCTGCTAGAAACAGTATTTGACTGCTTATCAACACTGAAAGTTGGATCTGAAGCTGAACGGAGCAATAATCCAATACTTCCACTTGTTGAGGGTCATCATTAATAGCCAGCAGAAAGAAAGCGTGGTCTTTCTGAGCTAGAGGAAAAAGATGTCTGAGATTGAGAAGGTAAAATTTGTAAATATAAGACGACAGCTTTGTTTCAGAATCTAGATATGTTTTTAAAGCAATATTTTGAATATTCAATATACTCGTCACTTTCTAGCACACAATGAGCCTGATAATAAAATGGCAGGTGCTCCGATCATCAAGTATTCAGGCCTACAATGAGATCACTGGAAGTCTTTACACATGTTGGACAAATGCTCAGTGGAGCAACTGGAGTGCCTGAACATAACTAACCAGTGCATGTTTGCAATGGTCACTGAGGGGAAGGCCCTAATTAAAAATGCATTCCCCCACCCCAACCCCCTCTACTCCTCCCCCTCTCCTGGCACGTCAAACTGTTGGCTCATGGTCAAGCAGTGCCACAATTTAAAAATGCTCAGCCTCACATTCAAATCCTTTCATGGCCTCACCCCTCTCTGTCTCTGTAACCTCCTCCAGTCCTGCAACCGTCCGAGAACAAGCCACGCCTCTAGCTAAGTTGTTCCAGTACAGCTACAACATTGGCACCTACCCGACAATGTCCTGTACACAAAAAGCAGGACAAATCCAACCCGGCCAATTACCGCCCATCAGTCTGTTCTCAATCATCAGCAAAGTGATGGAAGGTGTCATTGACAGTGCTATCAAGTGGCACTTAAACACCAATAACCTGCTCACCGATGCTCAGTTTGGGTTTCGGCAGGACCACTCGGCTCCAGACCTCTTTACAGCCTTAGTCCAAACATGGGCAAAAGAGCTGAATTCCAGAGATAAGGGTGAGAATGACTGCCCTTGATGTTAAGGCAGCATTTGACTGAGTGTGGCACCAAGGAGCCCTAGTAAAATTGAAGTCAATGGGAATCAGGGGCAAAACTCTCAACTGGCTGAAGTCATACCTAGCACAAAGGAAGATGGTTGTGTTTGTTGGAGGTCAATCATCTCAGCCCCAGGACATCACTGCAGGACCTCTTCACAGCATTATCCTAGGCCCAATCATATTCAGTTGCTTCATCAATGACCTTCCCTCCATCATAAGGTCAGAACTGAGGATAGTCACTGATAATTGCACAGTGTTCAGTTCCATTCGCAACTCCTCAGATAATGAAGCAGTTCATGCCCGCATGCAGCAAGAGCTGGATGACATTCAGGCTTGGGCTGATAAATGGCAAGTAACATTTGTGCCACACAAGTGCCAGGCAATGACTATCTTTAACAAGAGAGAGTCTAACCACTGCTCCATGACATTTAATGGCATTATCATCATCGATTCCCCCCACTATCTATATACTGGGGTCACCAGTGACCAGAAACAACTGGACCAGCCACATAAGCACTGTGACTACAAGAGCAGGTCAGAGGCTGGATGTTCTGTGGTAAGTGTCTCACCTCCCTGACTTCCCAAAACTTTTCCACCATCTACAAGGCACAAGTCAGGAGTGTGATGGAATACTTTCCAGTTCCCTGGATGTGTACAGCTCCAACAACACACAAGAATCTCGACACAAGCCAGGACAAAGCAGCCCGCTTGATTGGCTCCATATCCACCACCTTAAGCATTCACTGCACCACCACAGGTGCAGTGTGGCTGCACTGAAACAACTCGCCAAGGCTTTTTCAATTGCACCTCCCAAACACGCAATCTCTACCACCTCAAAGACAAGGGCATGTGAACAAACACCATTACCTCCAATTTCCCCTGTAAGTCACACGTCATCCTGACTTGGAAATATATTGCCGTTCCTTCATACTTTGTCACTGGGTCAGAATCCTGGAACTCCCTAACAGCGCTATGAGTACCTTCACTAGTGATGCCCACATTCTAGAAACAATTAAAAAAATACTGCCATCAACAGAGGGAATGCCACGTGTGGAAAGTTGGGTCGACTGACATTCTTCTTGCCAGTAGCGCATGTTCAGGACACCTCTGGGCTTGCACGTGATACTGTACCACAGCGCAATTCAGTGCCCTCTGTAGGGGAGCAAACTGAAGGAAGATTTTATTATTATTCTTTATTAAGAAAAACAGCAGCAAAATTTACCAAGCGCACATTACCTTCAGGGGTCAACTAAATCAGTTATTATTTTATGAATACAATCGTAACCAATGCACGCACATAGATAATATGAAATGAAATGCAATTTCATTGCTTCAGACTGTATAATTTTAGCTGTGCATCAAGCTCTCAGTTAGTGGCCATTAAGATTCCATCTGAGCTCAATATTAGATACCCCACCCATGGCTAGTAAAAGTACTAAAAGCCCACGTGCTTGGATCATGATAAGCACAATGATTGTTACATAATTACAGCCTTTATTGGATTGTGCTCTGCAGAACTCACAGTCTATTTTTAAAACCCACTCTGATTCATTTTGGAAGCAGGAAAGCAATATGCATCATTATGGCTTATGTCATATTGTCATGGATTTTACCACAATTACAGCTAACTGCCGGCCCCAGAGTAGGCATAATTTGTAGTTTATTTCATTAATGTTCTAGAAATTGTCACAACACACCAGAATGTTCCTTTTCAAGTTGAAAAGAAAGCAATAGTGACATTTCCCTATGTTAAGGTATCAGACGAAAGGATTTTATTTTGTTACTCAACAGTGCAGCAACACTATTGCTATCTGCTTGCTTTATGCAGCTGACTCCTCTCCCACATCCCATTTAATATTCACAAAAGCCATTTCTTTCTGGTGACATTCAGTTTAATGGCACTGGTTACGATTAACAATATTTACCAATTATGCCAGATATCGTATTGATTTATGGCCAGGCATTTTAAGGTTTAATTGAGTAAACCCCAATAATTACCTCTTGCCCATCTATTCTTCTCCCCCCGCACAAAAGATAAGTTTAAAAAAAAACTTATCTGAAAGTGGAACCAGGAGATGCTCTTCCTGACTCCACTGCAGTGCCAAAGGCCATTAATTTGGGTTAAAGACTCATGCAAGGATCTCCTCAGAGTATTGTCTCAGAAAAGAGAAACCATTTTATCTCTTTAACCCTGAGCACTTGGTCAGCACAAACCATCTGTGAGTGCAGGCCCTCCTATGGCTCTGCTCCCCACTCCGACAGCATTAGCCGAATCAGCTACCAGGATTTGCTTTGCCTCCTTCTCTTGCTGTCCCTCCTACTGTGCCTGTCCTTCTTTAGGAATTATGCGGAATCTCTTCCTGCCTGTTATTATCAGTCACAGACTGTTTAATTTGACAACCGTTTGAGGATTCTTGTCAGTTATCTATTGAATTCCCACAGAGATACTGAGGCGTCAATGGGCAGGACTGCATTGCAGGATGCCGTATCCATTTAATTGAAGTCTTTTATGTGCAGGTGTCACTACAGATCATTTAGTGCACAGGGGAATAACTTTAAATTTGTGAATGGACTTTTTAGGGTAAATAAAAGTCTACTGTCTGAAATATGCAAAATATACATTAACAGCAGCTTGCAACCATAACAGTCAGCTGACATCGTGAGGTCATTAAAACTTTTCCTGCATTGCAGAGAGGACCTGATGGTACACTTCTTTCCATAAGATGCACTGCAGCAACTTGCCAAGGCTTCTTCGACAGCACCTCCAAAACCCGCAACCTCTACCACCTAGAAGGAGAAGGCACATGGGAACACCATCACTTGCAAATTCCCCTCCAAGTCACCATCCTGACTTGGAAATAGATCACCATTCCTTCATCATTGCTGAGTCAAAATCGTGGAACTCCCTCACTAATAGCACTGTGGGAGTACTTTCACCACAAGGGGCCCGAATTTGGTTGACATACTGCCCGCAGAACGCCCGTATAGAAACATAGAAACATAGAAAATAGGTGCAGGAGTAGGCCATTCGGCCCTTCTAGCCTGCACTGCCATTCAATGAGTTCATGGCTGAACATGCAACTTCAGTACCCGATTCCTGCTTTCTCACCATACCCCTTGATTCCCCTAGTAGTAAGGACTTCATCCAACTCCTTTTTGAATATATTTAGTGAATTGGCCTCAACAACTTTCTGTGGTAGACAATTCCACAGGTTCACCACTCTCTGGGTGAAGACATTCCTCCTCATCTCGGTCCTAAATGCTTCCCCCTTATCCTTAGACTGTGTCCCCTGGTTCTCGACTTCCCCAACATTGGGAACATTCTTCCTGCATCTAACCTGTCTAACCCCGTCAGAATTTTAAACGTTTCTATGAGGTCCCCTCTCATTCTTCTGAACTCCAGTGAATACAAGACCAGTTGATCCAGTCTTTCTTGCTAGGTCAGTCCCGCCATCCCGGAAATCAGTCTGGTGAACCTTATCTGCACTCCCTCAATAGCAAGAATGTCCTTCCTCAGGTTAGGAGACCAAAACTGTACACAATACTCCAGGTGTGGCCTCACCAAGGCCCTGTACAATTGTAGCAACACCTCCCTGCCTCTGTACTCAAATCCCCTCGCTATGAAGGCCAACATGCCATTTGCTTTCTTAACCGCCTGCTGTACCTGCATGCCAACCTTCAATGACTGATGTACCATGACACCCAGGTCTCTTTGCACCTCCCCTTTTCCTAATCTGTCACCATTCAGATAATAGTCTGTCTCTCTGTTTTTACCACCAAAGTGGATAACCTCACATTTATCCACATTATACTTCATCTGCCATGCATTTGCCCACTCACCTAACCTATCCAAGTCACTCTGCAGCCTCATAGCATCCTCCTCGCAGCTCACACTGCCACCCAACTTAGTGTCATCCGCAAATTTGGAGATGCTACATTTAATCCCGTCTAAATCATTAATGTACAGTGTAAACAGCTGGGGCCCCAGCACAGAACCTTGCGGTACCCCACTAGTCACTGCCTGCCATTCTGAAAAGTCCCCATTTACTCCTACTCTTTGCTTCCTGTCTGACAACCAGTTCTCAATCCATGTCAGCACATGACCCCCAATCCCATATACTTTAACTTTGCACATTAATCTCTTGTGTGGGACCTTGTCGAAAGCCTTCTGAAAGTCCAAATATACCACATCAACTGGTTCTCCCTTGCCCACTCTACTGGAAACATCCTCAAAAAATTCCAGAAGATTTGTCAAGCATGATTTCCCTTTCACAAATCCATGCTGACTTGGACCTATCATATTACCTCTTTCCAAATGCACTGCTATGACATCCTTAATAATTGATTCCATCATTTTACCCACTACTGATGTCAGGCTGACCGGTCTATAATTCCCTGTTTTCTCTCTCCCTCCTTTTTTAAAAAGTGGGGTTACATTGGCTACCCTCCACTCCATAGGAACTGATCCAGAGTCAATGGAATGTTGGAAAATGACTGTCAATGCATCCGCTATTTCCAAGGCCACCTCCTTAAGTACTCTGGGATGCAGTCCATCAGGCCCTGGGGATTTATCGGCCTTCAATCCCATCAATTTCCCCAACACAATTTCCCGACGAATAAAGATTTCCCTCAGTTCCCCCTCCTTACTAGACCCTCTGACCCCTTTTATATCCGGAAGGTTGTTTGTATCCTCCTTAGTGAATACCGAACCAAAGTACTTGTTCAATTGGTCTGCCATTTCTTTGTTCCCCGTTATGACTTCCCCTGATTCTGACTGCAGGGGACCTACGTTTGTCTTTACTAACCTTTTTCTCTTTAGATATCTATCGAAACTTTTGCAATCCGTCTTAATGTTCCCTGCAAGCTTCTTCTCGTACTCCATTTTCCCTGCCCTAATCAAACCCTTTGTTCTCCTCTGCTGAGTTATAAATTTCTCCCAGTCCCCGGGTTCGCTGCTATTTCTGGCCAATTTGTATGCCACTTCCTTGGCTTTAATGCTATCCCTGATTTCCCTTGATAGCCACGGTTGAGCCACCTTCCCTTTTTTACTTTTACGCCAGACAGGAATGTACAATTGTTGTAGTTCATCCATGCGGTCTCTAAATGTCTGCCATTGCCCATCCACAGTCAACCCCTTCAGTATCATTTGCCAATCTATCCTAGCCAATTCACGCCTCATACCTTCAAAGTTACCCTTCTTTAAATTCTGGACCATGGTCTCTGAATTAACTCTTTCATTCTCCATCCTAATGCAGAATTCCACCATATTATGGTCACTCTTCCCCAAGGGGCCTCACACAACAAGATTGCTAATTAATCCTCTCTCATTACACAACACCCAGTCTAAGATGGCCTCCCCCCTAGTTGGTTCCTCGACATATTGGTCTAAAAAACCATCCCTTATGCACTCCAGGAAATCCTCCTCCACCGTATTGCTTCCAGTTTGGTTAACCCAATCTATGTGCATATTAAAGTCACCCATTATAACTGCTGCACCTTTATTGCACGCACCCCTAATTTCATGTTTGATGCCCTCCCCAACATCACTACTACTGTTTGGAGGTCTGTACACAACTCCCACTAACGTTTTTTGCCCTTTGGTGTTCTGCAGCTCTACCCATATAGATTCCACATCAAACAAGCTAATGTCCTTCCGAACTATTGCCTTAATTTGCTCCTTAACCAGCAATGCTACCCCACCTCCTTTTCCTTTTATTCTATCTTTCCTGAATGTTGAATACCCCTGGATGTTGAGTTCCCAGCCCTGATCATCCTGGATCCACGTCTCCGTAATCCCAATCACATCATATTTGTTAACATCTATTTGCACAGTTAATTCATCCACCTTATTGCGGATACTCCTTGCATTAAGACACAAAGCCTTCAGGCTTGTTTTTTTAACACCCTTTGTCCTTTTAGAATTTTGCTGTACAGTGGCCCTTTTTGTTCTTTGCCTTGGGTTTCTCTGCCCTCCACTTTTCCTCATCTCCTTTCTGTCTTTTGCTTTTGCCTCCTTTTTGTTTCCCTCTGTCTCCCTGCATTGGTTCCCATCCCCCTGCCATATTCGTTTAAATCCTCCCCAACAGCACTAGCAAACACTCCCCCTGGGACATTGGTTCCGGTCCTGCCCAGGTGCAGACCATCCGGTTTGTACTGATCTCACCTCCCCCAGAACCGGTTCCAATGCCCCAGGAATTTGAATCCCTCCCTGCTGCACCACTGCTCAAGCCACGTATTCATCTGTGCTATCCTGCGATTCCTACTCTGACCATCATGTGGCACTGGTAGCAATCCCGAGATTACTACTTTTGAGGTCCTACTTTTTAATTTAGCTCCTAGCTCCTTAAATTCGTTTCGTAGGACCTCATCCCTTTTTTTACCTATGTCGTTGGTACCAATGTGCACCACGACAACTGGCTGTTCTCCCTCCCTTTTTAGAATGTCCTGCACCCGCTCCGAGACATCCTTGACCCTTGCACCAGGGAGGCAACATACCATCCTGGAGTCTTGGTTGCGGCCGCAGAAACGCCTATCTATTCCCCTCACCATTGAATCCCCAATCACTATTGCTCTCCCACTCTTTTTCCTGCCCTCCTGTGCAGCAGAGCCAGCCATGGTGCCATGAACTTGGCTGCTGTTGCCCTCCCCTGATGAGTCATCCCCCTCAACAGTACCCAAAGCAGTGTATCTGTTTTGCAGGGGGATGACCACATGGGACTCCTGCACTACCTTCCTTGCACTGCCCTTCCTGTTGGTCTTCCATTCCCTATCTGGCTGTGGACCCTTTCCCTGCGGTACGACCAACTCACTACACGTGATACTCACGTCATTCTCAGCATCATGGATGCTCCAGAGTGAATCCACCCTCAGCTCCAACTCCGCAACGCGGACCGTCAGGAGCTTGAGGTGGATACACTTCCTGCAGATATAGTCGTCAGGGACACTGGTGTCGTCCCTGAGTTCCCACATGGTACAGGAGGAGCATAACACCCGACCGAGCTCTCCTGCCATGACTTAACCCTTAGATACACTTAAATTGGCAACAACAATGTTAAAAGTTACTCACTGATATAGAAGAGAAAAAAGAAAAACTACTCACCAATCACCAGCCAATCACTTACCTTCTTGGCTGTGACGTCACCTTTTGATTTCTTTCTACTTCTTTTTTGCCTTCTCCCTGTAGCTGCACAAGTCCCGCCTTTTATAGGCCTCTCCACGCACCTCCTCGACGCTGCTCCCGACTGCCGCCGACGCTGGGCCCCGGACTCCCTGCTGTGCCTTTTATAGGCCTCTCCACGCACCTCCTCGACGCTGCTCCCGACTGCCACCGAGTATTGGAACTTTCGTGGAAGGCGCGACTTTGATGACTGACATACCACCAAGCAGTATGCGCACCGTCCGCCGACACCGGAGACCCGACATACTGCCGAAAACTCCAACATTGATCACTCACCGGCGACTGTCATGTATCCTACATGTTTACTGCTGGTACTATTACACATGATGTACCACCAGAGGGCACTGCAGTGGGAGACTTGTAGGCTACATGTACAGGTGTGCCAGGCCAGGTATGAAAGGCAAGCCACCATGTGTGATCCTCACTCTGGAGTTACAAATAAAGGACGAAGGTCACTACAGTTCAAGTGCAACCCATTGCCTCGTGGAGTCATTACCTGAGCATCTAAACATATAACAATTGGCGACAAGATTACGGACCCTCACGTGAAAATGGCTAACTTTGGTACGTTGCAGCAGTTCGCCGATGGTGATGATTGGGACACCTTTGTGGAGAGGCTCGACCATTTCTTCACAGCAAACGACCTGGCAGGCCACACTCCGGCCACACTGGCTGATAAGCGCAGAGCTATCCTGCTAACCAACCAGTTGTGGGCCCATTGTCTGTGGCCTCGTCAGGGACTTGCTGGCATCAGCAAAGACAACGACCAAGACGTACGAGGAGCTTTTAACGCTGATCCAAGAACAACTCAAGTCCAAAGAGAGCATCCTCACAGCCAGACACAGGTTTTATACACACCGATGGCCCGAAGGCCAGGAAATCATGAAATTTGCTGCAGACCTCAGGAGGCTGGCGGCACCGTGTGATTTCGGCGACCACCTCACCGAAGTGCTGCGGGATATCTTTGTCATTGGAATCGGCCATGAGGGCCTTCTTCATAAGCTACTATCTGCGGATACCACAGTCACACTTGAAGGCCTTTATACACTGGAGTTTAGAAGGATGAGAGGGGATCTCATAGAAACTTACAAGATTCTGACGGGACTGGACAGGTTAGATGCAGGAAGAATGTTCCTAATGATGGGGAAGTTCAGAACCAGGGGACACAGTCTTAGGATAAGGGGTAGGCCATTTAGGACTGAGATGAGGAGAAACTTCTTCACTCAGAGTTGTTAACCTGTGAAATTCCCTACCGCAGAGAGTTGTTGATGCCAGTTCATTGGATATATTCAAGAGGGAGTTAGATATGGCCCTTACGGCTAAAGAGATCACGGTGTATGGAGAGAAAGCAGGAAAGGGATACTGAGGGAATGATCAGCCATGATATTGAATGGCGGTGCAGGCTCGAAGGGCCGAATGGCCTACTCCTGCACCTATTTTCTATGTTTCTATGTTTCTATGTTTCAGAAGACCATCACCGTGTGCCAGGCATTCATGACCTCAACCTGCGGCTCTAGGCGGATGACTCATCCTCAGGACTCAAACCTGGCAAATACTGTGCACAGAATGACGCCTTTCAGAGGCTGGACTGTCGAACGTGAATCTTCTCAGGGAAGAGAGAACAGGCCCCCGAGTCTCTTAACTCAGAGTCTGCCGAGTGGGGCTAACCGAGTAGCTCCATGCTGGCATTGCAGAGGGAATCACAGGGCTCACCAGTGACATTTTAAAGACTAATTGTGTAAAGGCTGCAGCACAAAGGGCCACTTCCAGCAAATGTGTAAAAGAAATATGACTCACTGTGTTGATGAAGAGTCTGCAGATGACCATGAATCCAGCGCGGATTATGAAATGATAGTCAGAGAGGCAGCCCAACCCCACGATGAGGTATATGGCATATTTACCTGCACCACCGAATGTTCTCCGGTGAGGATGGAAGTCGAGATAAATGGCATTCCAGTCTTCATGGAAGTGGACACAGGAGTGAGCCAGTCAGTAATGCATCAAGAAGCCTTTGAGAAGCTATGGGACAGTCAGGCTGAACGATCCAAGTTGGTCCCAGTTCAGGCAAAGCTACACACCAATGAGCTTATCCCAGTCGTTGGTAGTGCGAATGTAAAGGTACTCCATGATGGCGCGTTGCACAAGTTTCCCCTGTGGATTGTTGCAGGTGATGGACCAACGCTACTCGGAAGAAGGTAGATGGAGAAGATCCATTGGAGTTGGGAAGATTTCATCCCTCCAGCGATCAACGTCCCCCACGCTCAGAGGCAAAGCAAGCCCCCACATGAGGTTGGATCCAGCACCAGAGAGCAGACCAGCACAGCACCCGAGGCACAGACCGCTCAGCACGACTGCGTGGAGATGATCCAGCTGAGATGACCCGAGCACACCTTTCTGGCTCCAGTGGCAGGACTCCGGAGGAAGAAAATCGGATCCAAAGGCGATTTCCCAGCCTAGGTGGCAGAACCTGGGGAGAAGAGAATCACCGCAGTCGACATCGTGGATGGAAAAAAGATGGCGCCCAAACCACAAGGTGATGCGCTGAAGAAAAAGATGGTGGTGGCAAGACCATGAGGTGCAGTGCTGATGGAGCAACATGTAGTACCCAGCGAAGAAGAGGATTGGGGTAAAGAGAGCAAGGCTCCCTTAAAGGAGGCCAGCAACCCACCACACTTAAAGGGACAGTTCCACTTTCTCAATCAATGTAATAGCAACTGTGAGTTAGATGTAAAATGTGTAATTGATGATCAGAGTTGTGTACATGCAATAAGCAAAAAAATGTTGTGCGATTGCAATCGGAGCTACAGTTTATTCACAATGAGTAATGAAACATTGTGCGATGTAGGATTTCAACTGCATTCAGTTAATGCAGTTAAAATGGGCAAACACCCATCGGGAGCACACAGGTCCAGCAAGCTGCCCAATGCTGTAGCCTGCATCACTGGGACCAGAGTAATGCACAATGGAGTTTGGCCACAAGCAGCTAATACATACAAGCTGCAGAGCAAGCGACCTCAGGAGGGCAATGGCACCAGGCAAGTGTATCAGCAGTTCCCTGTGCATTGCTAGACGACTGCTCCTCAGGGAGCAGCAGCAACCCGGGGCGTAAGGAGAGGACAGGGAGGTCACAGGCATCTGTGAACCTGCCTGACGCTAGGAGCAATGGCAAAAGCCCCGAGAGCAGGCAACTTGAACCAACCGGGTTCCCACTGCCAGCACTGGGCACTGCGCCGTCACCAGACTACCTGGACACCATCCAGCAGTTCTGGCACTAGTTTGTCCTCACGCACTGGTGCTGACCCCAGTACTGACTCCAAGTGTATATCAAGTATGTACCTCACCAGTCAAAGGTACTTGCCTCACAACGGTACCACAAATGTAATGCTGTAAATGCAAATTTTTCTTTTTGGACTTGAATGGATATGAATGTAATGAGCCACTGGCACAATCTTTAGTTGGGGGGTCGGGGGAGGGGGAGAGAATGGAGTGGTCATGGATGCACAAACAGAAACCACCAGCAACTCTGCTGCCAATGAAACACCATCTACTCACCCAAGATGGAAACAAACCTCCAAGGGTCACCCAGATAGAGCTAAGTCCAAAGCACAGTCAACGCATGAAGGCAATTTGCACTAAGGACTTGGGGAGAGTGATGTTATGTATCCTACATGTTTACTGCTGATCCTATTACAAATGATGTACCACCAGAGGGCACTGCAGTGGGAGACTTGTAGGTTATCTGTACAGGTGTGCCAGGCCCAGTATAAAAGGCAGGCCACCATGTGTGATCCTCACTCTGGAGATACAAATAAAGGACTACAGTTCAAGTGCAACCATTGCCTCGTGGAGTCATTACCTGAGCATCTAAACATATAACACATACCATTCTAGAAAACGGGCTTTTATGCTGAGTAAAGT